>NC_141544.1:79685274-80042774 GCF_021556685.1 Rattus norvegicus
TAGATCCAGAAAGTTGGTGTGTTTTTGTTGTTTTGTTTTATTTTGTTACTGGGAGGGTGTGCCTCAGTATGTGGGTTTGGACTCTTAATTAAGTAAAAACCTAACACTTTAACTAAGAACATTTTTCGTTCTGGGTGAACTGGTTTATTATTTTTATCTAAAGAATAAAACCAAACTTGAAAGCTGACCATTATTTTCATGTAGCATGGCAAAGCACGTTTGAAAACAAATATCCAACATGTCATTTTACCACACCATAATTCCTTTCCCTGAATACCACATGCTGTTTTGAGATAGGGAGTACCCCTTGACTTTCTGCTTCACTGACTACTGCTACACTGGAATTTGAAAGGCCACAGGCAAGGGTTGGGAAGGAAGTATCTAGGCTGACAAAATCTGACTTTCAAACCAGTCATGGCGAGTCCGGAGAAAGGGACACACGTCATTGGCAGAAGGGATGGGTGGAGCAGAGAGCTGCTCTCCAAGCCACACAGAGACCGTCATCACTCTTCAACCAATAGATCTGGGGACACAAGAGTTGGGGAGATGGCTCAGTGGTTAAGAGCACTTGTAGCTCTTAGAGAGGACCTGAGTTCATCCCCAGGGAAGACATTCAACTCCCAACTGTCTGTAACTCCAGTTCCAGGGATCGGACACCTTCTGAACTCTTTGGGCATACACGTGGTGCACAGACATACATGTAGACAAAACACTCATACACACAAAACAAAATAAATTTAAAACGATTGAAACCAAAAATTATGATCTGAGCCAGTAATTCCACTTTGGGATATATATATATATATATACATATATATATATATATATATAGATAGATATAGATAGATAGATAGATAGATAGATAGATAGATATAGATATAGATATAGATATATTCAAGACAAATGGAAGTAGGGACTTCATTACATTCATATGCTCATAACAACATTCAAAATAGAGAGGGCAACCCAAGTATCTATCAATAGATAACAGGGGAAGCAAAGGATTTACAACAGAATACTGTTGATCCATAAAAAGAGAATTCAGACATATGGGACAACATGGGTAAGCCTGAAGACACTATGTTAAGGGGAAAAAGACAGTCACTGCTAAGCTTAAGAACTCATGACCTCACGTGTGCAAAGGACCAACCGAAGCAGAAAGCAGAACAGCGTTGCCTGGTGTTGAGGGAAAAGGGGAGCTAAGAAATTGATGTGTATATTTTTGGCTGGAGTCTAGCCAGCCTTTAATGGCTGAGCCATCTTCACAGCCCATGAGGATCAAGTTGGAGAGGGCAGGGAGAAGGGATGGAGGGAGAGAGACAGCTGAAATTGGAGGCATTTGGGTGCACTGCAGAAACTTAATGCAGTGGAAACTTTCTGGACTCTATGAGGATGACCCTCATGAGGACTCTTAGTAAAGAGGATACAGAGTCTGCACTGGTCATCTTTTGCTTCCAGTGGTGACACAGGCTGCATTGTGTTGACTTGTTGTCTGAGGGGGTCCATGGAGATCTCTAAACAACCCAGGATGATGCTAGGACAGAAGGCCCTCTCTGAAAACAAAACAAACAGTTTTGATAGTGGGACTCCATTGCCAAGGACAATATCTACAGCTCATTGAACATAGAGAGGTTGAGCTGATGTCTACATGGAGCCTTCACCCCTATGTCCTGGTTTATTTGCTGTGGAAAGGTACTCTTAAGGATACAGAAGAAGATAACCTGGACACTGACACAGCCACAAAACCCTAGACCTGCAATCTGTCCTGCTTGCAGGATGTGCTGAGGCAATGGTAGCACAGAACTTGTGGGAATGGCCAACCAACGTCCAGTTTAACTTGAGGTTCACACTATGAGAGGGAGCCCATGTCCTACACTGTCTGGATGGCCAGAAACCAGAGAACTGACAGTCAGAGATGTTACATAGAACTGAATACGACTGGCCAAAAAGAAAAAAGTCCTAATTCCTAACATCTTCTGTATACTAATAGACAGCTACCTTGTGTAGTTGTCATCAGAGGCAGGGCATGGAGCAGGTGCAGAGACCTACAGCCATGCATTATGCAGAGACAGAGACTAAATGGGAAGGTGTAGACGGGAGGTCTCCATTTGGATCCCTCTCCTTGAAACTGGCTCGAAGGAGTCTAGGAGTCAGAGGGGACAGAGGGCACCAGGACAACATGGCCCACTGAATGAACTAAGCAGGGCTCAGACAGGCTCACAGAGACTGAAGTGGCAAGCAGAGGTCCTGTGTGGATCTACACCAGGTTCTCCGTGTATATGTTATGGCTGTTAGCTTGCTGTTTTGTGGGTCTCCTAACAGTGGGAGCAGATGTATCTCTTTTGCCTGCTCGGGAGACTCGTTTCTTACAATTGGGTTGTTTTGTCCAACCTGATCTGAGCGCTTTTTCCTTGTTTTATTGTGTCCTGTTTTGTCCAGTTTGGTTGCTGTCTCTTGGGAGCCTGCTCTTTTCTGAAGGGAAACAGCGAGAGTGGATCTGGGTGAGAGGGATGGTGGTGGGGAGCTGGGAGAAGTGGAGTGAGGTAAACTGTGGTCTGTGGTCGGGATGCAATATAAAGAATATCATTTTAATTAAAAAAAGAAAGAACAAGAAGAGAAAAGGTTGCTTAATGGGTTCATAGCTTCAGTTTCATGAGGTAAAAACTATTCTGGAGATGAATGGTGACGATGACCACGTCACTGTGTGACTCTGACAGGATAAAAATGTGGTGGAGAAGTCAGGTACCTTTGGCGGGCCCGTGCCAAGGAGTGCCTCTGAGAAACTATGCCGTGCAACAAATCCAGTGTAAGAGCTTTGTTGGGAGAAGGGAGAGTGGAAGTCTTGGAGTGGGGACATGAAGGAGAGATAGAGGCAGACACGCAGACAGACAGGTGGGTGGGGAGATAGAAGGAATGAGAGAGGAGAGACAGGGAAAGAGACGGAGGGTGGGGGTGGGGGGTAGGGAGAGAGGGGAGGGGTGGCACAGGAGAAGGGAGGGAGGGAGAAGCGGGAAGGCAGAGAGAGAAATCTAGGGTAGCTGGAGGCCCTCTCAGCACATACCTGGCACACCTGGTGGCAATTGCCAGGTCCCTGAGAGGAGGCCAGTGGGATGGCCTTGTGCTAACAAGACGGCATTTATGTGACTGAACTGTACACTTAAATGACTAAAACCATAAGTTCTGGGCTATATACACCTACCAACAGGAAAACAGACAAGCCAGGTGTGATGTTGAGCGACCAGGAGTTAGGCAGATTCCCTGATAGGCAAACAGACAAGAAGAGGGGACTAAAGGTGAATTTCCAGGATGATCAGCTTCTGCCTCACCCCCCTGACTTGAGAAGCCTGGCAGCTTAACACAAAACAAAACAAAACAAAACAAAACAAAACAAAACAAAACAAAACAAAACAAAACAAAACAAAACAAAACTGCCTAGTGGGCTTTGTCTCTAGTCTCACTGATGGAGTGGCTCAACAAGTTCAACTCGTGGGCCAATCAGCCATCCCAGCTTTCTTCAAACTGACCAATCCTAAATAGGGTGGGAGGAGCTTCAAAGGCTTTAAAGCTCCTAGGTCTGGAGAAGAGATGGTATTCTTCCCGAGTTCCCCCCCCCCCGCCCCCCGGCTATGCAGAGGGCCTTTCTCTCAGTGTATACTGCATGTGTGTTTCCTCATTGCCAGTAAAGGCCTCCCTTCAACTGCTGATTGTCTGAAGTGCTTCAGGGTTTTCCTGCTTTAATGCTTTCCCTGGCAGAGAGAATGAACCGGACAAGACCCCTAGACTGTATCTAGAATGTATCGTTTCAAGACTACTCAGACTGTATCACTTTTGCTAAATGTTACAATGTACCTAGTATATAAATTAAACCCAAATCACTTCGAATTTAGAATTTTCCACTGACTTCTCAAACTGTGCTCAGAAAAACCCAACTTGGCCTTTTTCTATTTGCCTTCCTCTCCCTGCTCCACAAGCCTTCCCTGGGAGGCCACGCTGGTACACCTTGTGCAGTTGTTCCTGAAGTCAGGAGAGCATGCTACAGAAGCTTCCTGAGAGTGGAGGCAGGGGCGGGGAGGTTCAAGGAAGTGCAGCTGTGAGCTAAACATGAATCCCAGGCTGCCCTCTGATACAGGGCCTGCTGCCTGGGAGCGGGCATGACAGGGCTGGGTGGCAGCCGAGGCTTTGGAAGAAGAGGCATTCGGGTTTGCAGAAGGTAACAGGCGACTCTAACTGCTCTTCCTCCTTTGGGTGGTGTTCTGTGCTCATGGGGCACTCCCTGGGAAGGCGAACGGTGAACCAGGTGGATTCAGGGGAGTCCAGCCCAGCCTCAGGGATCCCCTGCTTGTGCAACCTGCTCTCCATAAGCAACTTCAGATGAGCCTCTTCCTCAGCTACTTCTGCCTGTGTATTGCTCTTGCCAACATAGTTCCACGAGCACAGCCCCCTCATAAACTATTGTTCAGGAATTTTAGGTCAGGGCCCTGGGGACCTAGGAAAGAGAAGTAACAAATACCAACAACCCTCAAACCAGGGCCTTTGGGGAGCAGGCGACTGGGGTGGTTCTCTCAGTTTGTTGGTGGCTCACTCGGGACACCAAAAGAGTGAGTCCTAGTTCCAAGCACTCATTTAAAGCAGATTTAGGCTTCTCAGTCCAAGCCATTGAAATCCTTTCTGAAGAAGCATCTGGAAAAACGGAAGGGAAAAGTTGCCCATTTATTTAGAGAAAAACAAAACTCAAACTTTCCTTTCTGCCCTCCTGCCAGTGTCCCTTTCAACTATGTGATCCTGGGGGGATGGGGTAGGGGGTGTTGGAAGCTGGGGCCCAGTGAGCTGGCACTGAGCACTGTAGTCCCCAGAGGAGCGGGCCCTACCATCAGCAACCACAGGCACTGTCTGGGAGGCTGGGTGCCTTGCCCTCCCCAGAATTTTGGCACAGGATCTGGGGAACCTGGCTTTGCCTTGACCAACCCTCCAGCTGACAGAAAGACACTCTACACCAGGCCACTTCCCATGATGCAGTGTAAGGATATTGTATGGCAAGAGCTCTGCTGCTCTTTCCTGAAGCTCAGAGGCATAGACTGCACAGAGGCTGCAGAGGAAGCTCGCAAAAGGTGGAGTTTCTGTCTTCCTGTTCTGGTCTTAGAGACCTGTAAATGACACCATTAGATGGAAGCCACACTTCCTACTCTAGATGGAGGATCCTGCAGACACGGGTGGCTTCAGTATAGATGAGGGCTTGGGCCACCCTTCTCAGAGAGTTCTAGCTGTAGGAATCCTAACAAGCCCTTGAAAATAAATATATGGCTAGGGGTGGCTCAGTGGTACAGGAACACGCTCCGCTTGGGCAGGGGCCCTGGGTTTTATCCCTTGTATCACAAATAAACCAAAACAAAATACACATGGTAGTTATCAACAGTAACTGGGAGGAAAGCAATTTATAAGGAAGAAGGATCCTTGGGTGGTGCTAGTGACACCTGAGAAGGATACCTGTGACACCTGAGAAGGTGTCTTAGTTGACATTCCTTGTGGCTGAAAATGCTGCTTTATGGCTGAGGTTGTAGCATGTATGAAATCCTAGGTTCAGTCTCCAGCACTGTGGAAACCTGGATCGGTGGTGCTTTCCCACGATCTCAGCATCCAGGAAGAGGATGCAGGAGAATCAGTTCTAAGTCATCCTTAGTAACACAGAGAGTCGGAAGACAGCCTGGGCCAATGTACAAACTTATTTGCTATACCCCAGGGAGACACTTTAGCCTAAAGCTCTTTAGATCCCCCTCTGTCTTGCCCTAGACCCTTGAAAAACTAACAAAAACTCTGCCTCCCAGCAACAGCCTACCCAGGAGCCATGCTATTCGGGGCAGGGGCAAGCACAACATCATCTGGAGTGATATTTTTTCAGAATTCTGGAATTTTGGGTTTCTTTAAAAAAAAACAAAGAAATATTATAAGAATGTGCTTTCATTTTGATCCCAGGTATGGGACATGGTGTTGTTTTGGACTGTCCACAGCAGCTGAGCATGATTGCCTCCTGCTCTAGCAGAAGCATGGCTTTTCCAGTTGCAGATAATTTCTGTGATTGTGTGACATTCAGAATTCTGGGAACATTTCAGAGGCTATATAAATGCTAGGATCCTGAGAGAGATGTGCGTGCGTGCGTGTGTGTGTAGGGTTGTTGATTATCTAGGGAGCTTGGTTGTGGTTTGTTAGTAGCTGTGGTTCAAGAAGAAGCAAAAGAATAGAAATTAGATTCAGGGATTCTGTATTTCCCTTCCATCCCTCTTTCTCTCTTATCTAGTGTTAGGGGTTGAACCTGAGATGGGGGTGGGGTGGTTAAAGGGTGGGAAAAGGAAGGACTCACAAAGCAGCAAAGACCAGCTACACTCTTCAAAGGAGGGATTCTTATCTCCAGAGATAAGGGAGCCAAGTGGCTTAGGAGGAATGGCCACACCTGGGCCGCAGGGCCTCTTTCCCATAGTGGCATGGCCTATTACAGAGCCATTTTTATCGCAGAAGTTTAGCGCTGGTATTCACTCCTTCCTTTTTCTGGGCAGAGAAAAACCAAATGCTGGACCCGAGTTTGCTGCCTCTGCGGGGTCTGCCCCTCTCAGATAATACGCAAGCCATGCATGACGTAAGATGAAGACAAAATGGTCAGTTTTGACGGTTCCATTGGGTTCCCCGAAGAGCGCTCAGTGAACGAGGCCTGCCCTGACCCAAACAACACCCGGTCTTTCTCCCTTGCCAAGACCCCTAACACCTACAGAAGGGGACACTCATGCTTCTTATGTTTGTATTGTACGCCACACATCAGATTTCTCCTCTTACGGAAATGCGTTTACCTTGCACTGCTGGTGTGCAAGACGGATACTCTAGAACCAAGCAGAGCTAGTGGGACCTCGGGACAACTCGTTACTTCTTTCTGTTGCTGTGATCAGACACCACGACAACATCAACTCCTGGAAGCAGGAGCTGATTTCGGCTCATGGTTCCGGATGGTTCGAGTCCACATGGCAGGAATACCATGGCAACAAAGCAGGAAGCTGAGAGGGCACGTCTTCAACAGCAGACACGAAGCAGGGGCAAACTGGGTGCAGAGTGAGACTTCCAACCCTCAGAGTCCTGTGATGCACTTCCTCCATTAAGCTGCGTCTCACCGTGATCTCTCCAAACTGGGCCACCAGTCAGGGACCAAGAGTTCACATGCCTGAGCCTATGGACAATGTCTCATTCAAACAACCAGAGTACCCCTTTCTGCCTGTCATTTTGTCCATTGTTCTTCTCTCTCTCTCTCTCTCTCTCTCTCTCTCTCTCTCTCTCTCCCTCCCTCCCTCCCTCCCTCCCTCCCTCTCCCTCAGCAAGCACAGGACCGTATTTTCTCTCCCTATCTCTGTCTCTATCTCTGTTTGTCTGTCTGTCTCTGTCTCTCTCTCCTATAGCAAGCAGCACAGGACCATATTTTCTTTCCCTGTCTCTGTCTCTATCTCTGTTTGTCTGTCTGTCTCTGTCTCTCTCTCCTATAGCAAGCATAAGACCATATTTTCTTTCCCTGTCTCTGTCATCTGTCTGCCTGCCTATCTGCCTTTCTCTCTCTCTCTCTCTCTCTCTCTCTATATATATATATATATATATACATATATATATGCAAATGTATAATATATATATTATACATTTTTCCCTCTGTGTATTCTTGGCCATCCTGAAACTAGCTCTGTAGACCAGGATGGTCTAGAACTCACAGGCATCTGCATGCTTTCGCCTCCCAATTGTTGGGATTAAAGGTGTGCCCCACTACTGCCCAGCAGCCAGGGAGATGGCCTGATGTTCTCTGCTCTCCCTAGTCTTCAGCATGGGCACCATTCTCTATGATAATCACATCTTTTAAAAACAGTGTGCCTTGATCATAGTTGCCCCCCTTTCAAACAGGCCAGGCCTAGACCATCCAGATCAATGATTCACTATGACATCACCGTCCACATTTCTCTGCCTACAGCAAGCACAGTACCATAATTTTCCATTAAAAAAAACCAGGTTATATTATTTGATGAGAGATTTATGGGTTGCCTCCAGGTGCAAGAAGGGGTTGGAGCTACAAATGTTTCGACATCAAAACACTGGAACCAAGGATATTTGGATGGTTTTACTGGAAAAATGAGGTGCTTAAAAAATGGCTTGTGACCATCCAAGATGAAAACTTAGGCCACCTACACGGGCTATGCTTTTGTTTACTACAGGTACACTGGACACAGCTCAATACAAGACTGAGTTAGTTAAGGGGTCAGGCATCACACCTATTTCAAAGTTCTCTCAGTCCCCAGAAGGGCCAGTAAACCCTGGCTAGCCTGAGCAGATGATTGGCTGATGCCTCGTTCTCTGATCTGTGGATCTTGGAACAGGTGTCACTGCAAAAACACCTGTGTTGATTTCCTAAACCAGGTCACGCTGTTGGACTCCCACTGCCCCAGTGTTTCTCCATCAGCGGCCTCACTGGGGCATATAGTTCATCTAAGTGCACAGCTAACAAATCTTGCTTGTTTCAAAGCATGGGGCTGTGGAAAGAAGGTCCCACCATCAAGACCCTGGTGAGCCAGGTGAGGTGGCTTACACCTGCAATTCAAGTACTCAGAGACGGAGGCAGGACTGGCTACAGAGTGAGACAATCTCAGAAAAGAGAGAAAGGGGGATCAAAGAGAGGAGGGATGGGGACAAGAATAGAAGAGAGAGGAGAAATTGCCAATTCCCAATGCCATTTAAGGCACAGAAGTTAAGAAGTTTTGTTTTGTTTTCTTAAGAGAAAGGGGAGTAGAGGCAGAGGAAGGAGAGGTCGGTGTGATCATATTAATTATAAACATGCATGACTTTCTCTCCAAATTAAAAAAAAACGAAAAACGTGAAGAGACTTGGGGCAGAGGGGTGTCTCCCTGTGTTGCCTAGGCTGGTCTCAAAGATATGGGTTCAAGGATCCTTCTCCTCAGTCTCCTGCAGTTAGGAGTACAAGTATATGCCATTGTGCCAAGTTACCAATATACAGTTTTTAATTAACATTATAGTTTCTCTGATAGGTTCTGTGATTCTATATATGCTTTAATCACTTTGGTGATTATTTGAGTTTATTATGAATCTATTTATGACCACTGTTTATTATTTAAATGAAGACTACAAGGCGGTTCATAGGACTACAGTTGGCACACTACTAGGAGCAAATGTGTCTTTCAGAACCAAGGTACTAAAAGGATAGAGCCCTGTAGAGGGATTTTAATCCAGCAACATGGCTGTTGCTGTTCTGCAAGGGATCACACCCAAAGACTTTCTAGGTCTGTGTGATTCAGCCGGAAATCAGACACACCTTTAATCATAAACAATGATGATAAAGTTTGTAGAAGGAAGCAGCCATTTTTCCGAAGTGACGCCTAATTGAGAGACAGACAAAGTGATGAATCAGAGAAAGATTTGATAGAATGAGTCAGAGCTAGGATACGCCCAACTCTTGTGAGAACAGAGAGGAAAGAGAGGCTACCTAAGAGCATCCTGGGGAGAGAAAGTTCAATTTGTGGAGCACAAAGGCAGTCTTTCTAAGCAGAGCAATTCAGAAGTCAAGAGAAGTCAATTTGAATCAGTCAGCTTGGAGTGGGGTTTGGGCCAGAACAGCTGAGTTGAACCAGCCAGCCAGAGCTCAGAAAGAACAAGAAAGGGTGAGCTTACTCAGCAGTGAGTCTCCACGCTGAGAATTACATCTATGGAATAAAAGATAAAGGTTCTACACCACGGAGCAGACATCACTTGTGTGTAGAAAAGACTGATTTCTAAACACCATTAAATCTTAAACTGCATCAACAGAACTCGATGCCCAAGCGAAAAGGAATGGGGCTCTTCTGATAGAATGCGTCTGGTATATATGCCACAGGGCTGCAAGATGAGGGCCTCACCTTCTGAATGGAGCTGAGGATGCTCGGCACTCAGTCAGCACCTTGCTTGTGCTCAACAGAAACGGAGTGAACGTTAAGACCAGTTGACGGAATTAGCACGCTTAGCCTGGAATGAAACACCCAAAGGAGGATATGATGCTATCAAGTGTATGACAAGCGCTGGTGTGGAAGCTTACATCAGAAGGACAGAAGCATGGGTCCCAGGAAGGCAGATGACGGCTGAGACATGGGGGGGGGGTGGCAATACCAGAGCAAACATGCAGACCGACGGCCAGATGGTAGATCTCACCTCGAGAGCATTCCTACCACGCCGGGGACACAAGAAGCTATCATAGTCCTCAAATAGCTTACAGCCCAAATCTTAATGTTCCAAGAAGGTAACGACAGAGCTGAACGCACTGAGAGGGGCCGTGAAGGAAGCAATCCACTCCTCGACAGAGACCGTCCGAACTGTGCAGAGCTTGAGGACGTCTGCTCTCTGAAGGCTCCCGTGATTGCACAGCTCCCGTGCGTGAGCAGGAGGTGTGTGTTTCCATCTCTGCTGTTCCTTCCATCATATCTCCCATTCCCTTCTCACCAATTCCAGAAGAATCTATCTTTCCAGAAAAGCATTTACTTCACTCCAGATTATGTTACCAGGGGTAAAGCTGACAATCTCCAGGTCGGTGGTGTGAGCCGCGCTTCTCAAAATCATGTATGTTTTCTGATTTTCTTTGAACGCTCTATCTGGGCCTGCCTATTTTCTATTTCTAAGACCAGTGAAGTAATAACTAATTCTTAGTTTTAAAAGTGTGCAAAATTAAAATTTCCAAACTTTTCTGGATGAAGACAATTGCTTGAACCTCATTTTTTTTCCCTATGAAATTAACCCAGTGATGCTAACCTTATGGGACTTTCTTAATCACGGGGCAATGTCTCTCAACAGACTCACTGTGACTTAATGATACAGTCTGTGAGATTTCCCTGGGATGATTCCCAATGTCCATGATAATGGATATTGTTTGTTTACATTTAATTAAAAGATCAAATATTTGCTAGGAATCTAATGTCTGATGGCTGTGGTAGCAATTCCAGAGCCTTGGAGGTAAGGCATGAGGACTGTGAATTCAAAGCCAGCCTGGGCTGTATAATGAGCACCTAAGTCAAAAATAAAAACAAAGAAAAAGCAATCTAAATGTAAAAAACAGTATGTGAACATCAACAAACAACTATGCCATTATTAAAAATTATCTTGGGACTAAAGAAATGGCTCAGTAGTTAAGGGCACTGGATGCTCTTCCAGAGGAACCAGGTTCAATTCCCACCACCCACACGGTGGCTCACAACTGTCTATAATGCCAGTCCCAGGGGATCTGACACTCACTTCTTGTATCAGAGGACACTGTATGCATGTGTTACACAGGCAAAATACTCATGCATACAAAACAACAATAAAGGAAAAATTTTTTTTGAAAATCATCATGAAGAATTTTAAGGAATATAAGTATCCTTTAAGTTGTAACTAAAAATATAGCTTTTTACAACTATAGCTATTTAATCTTTATAATTTGACTTTCACTAAAAATGCTGTTTGGGCTGAAAAGATTGCTCAGCAATCAAGAGCGCTGGTTGTTCCTCCAGAGGATCCGGGTTCAGTTCCTAGCACGGACGTGGCAGCTCACGGCCATCTGCAACTCCAGTTCCAGGGATCTGATGCCCTCTTCTGGCCCCCAAGGGAACCAGGCATGAACATGGTGCACAGATATACATGTAGGCAAAACATCCATACATATAAAATAATAGTAAGATAAAATGCCGTCATTTCGAGGTGGATTGACTTTTTTCTATAAATTCTATATTCAAAAAAACTATGACAAATAATTTACTTCTATGAATGTTTGCCAAAAAATTTAAATATGTAACTTACTGGAAATCAAATTGTGCATACTCGTAGGGAAAACAATTTTAGAGATTAATTAAAACAGAGATCTGTTGTGACTACATGTCCCCGCAGAAAGACACACAAAGGGAGCAGTGCATTATACTTGTCATTAAAGAGATTCAGCTGAGATGGCTATGGCTGGCGACCAGCTGGACTAAACTAAACGAGCTTCACGGCCTCTGCAGAGGAAGTCGCTTCACAGGGGCAACATGAGTGCTGGGCTTTCTGTGTCCACATTCTCTAGCTGGTGTTCAACAAGACAGCTAACAGGACTTAACAGGACGTGCCAGCAATCCATCAGGTATCAGGTAGATGGCCCGACATGTGCTCAGAGTCCGCCTTTATTTAACTGGACCTGCATGGACACAAGGAGAGGTTAACTCCAAGCCCTGGCCAGATCCCCTCAGGTTCTGAGCTGGAGCCTGAAGCTGAGCAAAGCCACCACACATTCCCAGTCAAAGCTGCCAGGGCCTCTTGGCAGAGTTCTAGCTGAGCTCTGTCGGCCGAGCGAGACAGCTCTGGGGCATGGAGAGCAGGGGGAGGCTGGGCGCCAGCCTCTCCCAGCTGTTTTCAATAAGGCTCCACTTCTGAGGTTGCTGGCAGATCTCTGGAAAGAGCTGCACCAACCTCAGATAATGTTTTCCATCAAACCCGCAATTAAGTAATAGTCTCTTAACTCATGAACTGCACGAGAAACGTTTTTTCTGTCACTTCTCAGTTCTCCTCTGGAAGCCCCTGAGCAGCGGGTCAGGCCAGGGTCACAGCTTTGGCAGGTCAGGGCAGAGTGTAGATAGGTCTCTAAAGGCCAGGCTGGCTTCCTTCTGCCACACAAAAATGGAGGGCTAGGGGGTCCCATGAAAGCCATAGCAGTTTGCTTCTTTCCCACTTGTCCTTTCATGCTAATTTTATAGGTAAAGAAAATACCTATAGCATTTTCAAAGCAATTTGTACCAGATCCCCAAATTTAGGTTTATTCCACCACAGCCCACCAACATTTAGGGAAGTCCAACCACCGCAGGCAAGAAAGTTCTAAGTATCAACAAGCACGGCCAAGACTTCCTAGGCTTCTGGCAAGGTCCGTTCCCAGTGTTCCCCGGGGCTTATTCTTTGAGAGTATTGTTAAATGCCACACCCTTATTTTGTAACTGAATACATTAATAACTCCTAGAAAGACCTAGAATGGGTGCCACCTTCTTGGTGAGCTCTCCTCAATGCTTCTCATCCATAACGACTGTTATGCATTTGATCGTGTTTTAGGCCCTTGACCAAAGAGCATCAGGTCTGGTTCACTCACTAGTGTTTTCCAATTAAGTAAACAAAGTCCTCTGGACTACTCAGCACTGTCCCCTGCTAAACACTGGTGATCTAGAGATGACCCAGGACTGGTCTCCACTCCCCAGGAATGTCAGCTCTGATGGGGCACAGGGGAAGCAGAGTCAAAGTAGTCAATCCTAGAAAGCAAGGTCGGGGCAGTGAAGGGACAGCCAGGCAAATTCATTTCAGTACCTCAGTCAGTGGCACCAATGCAAGCAGGGATGTAGTCTGAGGACCTCATGTCCCCTCCTTAGGACCTCTTTCAGTGTAGCTGCCCCTTAGAACTCAGAGGGGGTTGGACCCAAGGGGCTCGGTGGAAACCAAACCGTAGATGTCCAGTTCCTTTGAGAAAATGCTATAAAGTGGGCTAGAGATGTACGTAGCTCGGTGGCAGGGGTCTTATTTATTTATTTAATGTATGTGTCCCTAAGTGTATACATGTGTGCTCTGTGCATAAAAGGAACCATCAGAGGTTAAAAAAGGGTGCCAGACTCCTGGGTACTAGAGTTACAGACAGTTGTGAACTGTCAGGTGGATGATAGGGAACGGAACTCTTAACTGCTGAGCTAATTCTTCAGTCCCAGTGGCAGAATTCTTGCATAGGACCTGCAAGGTTCCTGGGTTCGATGCCCAGCACTACAAAAATTACAAGTGAAACAAATAAATTAAATGTCCCAAGAGGACCTCTAGCCTACTTAAGATATCTAAGACGGCACGTGTGCTCTGTAAATAGTCATTACCGTATTATTTAGATACTAAGGACGAGAAATACAGGAGGAGGGCTAGAGAGACAGGCAGTTAAGAGTGTGCACTGCTCTTGCAGAGGATCAGAGTTCAGTTCCCAGCTCTCCCTACAGGCGGCTCACAACTGCCTTGAACTCCAGCTCCAGAGAATCTGATTGATGTCTCTGGCCTTTGCAGGCACCTGCAGTCATGTGTACACATACCGTCTTGCATACGCATAATTAAATTGTTTTAAAATAAATCTTTTTAAAAAAGAAAAAGTCGGTATAGACACATGCCATCTTCCAAATATTTTCAGCGTACAGCCGGTTGAATCCACAGATACAGAAGACAAACTGTGCTTTCCACACACCTCTTCCGGGCAACACAACAGTTGTGCTACTTGCCTTCAGAAGCTCCCCCACTGCTCCAGGTCTACATCCTGAATGCACCTCGTCTGGGGCCCAAAGAAGAAAATACACACACACACACACACACACACACACTCACACACACTCACACATACACACTCACACACTCACTCACACACTCTCACACACACACTCACTCACACATACTCACACAGTCACACACACACTCTCTCACACACACACTCTCACACACACACTCATACACACTCACACATACACACACACACTCACTCACACACACTCTCACACACACTCACTCACACATACTCACACAGTCACACACACTCTCTCACACACACACTCACACACATACACACTCACACATACACTCTTATACACACACATACTCTCACACACACACACTCACATACACACACACTCTCACACACACTCACTCACACATACTCACACACTCACACACACACATACTCACACACTCATACACACACTCACTCACACATACACACTCACACACACTCACACACACACTCACTCACACATACACACTCACTCACACACACATACACACTCACACATATATACACACACACACACACACACACACACACACACACACAAAGAGTAAGGGTATGATTGCAATGGAAAGATTTAAATCAACAAAGCCTGGCCCAGGGACATGTTATTTGGAAAAGGAAAGAGGAAAAGAGCAGCAATGACTTGGCCCTGGGTCAGTAAGGTGGCCCAGGAGGTAAAAGTCCTTGCTGTCCCAGCTTGACACCATGAGTTCAAGCCTCGGAGCCCACAAGGTGAGAACCCACAGCTGTCCTCTGACCTTTGCATGTCGCAGCATGGCCTTCGCCTCTGATAAACAAATGCATTTTTTAAAAAAGGAGGTCTGTCTAGCAGGGCAAAGTCAATGGGCCTTTAGGAAGATGGCTCTCATCATCGCTGCCTTTGTCTGTCTTGCCCCTTAACTTCCCTCACCCCAGCCTGGAGTTGCCATTTCTCATTGCGTATCAGGCTGGCTGGCCTCATGTTGGGCCTTTAGGGGTCTCACTCTGGGCTCTATGGAGTTCTGACCACCGGACTGAAGAGACCTGACTGTGAGTGTACCCTGCCTCTCCCCTCCCTGGTTACCACCAGAGACCTCGCTCTGGGGTCCCTGCCTCAAGCCTTCCAATGTTGGGCTGCAGGCCCCACTAGACCCTGACTCCATGGTGGTGGACTGAGCTGGAGGGCAGATGCAGAGTGAGGTAGAGAGAAGGAGTCCAACTCGGAAGCAGTCCAGCAGAAAGAGAGAAGCAGCAGCCAGACACTGAGAGAAACTCGTGGAGAGCGATACTCGATCAACTTGCAATCCATAAGCCTGGTAGGTGCTTCATCCCTTTCTGATGGCAACGTAAACTGACCAGTAGCCCTTCAGAAGGCACTCAGATGAAAGTCTTTTGTCCCATTAACCTCTCTACTACCAACTGATCAATCCCTAGGAAATGATATTAAAAATGAAATTAAAAGTTTCATGTATAAAGATAGACATGTGAATTCAATCTATAAGAGGAAATACAGAAAACACATAAATGGTTACAGCCGGGGAATGATTCGCCAAACAGCAGCCGATCGTATTGAACAGAATATTAACCATTAATGTCCATGACAGTGCTCTGGAAAGTGACTGACATCTCAGGTGAAAAACAGAGGACACCATCAGTGAACGACTTGTGACAAAAGCAGTGCCGTTCCATAGTGCCGGAACAGAGACTTTGTTGTTCCTCTTTACAGATGAGAAAGTGACTTCAAGAGTAATCAGGCAAATTCCCCAAGATCACAGGCAGCGGAAGAGGGGGTTGAAGTAAAAATGAAGTCTGACTCCCTGCAGCAATCATCTAAAGGAGACCCAGTTCAGAAAAGAAATACAGGGCAGAGCCATCGAGCAAGTGATGGTGGTGACTATGATGGCCGGCAGACCCTCGGGCAAACTCAGCCCTCCTTTTACTTCCCCGTCTGGGTGTTTCCTTATCTAGTGGCAATTCTGCTTTAACGCTTCCTCGGAGGTTGTCACAGGAGTGCTGTGGACAGACGGGAGAGTCTACTCCTGTGTCTGTAGGAGTCCCCGCTTATCTGAGGCTTCACTTTCCAGGCTTTTAGACACTTGTGGTCAATGGTTATCCAAAACATGGTAAACAGAAAAGTCTAGAAATAAACAAGTGGCAAGTTCAGTTTTGTTGCAGTACATTGCTATGATTCTTCTGCCGTATCCTTCATTGTTGTGGCTCTTCTACTGTGTTTAATTAACAATCTAGTCATAAATATGCAGGAGCGAACAATATAGAGAGGGCTTGGTCCGATGTGTGGTCTCGGGTAGTTTAGGAATGTCCCACCATAGGTAGATGGAAGGGTTCACCATAGCACGGTATCTCTGCTTTCTTGGGCAGCAGCTGTGCACACACCGGCTGCACAGGGAGGCAGGAGAGATGGCTCCCATCACACCCGTGAGGCTTAGAGAACATATACAGAAGAAATCCCAGCCTTGGCTGTGAAGCCCGAATCCTTGCCACCCTCCCTGCCACTCTGATACACAGAGGCACTTGGTTTCCAGCCTTGTGTTTCAGGGCAAGCTCCAGAAAGTACTTAGAATCACACAGTGGGCCTTTCCAGTGTCTCAGGGACGAGGGTGAAAAGCAGGACTCCACCATATCAGAGTATGGTCCATTTGAAACCACAAATTGTACTGAACCACTCTGCAGACTATTTATTTCCGTGTGTGTGTGTGTGTGTGTGTGTGTGTGTGTGTGTGTGTGTGTATGCACGTATATAAATATATATGACTACCTGAATACATAGCTATGACAAAGGCAGCCTAGAGCAGTGTGCACCCTGTTGGTCCATTCAGATGATACCCACGTGCCACTACCACACACACACTGTTCTCTCAGCTCAGGCTCCCAGTAAAATTCTTGTTGGTCCAGATGCCCAAACCTCCAGTAGAAAGAAGCTGGCTCCTAACTGTTTTCCTTTCTTATTATCATCCCCCACAACCCTTGTCATCCATTCTCCTCTCCAGTAGCCGCGGTCAAAGAGGCACATCCTGTGAGGGAAAAGAAACCCACCCTGTTTGCAGACAACATGATGGTTATGAGCCATGGGGGTAAGGCAGGGGGCAAAGTGCCCCCATCTGTTGTCTCTGAGAAGGAGCTGGGGCACCTTCCTGAGCAGTCAACCCCCACTCATACCCTTCCTGACGCAGGCTTGCCCCTCAACTCTCATGTCCCCATCCAGGTACCTTACTCATGCAACTCTTAGAGATTTGATTCTGTCACCCTCTCCTGCCTGCATTTCCTAGAGAGACCATACTTTATCCAACCACCTAGTCATCAACTTCCCAGGGCACGTCAAACACACACTGTGAGTCCCCATGTTTACCAAATCCAGGCAGTAATAACATATCTGAATAAAAATTAGTTCTAAGAAGGGGCAACCCCCCCTTACTCTTTTTATATATGAAACACACATATATGTAAACTCTGACACATAAAACCAGTGGTTATATCTGTGGCATTAAATTCCCATTGGGGAACTCTGGGCATGATAATGAAGGCAGAAAAGGTTGAGATCTACTAAGCTATGATTTAACCATGCACAGTCATCCATGGATCCCCTCCCATGACACACGAGCATCAGACATATCATATCACCCAGGCCGCCGGATGTGCAGGTCAGGGGTCGAGGAGAAAGAGATGGACACCCCAGACTCAGCCTCAAGGGTCTTCTGTAGCCGCTTCCTCAGCCTGGTGAACACTGGTGACGTCAATGCCATAATTGTGGCCCAGAAGAACATGCTGGACCTCTTCGAGAAAACCAACGAGATGTTTCTGAACTTCAACAATCCGTCCCGCGTGCGGCTGTAACAGATGAGTGAGAGCTTCATGCACCATAGCCGCACCTTGGTGGACATGAAACGGAGCCTGGACAGCATTTTCTGCAGGATTAGGACACTGAAGGGGAAGCTGGTCGAGCAGTATCCAGAGGCCTTCAGCCACACCCCAGAGGGTTCACTCCTAGAGGACAAAGATGAAGACCCTGTTCCGCCCAGTATTGCCACAACCATTGTCACCTCAGAGCAGAGCACAGGCTCCTGTGACACCAGCCCTGACACTGCCTCTCCATCCTTCGGTCTTGGCTTTGAAGTCCTATCACACATGTGACCTGGCTCTCCTGCCATCAACGGCCACAGCCAGACAGATGATGAGGAAGAGACACGTGAAGAATAACCTCCCTCTCAACCTCCCAGAAAGGCCCAGGGCAGCCATGGTTCTCCTAGGGTCACAGTCAGTCAGCTTTGCTGCTCCTTTCTTTCGTAGGCAGTGTTCCTGATTCCTGCCACTCCCCATAAGAGCAGGACTTCCTATGCCAGCATGTGTGCCCCAGCTGGGGCGGTGGGGCTGGGTAGAGGTAACCTTGAGCTCAGCCCTGGGCCAGCTTTGAACAGTGCTTCTAAGGTCCCCAGAGACCAAAACCAGAACATCGTCCCCCGCACCCAGGGCGGGCACAGGAGGGCAGAGCTTGTCCTATCCACTGGCAGCTGCTGACTCAACTATGGTCTCCCTGCCCTGTGTGGAGCACTTTTCTCCTGTGGTATTGAATTCTGGAGGTATAGAGGCAGCCTTGACTGTGGGGAGCTGTTTCTCCAAGGTCCATCAGTCACCTTAGAAAACAGCCGAATGGAACATTTTTGTACCTGATGTTTACAGATGTTGGGAAGTTATCTATAAAGACTGTTGTTAAAAGGGAACACTTTTTTTAAAAAAAGTAAAGCTGGGCAAGACATTGAAGTCCAGCCACCCATTCTGAGTCACCCCTTTGCCATGTGATCGCCCATGGGTGGCTGATGCCTACAGTATGACGCTGACTTCCAGACCTGAGTGGCTTCCAGAGTCACCTGTGTCTCCTTGGCTGGTCTGAAATGCTCAGTGGATTCTGAAAGAGCCCACCTTGAGAAACACCTCTCCAAAATATCTCCAGAGTAATGACTCACATGTTAAGGTATCTAGAATTCATTTCAAACTCCAGAGAAGAGGCGGGCCTTTATGACAGAAGAGCTCTGCCTCCCATAATTCATTAATCATGTTCAAAGATTGCTTGTATTTGCAGCACACTGGCTAGAACAAAACTCTTCCAGAAATGCCCCTCCCCTCTCCTTTCTATACGTCATGGAGGCAAGGGTCCTTATCCTCCAACCCCAAAGCACTTCACTTGTCAAGCGTTTTCTGTTGTTGAGTAACCTGGTTGTAGAGACCGCAGACTGGGATGCCAGTCTAACAGGGCTCTACTTCCCCTCACTCCTGGTGGAAAAATGCAGGCCCTGTGTGACAGGCTGTGGAAAGTATGTCCAGGTGCCTGGCTCCCCTCAGCCTAATGCCTTTTAAATCAGGATCCAGATTTGATTTTATTTTCCTTGCCTTCCTGGCTCCGACTCTTCCAGGCTCGTTTTTTCAGCCCTCTGTCAGACTTCCCAGAGCTTGTTGGCCAAGTGCTTCACACTTCATAGGCTTACCTTCCTCCTAGGCTTGGGATGCTGTGTTGGCCATTGAACTCCAGCCCTTAGCTGGTCCCACCCTGCCTGACCAACTAGAATTGCACCCACGATCTTACTGGGGTTTGGGGGAGGGACTTGCATCTTGTAGAGGAGTTACCTGGGGATCTCAGTATGTCACCAAATGAAAGGGAAAAACATGCATTAATTCCTATCCTCACCATCACTGCCAGGGGTCAGGACACAGGTATCCATTTTTCATCATTGTTCCCAACTACCTTCCATCTCAAAAGGCTCTTGAGCAGAGGCAGGGAACAGAGCTTAGACCCGGACAAACCATCAGAGCTAGCACGGGAGTGCACTTCTTATCTTCTCGGGCAGCATCCTAGCGTGCGTGTGTGTGTGTGTGTGTGTGTGTGTGTGTGTGTGTGTGTGTGTGTGTATGATTGTAAGAGTGTAATTGTGTGTGTATATGTGTGTATGAGTATATGTGTGTGAATGTGTATGATTGTAAGAGTATAACTGTGTGTGTGTATGTGTGTGTGTGTGTGTGTGTGTGTGAGAGAGAGAGAGAGAGAGAGAGAGAGAGAGAGAGAGAGAGTAGGTGTGTTTGGAATGCATGTGGGAGGGGTGGCTCTCCCTTGCATGAAATGACAGCACTTTGGTTCTGCCATATTTTTATTCCAAAAGTACAAATGCCATCCTATACATAGCGTTTACTGAAATGACTCCCTTTTGTAAAAAGTCCACCTAAGCCAGCCTTCTGAGTGCCACAGCTGTCATGAAGCACTGTGGGAGGAAATGGGGGCAACTGGACAGCATGTCAACTGAGTGGGTAGGTTCTGACTCCAAATCCTAGTTACGCAATGTTCGTGCAGGAAGGGGTAGTAGAGCCACCTGGTTTGACCCCATTTTGTGAAGAAAGAAACAAAGGCCTAGAAGTCGGAGCACGCAGAAACCAAATCCAAGGCCTCTGACCACCAGCCCGGCCCTCCTTCTAGCCATTGGTCTCAAGCGAGGAAACCCTTAGGTAACCAACAAACTGCTAGACAACATCATTTGAAAAGACAGCATCGGTGCATCCTCAGACTGATGAGACGGCCTGTAGTTAAGCTCATTCTTGCTCAGGAATAGCCTAACCAAAGCTTGCTGGTGAGCTGTTGGTGCCAGGTGTGGTAGTATTTATCTGTGACATCAGCCATAGACGGGACACACAGGAGGATCAGGAGTTCAAGGCCAGCCCTGGCTATGAGACCCTGTCTAAAAACAAAACAATCTAAACACCCCAAACCAAAAACAAAACAAAACAAAACCCCTAAAAACCTGTTAAAATATTTTGAATCTGAAATGCCTGCCCCACCCCAAGCATATTTTGATTGCTTGGTCCACAATTTCTGGTGGTCTCCTCTTCCTCCTCTTCTTCCTCTTCCTCTTCCTCCTCCTCTTCCTCCTCCTCCTCTTCTTCCTCCTCCTCCTCCTCTTCCTCCTCTTTTGAAGGTCATGGAGCCTTCAGAACATGAGGCCTGGCTTGTAGAAGTTGCTCTGTCCTGCTTCTCCCACTATGATGGACCAAAACTCCTGCAATGATTAATCTCTCCTCCTTTAAGCTTTTTGGTTAGGTATTTTGGTCACAGTAACCTAAAAGTAACAGATAGAAAGTACTGGGAAGTGAAGTTATTTCTTGGACTAGATCGAAGCACATGGTTCTTGGGCCTTTGGAATTGGTATGTGGGAAGGATTTGGAAAGTCTGGAGCTACAGACTAGAGAAGCCCCAGAATGCTGTTAGCTCCACCTAACAGATGACTGGGAGTTTGAAAGACCAGAGCGTGGACAGAAATGCAGACGGCAGAGGCTGGGCTCCTGAGGTTTCAGCTGGTGATAAAGTCTAGGCCGGGGATTGGATCAGAGGCCACTCTTCTGGCTAAGAATCTGGCTAAATTTTATCTGTGCTTAGTAAGCTAGAGTGAGGTTGATTTCAAAAGTAACGATTAGTTTATTCGGGGAATAAAATCTAAATATAACATAGCATTTAGGTTGTAGCATGGCTACGCCTGGCTACTTAAAGCTGACTTTATGATGAAAATCATGAGAAGCAATGCAGAAACACCACTAAAGGTAAACTGGGCCCCGGGCACAGGGACCATAGGAAAGCTTGGTCTGCTACAAGACCCCACCACCACCAACCATCAAGACTTCAGGGTATGGGGGTTGGGGATTTAGCTCAGTGGTAGAGCGCTTGCCTAGCAAGCATAAGGCCCTGGGTTTGGTCCCCAGCTCCGAAAAAAAGAAAAGAAAAAAAAAGACTCCAGGGTATGAAACCAGAAGCTTCCATTTGAAAAGAGCATGGCACTGGAGTGCCCTACTGGACAGAGAAGTATTTTCCAGGTTCAGCCACCCATGCACTCAGAGGCCACTGCAGCTATGTCCAAGGGCTGTCTCAGTGAGGGTCACTATTGCTGTGAGGAAACACCATGACCGAAGGAACTTGGAGAGGAAAGGGTTTATTTGGCTCACACTTCCACATCATAGTTCATCATCAAAAGTCAGGGCAGGAACCTGGGAAGTAGGAGCTGATGCAGAAGCCATAGAGGGATGTTACTTACTGGCTTGCTTCCCCTAGCTTGCTCAGCTTGCTCTCTTATAGAACCCGGGACCACCAGCCCAGGGATGGCACCATCCACAATTTACTAGGCCCTCCCCTGCCAATCACCAATCAAGAAAATGTCCTTCAGATGTGCCCATGTCCGATCTTATGGAGGTGTTTTCTCAAGTGGGACTCTCTGATCACTCTGGCTCGTATCAGGTTGACATAAAACTAGCGAGTACAGGGATTCCACTATTTCTTGAGTTATCAGACAAACTTGGAATCAGCCACGAGATGCCAGTTTTGTAGGTGCACAGAATGCAAGAGTTGTGAGATCATGATATGCTGTACCAAAGTTTCAGAAATAATAATAATAATAATAAGATGATGATGATGATGATGATGATGATGATGGTGATGATGGTGATGATGATGATGATGATGGTGGTGGTGGTGGTGGTGATGATGGTGATGATGATGATGATGATGATGGTGGTGGTGGTGGTGGTGGTGGTGATGGTGATGATGACGATGATGATGATGGTGGTGGTGGTGGTGGTGGTGGTGGTGATGATGATGATGATGATGATGGTGGTGGTGGTGGTGGTGGTGGTGGTGGTGGTGATGATGATGCTGCCATGAAGCCAGACAGTGTGTAGCAGGACTGGAGTCCTTGCAGAAGGCCTCTAAGCAGGCTATGTGTGGAGGCTGCCAAGCTGAGATCTAAGTAGCAGTGGAGAATCCAGGATGTTGGAGGTGCCAGGCAAGCATAGTGTCTCTCAGGGAAAGCTATGGACGCAGAGTATAGCTGGTCAGGCAGAGAAGCCATGTGTGAACAGGTACAGGACCACTGGGGCACATCTACACACATCTACCAATGCCCACACATGACACCGTGTGCCTAGGGTGCTCCAGGCACTGTGCACATGGAGGTAAAGGATTTGGGTGTGAGTTTCACTGCAGTTTGGCCTTCTGGGTTTCAATGTCATTTGGATTCATTTTTCTTTGCTATGGCCTTGTCCTTCTCTTTCAGAATGGTGCTACAGTATGTTGGGATCATACGTAACCTTTTTCTTAAAAAAAAAAAAAGAGCTCACAGTTAAGAATTTCCTTGAGTCGCATAAGAGACATTGAACTTTTGAACACTGCCGGAGCTCTTAAAGCTATGGAAACTGTTTAAATCCACTAAGTGCACATTTCATTACCAGACGGTGTAATTTTCACTTTTGTTGCTGTAGCAAAGTAATCTGATAAAAACAACTTAAGGCAAGATAAGGTTTCCTTTAGCCCACAATCCCAGGTGACAGTCTCTCACAGCCAGGAAGTTAAGGTAGCAGGAACGTAAAACGGTTGGGCACATCACATGCATAGACAGGAGAAGAAAGGGATGAATGCATGTTTGCGCTCAACTTGACCTCTACATACATATAGTTCAGTATCCCACCCCCAGCCCCCACCACATACCCTGCGTATGGAATGGTGTTGCCCACAGTGGGCTGGGTCTTCCAATTACCTTAATCGAAATGATTCCACACAGACACAAGCATAGCCAAACCAATGTAGATAGTCCCTAACTGAGGCTCTCTTAGGGGATTATAGATCGTATAATGTTGTTAATTAAATCTAATCATCTCAGATGGCCATGGGCCTTTGGGGTCAGGGGAAGAATGGTTTAAATTCCAAAGTTCTAGTGAGGCTATTCTGAAGGGTGGGGAGCCTTTAGAGGTGGGACACAGCTGGTAAAAGTAGATCTTTGGGGCCAGGCCTTTGAAGATTCTAAGTATCTCTGGTTCTAACCTGGCATTTTTCCTGGTCAGCACCATGTGAACAGCTGGGTCACGCTCCAACTGCCATGGGACTGAGTCACTCTGCCCTGCCTCATGGACTGAGACTCAAAAATCAAAACAAAATAAAAAAAAAACCAAAGAACAACAACAACAACAAAATCTTTTCTTCTCTTACGTTGTTCTCCCAGATATTTTGGTCATAGCAATGCATAGGAATCCATCTAAGGGGCTGCGGAGAACCCAACAGTAAA
Source organism: Rattus norvegicus (assembly GCF_021556685.1). Classification (NCBI taxonomy): domain Eukaryota; kingdom Metazoa; phylum Chordata; class Mammalia; order Rodentia; family Muridae; genus Rattus; species Rattus norvegicus. Next base: position 79,709,698 of record NC_141544.1, read on the forward strand.
TAAAGACTTGCTTAATAAGACTGTCGCATTCTAGTGACAAGTTCCCTAATGAGCAGAACTTGAAGCCAAAAGTGTACTACACAAGAAAACCCCCAGAACAATCTACAGCTACGTGGACAAGAAAAACAGGACAAGTGGAAGAGGCAGGATTTAGAAGAGGCCAGGCAGCACTCTGAAAGACTTGAAAGGCAGAATGCAATTAGAAGGACTAAAGGAAGCCTAAGAGGCAAAGCCCAAGACCTGACCAGGGAGTGTGGGTTATGGAATGGATCCAGGTAACAAACCCAGGTAACAGGATAATAGGAAGAGGTCCAGTCCAGCTGTTAGCAGTGGTTGGGGACTCTTTTCCTCAGGTGAGAATTTGAGAGTTTGTATTACCTTTCAGTCTTGGCAAAGGAAGCCCGAATGCTTTGAGGCTGGCTTATCACCCCAAGGACAGACGGCTCAGGCTCTGCTTGCTAAAAGCCTATTCCTCCGAATTACACAGTGATTGTAGGTACTCAGTTCAGAAGATTATCGCTCTGGCTTTGAATACAGGCAGCCTAGCAGTGAGTGTCACAGCTCCTGAGCTGCAAGTGAAGGGGTTCCATAGCTCTGAATATTGGGGAACTCTCTTGGAACCCTTACGATGATCAGAACTTGTAGTCTTAGCTCTCCAAAGTCTCCCACTTTTGATCCTTCATAGTCTTTTACCCCCAAAATCTCAGCTTTCTACTAACTCTTACTCTCTTTAGTATTTCCCCAGTCCCTATCAGCTCAGAGCTCAGTTTCTCCTGACTGCTCTCTTAAATTCTTCAGCAACCTTCCTGCTGCTACCATGACAGGTGTTGTTATCTGTTTTCTGTGTAGCCAGCTCATCCCACCCTACCTGTTGTAGCCTAAAGTAGGGAAAAGGCCATCGGGAGAGCCCACTGAGGGCCTACTGTTGTAACAATGGGAGAAAGAGTTATGCACATGAAAGCATTTCTTAGCCTGACCTCAAAAAGGTGAAAGCATGATTATACAGTTCTACTTATATGGTCTAGAAAGGGGGTTGGGATTCTGGTAGGGTTTCTAGTTCCGCCAGTCATAGTCTTGTTTGCCTATGGTTTCTAGAGCTACCAAACACAAGCCTCAAATTCACACTAACTATAAGCATTGCATAAGTACCATTCGAAGTCTTTGTATAGACACAATGAAGGCGTTCTCTCCTGTGTAAGAATAGCTTCAAGATAGGTAAGGTCATCTAGAGCAGAGGCTTGCCACCACCAATGTGATATCCCTTAGAGCTGGGGCAAGCTGTTTGGAGCAATCACGACTAAAACAAGACTGAAGCAGAAAATGTGGCTTTGAGAGCAGCCATGGTTGCAGTGTCCTTCATAGCTGGAGTAATGTTTCCTCGAAGCGTCCATGAAGTGCCCAAAGCACACAGGTTACTGTGACCAGCTCGGACAGTTGCTAAAGAGAGGAATAGTTGACTGACAGTTCACTTCTCTAGGTAACCGGGCACAGTGCAAAGGTCTGGCAGCTGCCAATTAAATGACCCTTTTCTAACAGAGAAGGGAAAGCGGCATCAGAGGGTCCTTATAATAAAACCTTATATCATGAGATGGGGCAGATTGAAAGCACTTGTTGAGAACCTGAGTTTTAAAATGCACAGGGCAGCTCACAATCATCTGTAACTACATACAGTTCTATGGTATCAGACATCATCTTCAGACGTCTGAGCAACCAGCACCATGAAGTGAGCATACTTATGTGGACAAATCACTCGTATACAAAATAAAGTAAAAATTTAAACATCATATTAATATTCTTAATATCTAAAAGTGTAAGCTGAGCTTTAAGCCTTCAGCCAAATGCCTTTAGGAAGGGTTGACTCCACAGGCTGTCTCTCAGGGACCTGATCCTACTTCCTCGAGAAAGCTGGTAAGGAGACTGATCACAAAACTGTTTTGAAGGAAAGCATTCTAAGCTGTGTGCTAAGCAGAGCTTCACATGGGATAAGGTCAGAAGGGCTGAGCAGCTATCATTTGGGACACAAGGCACTAATTCTTCAGCACCACCACTCCCAGCTGGTTGGATTTAGCTACTAGAAACTGACAACTCATCTCACTTTTCTTTGAGCCCTTCTGCAAGGCACTGGGCTCTTAGAGCCCTTCTCTCTCCCTGTATGTCTCACCTTGTTTAATTCTGCTTACGTCTCCACAGAGTTCTGGGAATGGGAGAGAGATAGCTAGCATGCACTATTCTCAGGTTGGAAGGATTTCATATAGGATAAAATGCCACACAGATGTCTGGTATACTATTAGAAATGAGACCTGGTCAGAATAAGCTATAAAGGAAACTGATACCAAGATGCTAACAGACCAAATAATAAAATAGAATGCTAAAGGGACACAATTGTCAAGGTTATTTGGCCCAGTTCCCAAGGTGGTGAGAAGAGTGCAAACACAGCCATAATCACAAATGGCTGTCCTACGCTTCTCAGATATTTCCTGTTCTAAACTGTCCGGCTCATGAGAAAATGCTCAGTAAACATGAATTGCGTGAATCAGACCCAAACCCTCAAAATCTACCTACAATAAGTTCATTATTAATGCAGCAGGGACTAACATTTAGAAAGCCTATAGCCTACACGACAATTATTTCTCTCTACTGGGCAACGGCCAGGAGCTAAAAGGAGCAGATTTTCAAAAGCTAGGCGAGTGTGCTTGTTTATGATGCTGGAAGTCAACCCAGGGCTTTGTGAGTGCCAAGAGAGCACCCCACCCCTCTCCACCTCTAAGCTGCATTCCTTGCCCTAAAAAGGAGACATGGAAAGACACATACCCGTAAATCCAGCACTCAGGAGGCTGAGGCAGGAGGATGGGGACTTCGAGGCCAGTCTGGACTATATAAGTCTGGACTACGTAGAAAGTTCTAGACCAGCTAGAGCTACATAGGGAGCTCAAATCTGAATGACAATGGCGATGTAAAAGTCAGACAGGTGAAATATCACACACTATAAAATACACTGTAGAATTTCAACTTTTCCAGGGCCTTAGGGTGAGGTGATTATTAAAAAGGAATCCGAGATCTAGGAGGAGCAATCAATTCTCCAAAATAAGATAGCTCCATGGCAGGCAGAGCCCTAGACAAGCCTGTTTCCTATAGTACAGAATGGTGATAACATAATTGCATTCTAAATTGCCTCGGACATGACAAAGAAAGAGAACGCACTGGGACGACAGAGCTGGAAAAGTCCTCACAGAGGAGAACAGTCCTGTTATTACCAAAATTAAACATGGAGGGGTGGCAGCCATGTTTGTTTTTTCTCCCTCTGGAAACCCAACTCACGTGTTTTGCTTTTGCTTTTTTACCAACGTAGTATCTTGGTGGTTAACTCTGAAGTCGGAAGAATGTTACACATGCTCAGGCATCTCGACGTGGAGATTTAAAAAAAACTGAGTCAAGTGAACTGAGCACTAGTAGCGGACCACTGGCTAGCACGGACCTCCAGACTCTGACCCTGTGGCCGCCTGCAGTACAGTAACTGTAAGTCCACTCTCCATCTCTGGCTGCTCATTCTGCTGAAAGGGACAAGCTAATTGGAAACAGTTAAAAATAATAGGTACCTACGGGCCTCCCTAGCATGCAGGGTCTGTTTTAATTGTGCCTATTTTCTCTGATATGGTAAGCTGTCCCTGAGCAATTTCAAAAACAAACCATTTAGAGAGAACCCAACGACAGCGGCAAATCCTCCTTTCAAGGCTCCAAAGCCTCTACTAAGCGGCCCTTTGGTGAGATTGCAGTTGGTCTATGCAACCACACCCCGGATTTTCCTTTCCTTCCACCTTTTTGCCATTCTCACACATTTCCGTTTATGGGTGTAGCTGCCCTCAGAGGCCCGGCAGGTGATGCATTACGTAACAGCTGCTGTATTGATGATGCATTGATTTAACGTTCTCTCTGGGTACAGGCTGGTTCCACTTTTGCTATTATAAATAGCGTTCTGAGCATCTCCATTCTGGCTATTTCCCCCTCCTTCTCTGCTAAGAGTTAAGTTACAGTGTCAAAACAGAATTCTTGGCAAAATGGATCAATGGTTTTATTGCTCCCTATAACATTCTTCCAGTCTGAGTCCCCGGAGGCTGAGGTAATCCTCAATGCTTCCAGCAAAGGAAACATCTCGCCTCCTCGCTGTTCCCGCACTGGGCTTTTGAGAGCTTTATTTTGCTAGCTTTTCAGGTAGACGGAACTTGAAATCTCTGTCTAGCTGCCAGCAGGGTTGTGCATTTTGTTACATGTTCTTCCGTGTCCAAATGCCGTCTGTGATATCCTCAGCGTAAACCGTGGATTTGTCTTTGATCCTTTATCTGACAGGATCTGGACACTGAACTCAGGCTGCTGGTACAAATATTTTTACAAGCATTTTATTATGCTTTAAAAATTTACGGGCATAATTTCTATCTACTGTGAACAGAAACTTCGGCGATAAGAACATATGAAAAGTAAAAGGTAAATCCTGAGGGTACACATTGACAGAAGGATGTTTCCCCCTCTTAATCTTTCCCCTGAAAGTGTCACTTCCCAAGCTCAGCCTATAGAAGTCTTTCTGTTCTTCTTATCACTAACTTCATAGTAAACACTAATATTCTCTGGGTGTGATGGCTACTGCTGTCATTGGCTAATGGAATCTAAAATCACCTGAGAGTCAGACTTCGGGAGAAGCTATAGGGAGTTATCTTGACTGTGTTCACCGAGGTGAACGGTCTGCCCCCCGTGTGTGCAGGCGACCCTCTTGGCGGGGGTTATAAATTATATTTATGAAGAAACAGATCTGAGCAGTACCATGCATTCACTGCCTTCTGCTTCCTGGTCGTGCACATAACAATCAGGATGGTTTGGGACCGGCTGCCTTGACTTCCTGGCCATGCTGGGCTGAATACTTGTACTGAGAGCCAGGATCAACCCTCTCTCTCTTAATTTGCTTTTATGAGAGCGTTTTATGATGGCAACAGGGAAAGAAACTAAGGCACTTGCTGTTTCCTTATAAATGTACCATAACAAATACATCAATTTATAAAATTTATATGCATTAATGGGGCGCCATATAATCTTTCAATACATGCATATATCAACTTCTGTTTACATAGGTTGAACATATCTCTGTTTAAGAGATATGGATTATTTTTTTTTTCCTTTTCTTTTTTTTGGAGCTGGGGACTGAACCCAGGGCCTTGAGCTGCAAGGCAAGCGCTCTACCACTGAGCTAAATCCCCAATCCCAATTATTTTTAAAGATTTATATATTTATTTTATGTATACGAGCACTCTATCTACATGTACACTTGCATGCCAGAAGAGGGCATCAGATCCCATTACAGATGGTTGCGAGTCACTATCTTGTTGCTGGGATTTGAACTCAGGACCTCTGGAAGAACAGCCGATGCTCTTCACCACTGAGCCATCTCTCCAGCCCATGGATCATTTCCTTATGGAGATATTTTTTAATTCCCTTTAGTATTGTGGAGTTCACAGTATACTACTAATGTTTACAGCCAATCTACTATGAAATGGTACCCTAAAGCCTCACGAGCCCACAGCTGTACTTTAGGACTCACCAGTTAACCCTGCCTCATCCCTCCCACCCTCCTGACTCTCGCCAGCCTCTGGGGACCCACCATCCTATTTTCTTCTCCCATATGCCCACTTGCTATGAAAAAATTCAAATCACACTTGGAACATTTCCACTATGAAAAGCAAAGAATTTCTCTGACTTATGCTGCCCCCTCCTTGCCAGTCCTGTCTGAGTTTTTTAATCTCTTATTGGACATGTATGGCATGGTCATGAACTCAAATGCCTACAGAGCCTAGGCGAAAAGCCAGTCACAAAGAGGTGGGCATGGAGAAGAACCATGTTAGGACTGTTCCTGCCCATCTTCTGCTGCCCTACAATGGATTTAGACATGAGGAGGGGAATGGCAGAGTCACAATTGGTAACAGGCACTGGCCTTGATGTTTGGAGAAAGCTACAAATTGTAGAGATGAGAGCAACACGGTAAAGGCACCTGCTGGCTGGTGTGCCGTGTGGAAATGTTGCCAGATCCTATTTGGTAGGAAAAGCCTCTTTGGTTGTCAGCACCCACACTGGGCAGTTCACAACCATCGATGACCCCAGCTCCAGGATCTCCAACACCTTCTTCTGGCTTCCTCAGGCATGCACACATGCGTACACACACACACACACACACACACACACACACACACACACTCACACATACACACACACACACACACAGAGATCATACACACACACACAAATACATTTTTACAAAGAAAGAAAAAGAAAAGACCCCCTCAGATATATGCTAGCTACTTGTGAATTATACCTCAAATTTTCTGGGAATATCACTATCAAAAGGTACCAAATCTGGCTTGGGGGTATTTACCTGTATTATTCCGGTAAAATTATGGGTTTGCTGGTTACTTATTTGTTTGTTTGTGGACTATGGCTGCCCTAGTGCTGAAGTTACAGGTGTGTGGTGTGTCACCCACCTGCCACTCTGTTTTAGAGTCACGTGGCTATACCTGTTATCTGATCCATGCTGGAGAACGTTGCCTCACACGCTGCCCACTGTGTCCCTATGCTTAGCCTTTCTTCTCCCACCCAAGGCTACCATGCACTGTTACTTTGCTTTTGGTTTGCCAAAGCTCTCACGATTTACTTTCCGTAACCATAACTAACACTTCTGAGCTGTGTCTATGGGTGGATGATAACATTCTGTACATTTTCTTCAAATAGCTTGTGACCATCGCTAGCTAATTCGTGGCCCATGGCTAAAAGACGAGCTTCCCAATGTAGGTATCTGTAAGCAAACTCCCGAAACTGAACACAACCCCATCCTCTTGAACCAGGGGATGGCTACAAGCTGCATGTGGGGCCGTCCTGATGGACTTCATTTAAGCGACTCTGGCCATGCAACACGCAGACTGCACATCCAACTCTTCCCACTGTGACAAAGAAAATGGATCCCCCTGAGACACTGGCTAAGAGCTATATGAAGAGCTTCTAATGTTCTCCAGGATGATGTTAGAAAAGCACCTTCCTTCTTCAGTCACCAGATCCTTAGCCTCACATATGAAGCTCTGTCTTCTATGGAGTCTTTATCCTATATCTGCTCTAATTGGAACACTGATGGATCCTTTAGGGGAACTCTAGGGGGATCTCATAACCATGAACGCCCCTTTCTTCTGTACCCAGTCCAGCTCTGAAATCACCCTCATTTGAACCTGCGTAAGTTAATTTCCACAGCATATGTAGATGGGAAGGAATTTCAAAGACTGTTCGGTCAATGTTAATGTGGTCACCACCTGCAATATCTACTTTATTGCCCCCATTCTATTGGTGTGGGGACTCTGGCATTGTAGAAATGTCTTCTAGCCACCTGGAGCAGATATCTGCATGGATCTAAGGAAGAGACTCCTGCTGGCTGAATCCAGGCTAGCATTCCTTACTACAGACAGAAGATTAGAGGAGAATGTTCTCTTCCTCAAGAGGTGACATTAACCTCTGCGCACATTTTATGACTTAAATAAAACCTCAAGAAGCTAGTGTTTCATTTTTATTGTGAGTAGAACAGCTATCTTAAAAATCCTTATTTAGTTTATGAATATGTGTATGTGCCTGGGTGTGTGTAGGTGCACCATGAACATGTCAGCAAAGGTCAGAAGGATTTGAATCCCCTGTCACTGGAGTTACAAGCAGTTCATGAGCAGCCACGTGGACAGTGGGAATCAAATTCTAGTCCTCTGTAAAAGTTACAAATGCTCTGAACTGCTGAGCCATCACCCCAGCAAAGAACAGATATTTTTTAAAAACACATCTTTTAGGTGCAAATCACCAATGCCTAAGAGCTGAATTAATAAGAACGCTCTAGATTACACACGTCCAATAGGATTTCTGTGATGGCAGAAATACTTAGTAATCCGTGCTGTTTGACACAGTAGCTATTAGCCTCACACAACCACTGAACCCTTAAAGTACATGTATGGGCTCGCATGTGTATTTTCCTAGTATGGCCAGGGAAATAAAATTTCAATTAAATTAAATGAATGTTTATTTAAGCAACATTATTGTAAACTAGACAGCCATGTGTGACTAGTGGCGGTTCTAGTCAACAGTGCAAATCTAGACCTCAAAGAACTCACTCTCATTAAAGAAGCAAAAGACAGTAAATGACGACATGTATGTAAATGGGTGGAGTGTAGTAAACTGATGCTTTAGCATTAGGGAAATTCAGATGCAATCTAGGCCGAGAAAGTTCACGCACATCCATGAGTTGCACCGGTCGGTCTACCACTGTGCAAAACGAATGAGAAGCAGAACTAAGGAAGGACAGCAGGTGGCAGATCAACATATACACCCGGTATCCACCAGAGGATATTCAGATGGATGTCATATTCACATAGAACATTTCTGAATATCTACCCAAACTGCTGATGGTTGCTACCTCTGAAAAGCAGGAGCAAAACGTCAAGGCAGAGAACTTTAAAATCTCCTTGAATTCTCATTACATGTATTTGTTTTATTTGTGGGGGCCTCAAGGGTGTGTGGCCCAGGTCCTCTCCTTTCATTACGTGTCGCCTGGGGACCAACCTCAGGTTTGCAGGTCTGACATCAAGTGCCATTAATAACAGTTTAGCAATGAAATAATTTTCTTCAACGCAGGCACAGATTACCGAATGACACATTTTCAAGACTAGAGTGGTCAAGTCTTTCCTATAGTTATTATTCATGACTGGTCTTCTATGAGTTTCAGTAACAGTCCGCATCCTACAAACATGGCTCTTAAGTACTGTAATAAGATACCTAAGAGTAATACTTCAGAAGAGTGGTCTAAAGGAAGTAGAATCTAAGTCAATAAAATGGAGAGGACAAGGAAGTGCGTCTTGATCCAGGAATAGCCTGGGGGAAAGCAAGAGCTCCATGACACTGATGGGGAGGAGTGTGGGAGTTGAACTGAGAACGAGCTCAGAGCCGCTGTGACTGAAAATGGCTGGAAGCTCAGGCACAGGCCCACCCTGGTGTCCTCAACGAAGCAAAAATGTACTGAGCACACAATCATGCAGCAGACACTGGGCTACTTCCAAGGCTCGAAGACCAACAGGAAACAGCTACTGAGTTCAAGAGATTAGACTGGACCTGTGGAGGCAAGGCCAGTCTCAAATGGAGCAAGAAGCACGAGGCCCAGGAGCCAAAGCTCTGGCACAGCACTTCTGGGTGTCACCCAGGTGAGGGTAACAACACTAGGAGTACATGTGTGACCCCCATTGGCCATGGAAACGCCATTTCCCTTCTTCCCACAGCGTCCTCAGCCCCAGCAGCAAATCTGTAGATAGACTTTCTGCAACCATCTAGTTACACACACTCCCAGCTGCCGTTGTGTACGCACACCTTTCTGAACCACACTAGGACCCCTGAGGACCAGTGAAGGCCAGGCAGTCCCTCACGTCTTTGAATACAGGGTCTACTTCCCTGATGGATGGAAACTAGGAAGAGACTTTGAGGAAAAGATACTACTACTGGCTAATCGCAAATGAAGGCCATTATTTTCCCCTTCAAGGTAGGCTGTCTCATGCTCTCTGCCTCTCCATGGCTGGAACAGAATCTGGCTTGAGACAGTCAAGGCAGTACTTTATAGGAGGCCCACCTCAGTGAGCCCAGGGGCTTGAGTGAAACCCTCTTCATGGTGGTTCTGCATGTTTGTTGCTAATGGAAAGTATCTTTTCACACCGGACCCTGTGGAAGGGAAGCAGGCCACCAATGTGGCAGTTCTCCACATGGGCCATCGAGCAGAGGTGCTTCATGTGGCCCAACAGGTAGATTGGCTATGTTCACGAGGAATCCCAGCAAAGAGTACGGTAGAAAATGAGAGCTTCCAAGATGTCTTCTTTCTTCTCTTAATTTTAATCATGAAAAAGACAGCTTTCTGTAACGCTCACAGGATGACTTCAGCACAGAGGTGTCACTGGGCCACCCTGAACTGCAGAGGAAGCCTCTGGAGTTATTTCAGGCATTGTAAGAGTCAGCTAAGAGAATGGGTACAGGTTGTGTGTTTGCTGCTTAAAGTATCTGACACGGAGTGGAAAAGTGCTTTAAACAGAAAGATACAACAGACCAAACCCCATGAGAAGAAAGGCCTGAAGTGCCCCAGAGAGGCTTGAACCAAAGGAGACAATTGGAGTACCACTCTAAAGTCACCTACGTCCTGGCTGACAGGAAGAAGTGTATGATCAAAGGTTCATTTAGGTTTTTACTTAAAAGTAGGCATGGGAGGGGGATGGAAGTGAGTGGGCAGTTAGTTTTAGTTTTCAAGAATAAAAGCGATAAGCCCAAGTTTCAACCAACTGCTAATCACGGCCCTGGAGGTGGTGAGAAAATAGCCTTCATGACTTGCTCACATTTGTGGCATCCACTGAATTTCAATGAGGGCACAGCTCCTGACCTCTCTAGAAGAAGCTAGAAGCTTTGTTTGGGATGGTGACTCTCAATAGAGAGGGGGAAAGCCAGTGGGTGTTCTTGGGCTTCAGTAAGAAAGAGGACAAGAGGAACTGCCAAGCACAATCTCAAAAAGGCACCACTGAGCTCCTTTGAGAGCCCAGTTCTCAAAGCTGCTGCCCTTCAGTGGCTGTGAGGAACACAAGTCTGATACAGAAGTGACCTGGAACAGGCTATGTGCCCAATGAGAGGAGTATACTGCAAGCAGGGACCAATGGCAGCCTTGGGGGCAACTGGTACCTCTGGCTAAGCCAGTGAGAACCTGCATTCAGGACTCAAGTTTCTCCTAAGAGCAACTCCTAAAGTCATGGGACTGCAACACCATCGCCTTACTTTTTATTTCTGTGGGGCTACCAAGATGGGACGTCCCGAGCTCAGCTTTACCTGTGGTTATCAACACAATCAGCTTCCTCATCCTGGGGCCATCAGAGGGGCCCTTCCCTGATGTGAATGTCTCCATGTTTGTGGTCACGGTAGCACATGTGTTGATAGAGTACTTTCGGCCACAGCTTCTTTTGTTGCAAGTAAGCCAGGCACTATGTGGCTATCCCCCTCAGCCTTCCAGACACATTCCGGCATCCTGCCAAGGCAGTGTTCTGGGCTGATCCTGGTGGGGTAGCAAGCAGCAAGGCAGACACATGGGCTGATTCCTAAGGAACACACAGCCGCAGGGAACATGCAGAGTCAACTACTTGGTGAACATAAGTCAAATCAAATACTCTCAAGACAATGCTGTTTTAAGAATTCTGCAGCCAACACTGGTATAATTTGAATTTGGTTTGTACCCAAGAGGCCCACATGATGAAAGCTTATTCTTGGGGTGGCCACTTTAGAGTGGTAGACCCTTTTAGAGTGTGGAGCCTCAGCGGAAGGGAATTAAGTCATTGGGAATATGTCTTTGAAGGGGCTGTTGGGACCCTGACTCCTGTTTATTTCTGGGTCACAAACGGTGGGTAGCTTTGTCTGTCATATATCCTGCTGTGATGTGCTACCCCTCCATGGGTCCAAAAGCAACAGGCCAGGCAAGCATGGCTGAAAGCTTAGAAACCATGAGTCAAAATAAACCACCTTTGAAAGGTTGAGTGATTTTGTTACAGAAGCTAACACAACTTGGTAAATGTAGCAAACGATACCAAATTGTTCAAATGATTGAACTTGTATTATGTGATTTTCAACTCAGTCAGAGAAGTGCTGTGTAACACCGTGAAGCACTTTTAATGACTTACTAGCTGTTCTTCCCAGCCTCTTGTGAGCTCAATGCAGCCAGCAGTTTTTGTTTTGTTCTGTTTTTCTCACATAATGAAAGCCCGGCTTCGTGGAAGGTACGAGGAAATAGGCACACTAACTACGAGGTGAGTGTTTCATGAAGGTTCCAAGGCTCTCAGCCTGAAGATGTGGCTCTTTTGTGACAACGGCAGCCATGGCAGCAGCTGGCGCTTCAATGTGCTGTGAGGAAGCCAAGCCAAGGCAGGAGCTGTCTCTCAGCAGCAGTGTGGTAAGAGGGTGGGGTGTTCTGCTGACTAAGGCATGTCTAAAATGGCTGTTAAATTTTATAATGTGTACAGTTCAGCGTTTTATAAGAACACTCCCAGAGGCGCGCAGCCATGGCCACTATCTAGTTTCAGAGCCTCTTCACCACCGCAGAAGAAACTGACACCCAGCAGCCATGCCCATCCCTCTCTCTGCTACCTGCTGGGCTGTTCATCTCCTTCCTGTTCTCATAGATGCCATCCCGGCCATGCGGTTTAAGTGGGATTATGTGGTTTTGTCCTGTCCTGCCTGGCTTCTTTCATGTGCTAGGATGTTTCCAGGGGTCACTAATGCTGTGGCATGGACCAGTACTTCCTCCGTGGAAGCACTCAGGGTTTCTTCCTGGAGTGGGAATGAGAAGGGGTGGCCTAAATTTAGGGCAACAGAAGAGAGCCTCATGCTTGGGGAGCCCACACACACATCCCGAACGTTGCCCCCTTGGTATGCTTTTGATAAGGAAAAGGAAATGCAGATGGTGGAGGAGACCCATTAGCAAGGGTCCTAACTGAAGAGGTCAGTGCCTCATACACAATCAGTGCGGCTCTCCAAATGTCAACATGGCCAAACCTGCCCCCTACACACAGGTGAGGCCGATAACACCCAAGACACATCTGCTGGACCCCTTTCTTCACCAGCTCCAGGAGCTCACACCGACAGCCACAGGGACACACGAATTCCTCATACTTCATTGAGCGCTCACACCAACGCCTCTAAACTTCCGTGGGTGGGGGCCCCTGTGCTCCATCTCCAACACTAACCATAACCTCCCTTGTGCCCATGTCGCCTCTGTGTAAAGTTGATCAAGTCCCTAACAGCTTACTAAAAGGCTTCCCACTGGGTCACAGCATCAGCCAGTCTTACAGATTTTCCTCTGTGTTCCGATCTTCGCCCATTGGACAAGAAGCAGGCGTGAAATGTTGTCCGTACTTTCGGAAGAAGAAATGGAGGCCCTAGATCACATTTGTTGGCAGAAAGTGACAATGTGAAGTCAGGATCCTATCTGTCATCCCACTACCCTGCGTGGAATCAGGGGGTCAGCTGATAAACCGTTCCTTCCAGGGAGAGCGTAGGAGAAAAATCATTTCATGTTTCAGAAGCCCAGATTCTGGAGCTTATTCCTCCTGACACCAGGCCATGTATCCAGAACACATCCAACAGCAAAATACCTTAAGGTGGTCAGTTTGCATGGTCCCCCCCCCCATTACTGAATCCACCAACACAGACCAAAGCTCACCATAAACCAAGAAACAGCAAGATGGTATACATTCAATTCATATGAAGGTCCAAAGGGAGACTTTTGGCCATGTCAAACTTGCTGAGGACAAGGTGTGAGGAACACTTCCCACTCCCAGCCTCCCCTGCCTCCCAATCAACCACTCTTCTTACCCTCCCTTCAAACTTGGCGGTGGCTCCTTCTTTGACGCAGAGGTTCCGAGGAGGCAGAATGAAAGCAGGGGCCTCGGTGAGAGGCAGAGAGCTGACCCTCGAGGGATCCACACTGTGGGAGGTTTTGGACATGTGCGACGAGGCAAACAGTTTCACGTCCCCCATGGTCTACAAAAGGAAGAGGAGCAAGTCAGGTCTTACAATATACAGCGTGCCAGCTTCCTCATGGAAACCACATGCCCAGCCCTTTGGTTTGAGCTATGAGGAGCAGGGACCCAGTAGTGTCAGCATCTATCCGGAGTGCCTCACTGTGGCTTCTCCACATAAGGTACCAGACAAGAAAGAGCCAGTCCTAGAGCCCTGCCTGCCATCATAGCACCCACTAAGAACTTCATCTGGCTTCTGAGAGAGCATGGCTTGGTCGGGACCAGGGAAACTGGATGGCTTGTAGGTTTTGCAATAGTCCTCTGAGGCCTGTGATCAAGTGACAGCTACATGAAGCCCTGAGGTGGGGTGTCCCAGCTGCTTCTGCCTGAACTGTAAGAGAGCACGGCTACAAACAATGGCATTGGGACCCCAAGACAGGCAGGAGACTGGGTTAATGTGATGGGGCCTAGGTGAGAAGGTGGGAGTAGGTGGCGTCAAGCCAGGGACCACATGCTGATGTACAAAGGCTCGAAGATCAAAGCGTTAAGGAAAGGAAGGAGGCACTAGAAGCTATCCAAGCTGACTCTGTCCTTTGTAACTAAGGTCCAGAGAGGCTAAACCGTTATCAACAGATAAAAAGAAAAAAACAAAACAAAACAAAACACGATGCCATCACTGCCAAGAACACCTTGAGCCTGGGATCCTGTCCAAGGCAGATATGGGACTAGACAGGATATGTCGGCAGGCTGGCAAGACTAGCCAGGATTAAAGGGTTGCTATGAAAAGGAATAACTGTTGCCCACTGAGGTAATCAATATCTAACTCTTTGGAGTTGCTTGTAGTCAACTTTAAGTATGTTTCAAGGGAAAATTTAGAAGATGCTGATGTGCAAAAATAATAACTCATCTCTTTTTTGGTGGGCTGGTAAGAAAGCTCAGTGATCTAAAGGCACTTACCTCCAAGCATCATGGCCTGAATTATATCCCTGGGTCCCACAGAGTAGAAGGAAAGAAATGACTCCTTTAAGCTGTTCTCCGACCTCCACATGCACACCATGGTACACGTACACACGCACACACTAAATATATAACATTTTAAATTGTCACTCACTGAACACTCACCTGTTTCAAACTGTCTGGAAGACCTTTGTCCTTGATCGCATTTTTTATAGTTTTTACTTTATTATTTTATTTTTGATTGACATAGTTACTCCAGGTGTTTATGGGATACAGTGTGATGTCTTGGTTTCTGATGTCATGTGCTCTAAGTCAGGACAGGCAGCATATCCATCCCCCTGGACAATTATCACTTCTCTGTGGTGATGATACACAGAACCTTTCCCAGTTCTTCCGAAATGTACCTTAGAGTTGACTACACACTTCTCATGAAACCCCAGGCCTCACTCCTCCTGTTGAACCTAATGATAACACCCCGAGAAGTGGACTCATCTTTATGCAAATGGGAAGCCTGTACTCGGACAGACACAAATGAGTGGCAGAAGTGAGGGCGGGGTCATGCTACATGGGCTAAAGAAGAAAACTGAAAATACCCACAATTCTGCTATGCAAGATGGTGCTGCTCTGTGGGCATAGAGGAGTAGGCATTTTACAAAGCAGAAAGCAAATCATATAGAAATGTCTCCTAATTTTTCCTCCTAAATTTCCTCAAAATTAAGTGGATAAGAAGCTTTTAAGAACTCTGATTTGGCCAGATGGTGGTGGCACACACTTTTAATCCCAGCCCTTGGGAGGCAGACAGCCTGGTCTACAAAGTGAGTTCCAGGACAACTAGGGCTAGGGCTACACAGAAAAACCCTGTCTTGAGAGATAGGGAGATAGAGATGGAGAGGGAGAGGGAGAGGGACAGGGAGAGGGAGAAGGAGAGGGAGAGATCTGGTTTAAAGTCTGGAGAGATGGACCCGTGATAAAAAGCACTTGCTACACAAACAGAGCTAGCTGCACAAGGCCATGCTGCTGGAGGTAGAGACAGGAAGATTACTGGGGTTGGCCACCAGTCTAGTTCCAGGTGAGAGACACCATCTGAAAGGAATAAGGAGAGTGACAACAGGACATCTGGAGTTCTTCCATGACTTCTGCACATGCACACACAGGTGCACACACACCCATGTGCATATGGCCTACCTGACTTTCTCCCTCTCTTATTCATTCTGTTTCACAAATTAAAGCAAATTAAAACGCAGGTGTCTGATTACTCCCCATTACACGTCATTTGGCAGCTTCTTCACCGCAAATGTTTAGTGAGCATATCTGAATACAAGCCTTCTGCCCGGCAAACCTGGCTTCTCTCTCACTGATAAGACATCCGCTTTGCAAACAAAATTCCTTTCCAGGCTGGCTGCAGGAGGTAACAAGAAAAGCAAGTACCTGAGTCACATTTCCTGTGTCAGGAACATACGCTGTAAATAAACGGTTCATTTGCTCCTTACAGCACTAGGCAACAGCTAATCCCTCCATCCCATTTTATGGGTTAGAAACCTGTGCAGGGTTCAGAAATTTGTCCAAAGTCAACACAAGAGGGGGCAGGACTGGCACCTGAGTCCAGTGTGTGCCCTGGGCACTGTGTCTCCTGCAGCAGTCATTAACGGTACAAGGTTAAAACCGCTCGACTCCCATGCACTTAAAAATCTCGTTTAAGATTAAGATTTTGGGGGCCCATTAAGGCATGTCATTAAAAGATGGATGATAGTACAGGAGGCAATGTTTGTGGTGAAAACCAGACTAGAATATTTTCACAGAATAAGAATTCATTCCGGGACACAAGTGTCGCAGAGTAAACAGAAGAACATAGCCTTTCCCATGCTGCAAGTCGACCACAACCCGTGTTTGTGTGAACCGGAGCAATTGCATCAAAAGAAAAGGAAGCGGGGTTGGGGATTTAGCTCAGTGGTAGAGCGCTTGCCTAGGAAGCACAAGGCCCTGGGTTCGGTCCCCAGCTCCGAAAAAAAGAACCAAAAAAAAAAAAAAAAGAAAAAAAAAAAAGAAAAGGAAGCAAACACTGCTGGTGAGACCAGGTGAGACAGGCACGCTCGTGTTGTCATGGGAACGTGATAAACTGGAAAGCAATGTTGCAAGAGGATGCTGAAGAAAAGGGTGTCCGCTCCTTTTTCTAGTAATCCTACACACAGAAATACGTCGTCAGGAGAGACTCTGAGCTAGCCAAACGCACGTGTAAAAATGCTGATGGCATTACTTAAAGCAAAAACTAGACACGTAAAAAATCCAACCATGAGAATTGGCTGCATATGGGGGCATATCAGAAATAAAAAGACTATGAATTTGATGATATGTAAATGTTAAATCTTTTAAATAATTGAAAAAATTTCAAAAATACAGAAAAAAGTAACAAAAATAAGTGCTACCAAACATCCCCCCCTGGGAGTTAGCATCCTCCACATTTATATTATGTTGCTCTGTGTGTGTGTGTGTGTGTGTGTGTGAGTGTGTGTGTGAGTGTGTGTGTGTGAGAGAGTGTGTATGTGTGTGTGTGAGAGAGAGTGTGTGTGTGTGAGAGAGAGTGTGAGTGTGTGTGTGTGAGAGAGTGTGTATGTGTGAGTGTGTGTGTGTGAGAGAGAGTGTGTGTGAGAGAGAGAGGGAGAGAGGGAGAGTGTGTGAGTGTGTGTGCATGTGTGTGTGAGTGTATGAGAGAGTGTGTGTGTGAGTGTGTGAGTGTGTGTGTGCATATGTGTGTGTGTGTGAGAGAGAGAGAAAGAGAGAGAGAGAGAGAGAGTGTGTAAGAGAGAGGGGGACCATTTCAAAACCATCAGGTTGGTTGACAAAGTGACAATTAAACACATGCACAGGATGTGCACATGATCAGATACCGTGACTAACAGTGACCACAGGTTCATCTCCTTGGACACCTGTCGGCTCTTTATTAATACAGAACGAGTTGTTGGAGCCAGAGGTGCCTCCCTGTGCTAAAGGACCTGGGAACTAACTGCATTTTGGTGCTGGCTGTGGCTTAGACTCGGATTATCTACTAAAGTGTGTGAAAGGCTTGCTCACTTGTCTGCAGCTCTTCTGGGAGGCAGCAGAGCCCTGGGTGCTTCGTGGAAGATGCGAGGGAATTAGGGGGTCACGCTCAAAGGGGACATTGGGATCCTGGCTTCTTCCCTGTCCTTCTTTGGTTCCTGGTTGTCCTACAGTCTCCTCCACAGCACCATGATACCCTCCCTACTTTGCTCTAGGTCCCTGAACAATAGAACTAACTGACCATGGTTGAGCCCTGTGAAACTGTGAGCCGAGTTGAACCTTTCTTCCTTTAAGTTGCTTTTCCTCGGGCATTTCATCACAGTGTGAGAAGGCGAACAACAGAGACCAGCTATCTGGCTTCATTCTGCATCTTCCACATGCAATCTGCGATTTCCATGGTTCTACTTCCTATGAAATCATTCAAGTTTCTAAATATGGGTTGAAGCACTTCTGTTATTCTGGACCCAGCTTAAACTTAACATAATGTCCTCCAGTTATCTGTATGTTGTCATAAATGGTAGGATTTCTTTTTTTAATGGGTGAATAATATTCCACTTTGTGTGGATACATATGCTATATTTTCTTTATCCATTCATCCATCGTTGACTACTTAGGTTGATTCCATGCATTGGCTGTTGCGAACAGTATTATAATAAGTATGAGAGATCTGGTATATTCTGTTATGGTTTTTAAAGTTTTGAAACATTATTTATGTGTATGTGTCTATGTGAGTGTGTGCTACATGCATGCAAGTGTTGAATAGGCTGAAAGAGGGCAGTGGATTCCTAAGAGCTGGACTTCAAGGAATGGTGAACTAACTGAAAGGGCGCTGGAACCCACACTTGGGTCCTCTGGAAGTTCAGCATGTGACCCTGATTGTTGAGCCATCTCTTCAAGCCCATTAATGAGAAGAATAAAGAGATACTTATCACTCTGAGTATATTAACTGAGCATCTACTGTGTGCCACAGTTACATGTGGGGAGGAGTGGTGTTTGCACTTGTACAATGCATGGTAGTGTGGTGGTGGGAGGATACAAATAAGGTTCTTACACCCTGCATGACCACCTAGGCCCACAGCCTGGAAAGGGCACTGCTGCATCCACACACAATTCATCCCCTGCTGCTGAGGTGAGCAGAATGCTCGGTGCAGGTAACTCTAGAAATGGGGTGGAGGCGACCCAGGCAATGGGAAGCTCAGACGTCTTTAACATCACCATAAATTCAGGGACACTGCTGCTTTCCAGTTACCATTGGGTCAAGGGACCTCCATTCTCTTTGGCTCAGTTTTCTCTTCTGTCAAATGGGAACAATATGAACCTGGCGGGGTGGATCGAGGATGTGAGGGGAATGCAGTATATATAAGACAGAAGCATAGTATAAAAACCATGGGAATGAAACCTGTCACGGATGGCATCCCTTGCCCAAAGGGAAGCTTGTGTCTCACCTTGAAGACACGGACCCTGTCATCAAAGTCAGCAAGGAGCCTAGGCAGGCCTGCAGGCCTAACTATCCCGAGACAGTTCTAGACGGAGAAAGCCTGAGAACACTGGCAGCCTCCAGCTGCAGTGTTTTGTGAATAAGGCAGATGGTGACTATATTTTGTGGTCCTTCTCACTTCATCTTGTCAACCCCACAGGCGGTTCTCGGGATCCCCTTTCACAAGGACAAGGAAGCCGGATAAACCAGCGAAGCTTCAAGGTCACCAAGCTTAGAAGCAGAAACCAAAGCAGGGGCAGAGGGCCGTCCTATCTCCTGGATTTCTGGTGGTCCAGGCTGTCCTAGGTAACTGAAAGCACAGCAGGCAGGGGCCTGAGAGTTGGCAGGGGAAGAAGGGCAGGAGAGGTGACTCCTATGGCTTGGAGTATCTACCAGGGACTACTAATTCAAGATTTGGTTTCTAGATGCTGAGTCTAATCCCTGAGCACTGATTCGACACTGGATTCAGACATTCGTGAGTTCACACCAATGGGCTGCTAGGGGGCGGGGCCTGGTAGCAGGAAGAATATCACAGGAAAGGGGGCTGGCTGCTTTCGAAGGGCATCTTCCTGTCTCTGCACTAGCTTCCTGGCTACTGTGAGACAAGCTGCTCAGTCCAGCACATCCTTCCCAAGATGTCCACTCACTGTAGGCCAAACCAAGGTAGCCATCCAACCAAGGATTGAAACCATTAGCCAAAGTAAATCCCTCCTGCTCCCGCACCATTTCTCTGGGGTATTTGTCACAATGACAAAAAAAATCAACATTCCCCTTTCTGCTCTAGAAGACAAAAGCCTCCCCAGCCTTTCAATGCAGTGGGGAACTCAAAGAAGTGAAAGCAGGTCCCAGAGGGTCCCTCCAAGGCCTCATGACTCCAAACCTGCTGAGGTCCATCAGAATCTCAGAGGGTCCCAGATGCTCTCCCCACTTGAAACACATGTAGGCGAGGGGGTAGCTCAGTGGATAAAGGGAACCGCTCTCTGCAAGCATGAGTTTGAATCTCCAGACTCCGTACAAACCAGGCACACAGCAGAGATGGCAGAACCTGGGGAGCTCAGGGCCCACCTAGCCTGACAGACACAGCAGAGAAACAACAGCAACCTTGGCTCAAACGGAATGGAAAGTGAGGGCTTATATCCGAGGCTCTTCTCAGGCCTCTACACTCACACTGTGGCACCCGTTCGCACACATGTATGTGCACACACACATTAAAATTTTAAATTTTAAAAGGGACACACTTGGCCTGAAGACAAGACAGGGTCAAGCTTGCGGTTGAAAAGACATAGATAAGTCAATATTGCCAAGAACCACCTAGTCCTCTGTGGGAGGTTACTCCTCTGTTACAGGGGCAAAACCAAATCTAAGTCCCAAGCTGTGTAGTCAGGCCAAATAGTTCTGCTCACCATTGGCTAAACACCCCCACCCCCGTTAGCTCATCAACGCATGGCAGCTATAAGATTCCGGTCATACTGTTTGCACATTTCAGGGAAAAGTAATACTAAACTGAGCCAAACCCTTCTTATTCCTCCCTAGGTCCCATCAAACCCAGTGAGCACGAGAGAATACCAGAGGGACCGCATAGTATCTGAACTGTCTACATTAGCAGGGAAATACTCAGCAGCTGCGATCAAACACCCTAGCCAGGGGGGGGGGGGGTCGTTCAATACTCAGCCACATACAAACTAACAGACAAAGGAGAAAGAGAAAACCACAAAGAGAGAGGTCAAAAGAGCAGTGGCCAGCTAACGTCTGAGCCAAAGCCAAGCTCCATATAAGGTTTCCACAAGCAACACAATTTATTAATCACTCAAAGCAGCTCTGAGTGGATTGGACTTTAATTTGATCAAAAGCGCTTCTAATCGTCTCTTGAACCTCGAAAGGAACTTGCCAAGAGTGAACGCTGCTTTGACACACAGAGTCTCGGAACAAAAAGTCAAGTTAGCCAGCAGAGTGGAGTTGGAAAAGCCAACTGTCCCTCCGGTATTCCAAGTATACACACACATGAGATCAGTCTTGGAAGCTCTAAGTCACAGGACATCTTGGAAATACCTAACCTTTCCTGCTGGGAGGTGCCCCTGAGCAGGTGTGGCAGCCTGCCCGTAAACCTCCCCTCCTCACAGCACATATCAGAGGTGGCAAAAGCAAGAGAACAAACACCCCAGGCACTGATGAGCTCCCTCTGCCTTCCTTAAGCCTCTCAGCAATGCACTTGATTCCTGACAAATACCCTGATCTCTCTTAATCCTCCACTGAGCTTCTCTTCAGCTGTGCCTGGCTGCCTCACCAAAACCCACCCAAGCAAAGTGGGACAGGGCCACACAGGGCTACCCCCAAGACACACCTGATAGCAGCCGCCTCCCCACGCAGCTTCCAGTCGAGGCCAGCGTCACTGTTGCTGAGACCCTGGTCCAAAGTCCAGCAAGAATGGAGAGAAAAGGGAGATTCAAGCACACAGAGGCTGGGCCAGACAGAGAAAGTAAGGGGCTTTGTTCTAACTCTCCCCGCAGATGTTGCAACTTGCCTTCTGTGGGCCAGCCAACTTTGCTGGGAGACCTGTTGTTCTAATTCGCCCAGCTGGGGTGACCTTTGAAACCCCTGGCTGCCACAACAGAGCTGCCCAGGGAAGGCCCAGGGAGCCAGAGGTGGAAGCTCACAGGTTTCCACTTGTTCAGAGCTGCAGCCTCCAATCTGAGTGTAAAGCAACTGGAAAGACCCCGTGAGGCAGAGGATTGAGCCCCAGACAGGCTGGGCACTTCCCCAACTCCACATCTGGCCTGGACTGTCACTCCAACCCTTTGGCGCAGCTGGCCTGAGATCACCACCAGCTCCTGAGACATGTGCTTCCTGAGACATGTTCTTTATTCCGTAGGCCAATGGAGCCCTACTTAGGATGTCTAGTGCAGGAGGCTCACTCAGGAGGCAGACAGCCGAGAACTCCTGTGCTGGTACGTGGGCAGGAACGCACGCTGCTCGACACTTCACGGAGCACAGTGCTGTCCCATCCCCTGAGAGCACATACTACCTCCATCCCTACGGTGGACATCAGGTATTTCCCTAGTCCCCAAGGAACAGACTAAGCATCCTGAGCTTAAGCCCTGTTGGCTGCGGGTGGATTCCTAAGGGGGAGGCAATGTCCCGACACCTATGACACCTACGACATCCTTGATCTCCCAGCTCAGTGGCTGAAGCTTCTGTGACCTCAAAGAGCCTTTATATCCCTTCAAGTTATTAAAGCGTAAAAAGGCCTTTGTGAGTAAGTTATTGCTATCATTAAGATTTGGAGTGTTTGGTATTCAATTAAATAGTAATTCACATAACATGGACAACAAGCCTACATGCTAACATAATTTTTATTTTATTTTATTTTATTTTAGTTCTGTGACAGGGCTTCACCGTGTTGTCCAAGCTGGCCTTAAATTCTTGAGCCAATCCTTCTGGGCCAAGAGAGGCGTCTCACCACTTAAAGAGTTTTCCCTGCTCTTCTGGAAGACTTGAGTTCAATTCCCAGCACCCACATAGCAGCTCACAACAGCCTGTAACTCCAGTTACAGAGAATCTGATGACTTCTGACCTAAAGTACTAGAACATGCATGGCACATATTCACACAAACACACACACAAGTGAAAATAAAATACAGAGGGGGGAGGGAGGGGGAGGAAAGGGGAGGGAGAGAGAGAGGAAGAGAGAGAGAGAAAGAGAGAGAGAAAGAGAGAGAGGGAGAGAGAAAGAGGGGGAGAGAGAGAGAAAGAAAGAGAGGGAGAGAGAGAGGGAGAGAGAGGGGGAGAGAGAGAGGGGGGGAGAGGGAGAGAGAAAGAAAGAGAGGGAGAGAGAGAGGGAGAGAGAGGGGGAGAGAGAGAGAAAGAGAGAGAGAGGGAGAGAGAAAGAGAGAGAGGGAGAGAGAGAGAAAGAGAGAGAGAGAGAGGAGAGAGAAAGAGGGGGAGAGAGAGAGAAAGAGAGAGAGGGAGAGAGAGAGAGGGAGAGAGGGGGAGAGAGAGAGAGAGAGAAAGAGAGAGGGAGAGAGAGAGAGAGAGAGAGAGAGAGAGAAAGAAAGAGAGAGACCAGCAATATAAATATTTCTGAAAGAAAAATATATATCCTGAAAAAACGTTTAGTGAGAATTCAGTTCTGCTGTGTGTGTGTGTGTGTGTGTGTGTGTGTGTGTGTGTGTGTGTGTGTGTGTGTGTGTTGTGTATGGTTCTGGGTATGGAAATCAGGACCTCCCACAGGCAAGACAAGTGCTATACCACTGAGCTACAGCCCAATCCTGACAATTTTACTTAGTATTGTTACCATATATACGTATGGGAGCACATGGGATGGTTGCACTGTGGATGACAGCGCCATAGAGTCCTCTCCTTATCACTTTGATGTGGTTTCCAAGGACCAGTTGAAGCTGTCAGGCTCGCTGGGCAAGCGTGCTACCCACTGAGCCATCTTGCCAACTCGCAGATTGTCTTTCGTGTCTGGCCTAATAATGAAAATTAGATCTTTCCGCCTGTGTCTGCAACTAGCGTACTGTGACACCACAGTTACCTATAGCAGCTAGGAAGGGCCACCTGTGGCAAGATGACAGAAGTAGAAAAGCAAGTGCCATCCTACACACAAGTCATCTGGGCTCCTAAAGAGCCTTAGGCTTCCCTGATCGCACTGTAAGTCCCCAGACCATACTTTAGAACCTTATTCCGGCTAATCGCTCAGTCCCCTCTGTCACCATCTGTTCTCATTTCTGGCCCTCGTCAGACACCAAGAGCACAGGGGAAAGTGGCTGACTCTCAGCAATGCTGTGCTGCTTTAAGGAGTAAATTGACATCTCGATTCCGCCTATCTCTTCTTCCAGACGGAAAAATTAATCACTGTGACCAGAAAAATAAGAAGCCTGAGACTCACACTGATGGGAACAGCTGCCAGTCACCTAGGACCTCGGAAGATCTTGTACAAGGAGCTACCCCAAAGCCTTTCACTATAAGAAGTCCTCACACAGGACTTCTGGTGACTTAAGGTGCCTTAAATTGGACACGACCAGGAACAGCGTGTGGGGCTAACAGCATGGAAGATATATCTCAAGCCTGAGGGCTCCCGCAAGCACATGGAATGGCTCTCAGCTTGAATGTTAACTCTAACCCTAAAAGACTCGCACCAGGCATCGGGATGTGGGAGAAAATCTACATAAAAAAGCAGTCTCCAAATTCCCATCCTTAGGTTAAAAAAATAAATGCAGAGGAACGAAAGAGTTGACCAGACACACACCACAGACTTCTGGTCCCACAGAGATAAGCTGGGTCCTGTGATAGGCGCACTTATCAACTCCTTGACATTGTCTTCATCCATACATCACAACAGAGGAGTGAGCATTTGATTAAGACCATATGTCTTCCTAGGGGAATGTAAGCCACGCCAGGATAAAGGGCGCGCGTGCTCTACTCGGTGATGTATTGCTAATGTCTGTTACACTGGCAAGCACAAATACCTTCTAAACAAATACATGTGCATTCGTAAATGAATAGAAGTTTTTAATTTTAAAAATTTACAAGTCACTCTCGTGCTGTCTAGTCGTATGTCAACCTGACACAAGCCAGAGTCACTTGGGAACTTCAACTGAGAAAAGGCCACCATCAAATCCGCCTGTGGGCAAGTCTGTAGTACATTTTCTTTATTGATGACTAATATGGGAGGTCCCACCTCACTGTGGGCAGGACTACCCCAGGGTGGTCCTGGTACTATAGGGAAGCAGGCGGGCAAGCCAGTAAGCAGTGCCCCTCCTTTGCATCGGTTCATTAACCCTTCCCTCTCCGATTTGATTTTAGTCCCACTGCTTTATTACAGCAACAGAAAGCTTAGCTAAGATGCTTCTAAATCACGACACCATTTAATTTTGTCAGACATGGCATTACATCACTGCTGAGGAGATCGTAAGGAAAGGAGCAGATGAGCAGGCCTCCAGGGTTATGAGTCAACGTCCCAAGCAAAAGGCCGGTTGGTGCTTGGTTCCAGATACACGGGTTCTGGTGATCTACACATTACATTTGTGTAACACATGCACCCTCTCTATTCTTTAATTTTTCAGTCTATCAATTTCTGAAATGGGTGTAGTCATAGCCTGCCATGGTGTTCGTTGTGGAAAGCCAAAGCAAGAACTTGGAGGTAGAGTAGAAGCAGAAGCCACAAAGGAGTGTGGTGTTACTGGTCCGTTGCTTTGGCTGGCTCAGTTTGCTTCTCATACATCCCATGACCACCTGCCCTGCCACAGCGCTGCCCTCAGTAGGCTGGAAGCTTCCACATCAATCATCAGTCAAGAAAATGCCCTCACAGGCTAGGCTATAGGCCAATCTTCTAGGTACATTTCCTCAGTTGAAATTCCCTCTTCTCAAGTAACCTTCAGCTTGGGTCAAATTGACAAAAAAAATATTAAGGCATATAATAACTATGTTCTCCAGATTTCTTGCTGGTTTCTGTAAGCAACTTGGCCACATGTTCCCACTTGAAAATGTGCAAACTACCCCACACTGGTCCCTCACCTCTGAGTTCTCCTCCAGTCCGTTACATAGTGCCCTCCACACATGAAAGACACACAGCTGCCCACAGCCAAACTGTATCAGGAGGGCAGAGGGCACACTTGGCAGGACAAGCCATGCATCCACATCTCTAGCACTTGGAGGTTGTCATAAAAGGATGCAATACACACTCTCTTGCACACACAGACACATGCACACACAGAGACAGACCACAGACTCACACAGGTAATGCACACATGTATACACACTGATCTAACAAATACACATACCTGCCTATCACATGGTGAGAATGGCCTAGCCTGGTTTCTCTCCTGCTGGGACTCCCACTTAATAAAAAAGAGGTTGAGAAAAGCTTTCTGCAAGCAAAGCCATAGGTAATGAAACTAAAGCCCACACCAGAAACCCTGAGTGTAATCATAGCTTCCCAATACACATTCTAGGAACATCTTAATGTTCACGCATTTTGTTAACATACATCACCTTATGGAAAGAAATGTGGGTGTCAAGTAGGATTGTTAGAGCCCCCACTGTGCCATCCCCTCCTCAAGCCCATGCCCTTCTTCACACCAGTCTATATCCTGCCTTCTCACTGAACACCATGAGCTGAGCAGTGTGCACAAACATGTAGGGCTGCCATACCAAACTCAGGCCTGGGATACCAGAAAATAGATCAACACACACGAGGAGCTGAGGGAGCCTTGAGTCAATGGGTAAGAATGGACGAAGTCCTAGTGAACTTGTGCTGTTAACACGCTCACAGCCATGGCAAGGGCCTAATGCCTCAGACCCATGAGAATGGCAAAGCCTTCCCCATATGGGTAGGGCTCAGAACTGGTAAACCCTTCCTCTGGTTCTGTCCGAATTTTGATGCATGTTTACAAATGACTGGCCAGTGTGTGGAGAAACTAGCAATTGCAGCTTCCCTATTCAGCATGTTTAGAGGCTGTCTTCTCCAAAGTCTTGAGCGTAAATGGTTCTAAATGGCCAGCTAAAGAGAACAGACACTTCTCCTGTTGAAGAACCATACACCCAAGTCAAGTGAAAAAAAAACAAAAAACCTCAGAGTAATTTATGCATCTGCAGAACAAAGTTACCACTCACCCCAGCTACCTGAAGGACTATTGTTATTGACAAGGGTCAGTCAGTCACAAGTGTTATAAACCAAAACACAGAGGATAAATGTGGCCTGGTTCAGGAGGAGCCCAGGAGCCCAGGAGCACTAAGAGGCAGAATCTGAGAGAGAGCAGAGGAGGATCAGACACCTCCTGGTCATCCTGGTCTCAGCCTAGACAACTGTACCACTTGTCCCGCACTCCCTACCCTACTGCATCTGTGTTTCTAGGATGGGCCAGCTCTCCACAGGACGCATGA
The DNA here is from genome assembly GCF_021556685.1 of Rattus norvegicus. Taxonomy (NCBI): domain Eukaryota; kingdom Metazoa; phylum Chordata; class Mammalia; order Rodentia; family Muridae; genus Rattus; species Rattus norvegicus. The sequence goes on from NC_141544.1 coordinate 79,736,635, forward strand.
GCATCAGGAAAGGTCACAGTTTGAAAAGCCAATGTCTCCAGAGTAAGACAAGTTATGGGAGACACGAGAAGAGCAGAAAGAGCCTGGCCACCAGACCTCTGCTTGGGCCACCATACGGGGTTCAAAAGCCAGGATGCCAAATACATCAGGCATCTTGACTGGAACTCAGGAAACCCATGAGACATCAGGACAGGCCATGGGGCAGGTAGTCTTACAGTTATCCCAGGTTCTCAGCCCCACAGCCAACGTGCAGGTGAGTACAACCACACGAGGTCGCCCTAGAGAAGAGGACTCAGAGAGACCTCTCCTGAGTGTTCCTGTGTGTTGGGACTTAGACTAGGTTCTTACAGTTGACTGCTCATTACACCCACCCCTCAGTGCAGTGACCAAGGTAGCTTGAGACGAAGGAAGCCATTGGGGGCACATCGTTTGCTTGCAAAGTAAATGGGAGACGATCCTTTTTCTTTAAAGTACTCCTTTTCTTCATCTTTGTTTTAGCGACTGGCTGCCAAAGACAGACGAATAAAAACCCCAACACCGCGTGCTGTGCCAGGCCCTCTCTGAGCCAGGAGCAGCAGGAAGTGAGCAAGTAGGTGTTAGAGAGAAGGGGTAGAAAGAGAAGACGAGGAGTTCTGGGGCTAGGGAGAGAGGCAGAACCGGACATGTGAAGGCGGTTGCTGTTCCTACTCCTTGGGAAATGGTGACTTACACTGTCCATCAATAGAGCCAGTAAACCAATGCCAGGGCCAGTGAGCCTTCCTCCTGTGAGAAAACTGGCCACTGCGTGAGTTGCTATGACTCCTAGAGTAGGACCCCACCCCAGGAAGAAGAGGAGGTCCTGCAGAGTGGAGATCCACAGCTGACTGTCCTGTCTTGCTGTTTATGTCTCCTCATTGGTCTACCTGCTCAGCTCTCCGGTGGGTGATAGTGGCAGTTCAATCACGAGACTGCGGTTTACATCTTTCGGAATCGTTGGGTTGGACAAACATTTAACCATCCTATCTCTCTTTCTTTTTTCTTTCTTTTTTCTTTCTTTTTTTTTTTCGGAGCTGGGGACCGAACCCAGGGCCTTGCTCTTGCTAGGCAAGTGCTCTACCACTGAGCTAAATCCCCAACCCCCCCATCCTATCTCTCAAAAGAGGCCATTGCTAATGCAGCACGCGCAGGTGCCACTATGAAGAGCAGGTATAGGATGGAGACAAAGAGAAGTAGAACGGTTTGCTCACTGTGAAGAGAGCAGAACTGGAGACAGAAAGTGGTTAGGGACGGCCTGATGTGAGCAGCCTGCCCTGCCACCTAAGGCCATGATGAAGTCCCTGTTTGTGCCCTATCAGTGTCTATGACCCAAGTTACGACCAAAGGTCATACTGATGCCCCTGGTCTGGGTTGAGCAGAGCAGGCCACACCTCACCTGGGCAGGAGCGCAGTTGAGCCAGCCTGAGGGCTTGAGCACAGGAGAGTTAGCCCTGCCTCTCACCAGCCATGCATGGTATGGGCACAATAGAGCTATCTATCCCTCTCCTGCCCCTAGCTGCAGGAGGCAGGCAGGAGAGCTGGCCTCACCACTCACCAGGCTAGTGTGGGAGAGCTGACCCTGAAGGCACGAGTGCACGATGCTACCCCTCTTCTCCTGCAGCACTTGGGTGAGCTGCTCCTATTGCCCCCCCCCCCCGTACCTCCAACCCCACCCGCACTGGGGACGCGCAGGAGAGCTTGTGGGCACACCAACTCAGCTAACATACAGGTCCAGGTCCAGGACTTTGGGTTATCCCACCCCAACATCTACCTCATCTATGAACTGCTGCAATGCATGAAGGAGACAGTCCTGCAGAACCAAAGCTGCAGGACCTCCATGACACAGGGCACCAACAGAATATCTGAGAGGAGTCCCAGTGAGCATCCAGCATTGAAAGAGCAGCAGAAGCCAGAGACCTCGAACCAGACCAAGGACTGCCAGGAACATTTGCAAATGAAGCTGTCTGGATAAAAGGATACATTGTGTGAGGCACCCGAGAAGAAGCATCACAGCTTCCAAAGCAAGATGGGTTTTGTTCTACTTTGGGTTTTATTTTCTTTAGGGGTTGGATGCTAGGGAGACGGCAGATATGGAGGGAGGGGGAGATGAGAGGGACTGGGGTGCCTGATGTGAAATCACAAAGAATCAATAAAAAAGTTAAAAACCAGTAAATCCAGGATTGCAGGGAACAAGTCGGTAGAGACTGTGGACCAAGAGGCACATCAGAGGTAGCAACTAGACAGATCCCCATTCCATAACCCCTATACCCCAGGACAGGATTGTATCACTAATTCATGCCCCTAATTTGACAAGTTTTTTTTTACTAGTTATGTGTAACTGATTAGACAACAAGCATTTTACAAATCTGGGTGTCCTCGGTGACATCAGGCTGACTGAGATTAGATGTGGAGGGTTCAGGGCGAACAGTGCTCTTTGCTAATACGACCAAAGAGTTTTTACTTAAGGCTGACTACTGCTCTAATGACTTATGAAATGCTTTCCCCATCAAATCTCACTTCATGTTGTTAGCACCGCATAGGCCGTGAATGATAGTGCTTGCCACTCTGACAAACCTGAAATGAGCGTTTAAATAAACTTGTCACAAGGCTGCCCTGTATGTTGCTCTTAGAGTTATGAGGTAGATAACACTAGCTAACTGAACCAATGTCATTTAAGGAAAAAGACTTTACATACACTTCAGCTTCACAACATATTACAATATTTTATCTTCATTTTGTTGATGGGAAATAGGAACCCTAAGAACCAAGAGGTTTGCCTAAGGTCATGCCATGGTTTGAGTGTGTTCCCCCCAATTTCATATATTGAGAGCTTTAATCCCTTGGATGCTGATGTTGAGAGAAAGTGGGACCTTTAAGTGGTAGAGTCCAAGTCACTGAGAAAGGGAATGAATGGGGGTCCTCCGGGGACCCCATGGGCTTTCACAAACACAAGTCCTTACAAGACTGAGCAGGATTCCCAAATCATGCTGGCTTTCTTGAAGCTCACCTTGCAACAACACACACTGTTGAGCCCTCACAGGAATTTGAAACAATCTCCAGAACCGTGAGAGGAATAAGCTTCTTTATGAAGTCAGCCTGCCTCAGATATTTCATTTTAATAACACCAATGCAGGCAATATACTCAATAAACACCGATTCAGGTCAGACAGTAATAAACAGAACGGAAATCTGGGCTTTCTGAACCCCAGATCCTGGTTCAATTTGGTAACTTGTTAAGAAGGTCTTGAGAGATACATTAAACATGTTTTCTTTCAGTTTTATGAAAGTGTCTCCCACTTTAGCCCAGGTTAGCTTTGAACTTGAGGCAATTCTCTTGCCTCGAGAGTGCTGGGATTTCAGGAATGAGCCACCATGCTTGCCCTGAACTGGTATTCTAACAAACACCGTAACAGCAGAAACTCAGCAGTGAGTATTTGTTGATAATCCATTAGACTTTGATATGATATCTAAGGAGTATAAATTTGACTATTACCCCTTGCCAAGGCAAATGCCCCCAACATTTGTCCTAAATGAGTGACTTCATTTAAACCCTGCACACCTGAGGCAGAGGCCATACATGCCCAGTCCCCAGAAGTCTGTGCAGGACTGACCCTACAATCACACATGTTCTCAGACCACAGTTAGGGACATCTTTGTGCTCTCCCCAAAGCTTTGCTATGCTGTTCTGGGGTCCCTTTCTTGCTCCTTCTATTGCTGGGCAAATGTCCAGGACTGGTCTTGGCCTCCAGTATTTCTCCAAAGCCTCACGAGTATGCTGTGACATCCTGTCAAGTCCTGCACTTGCACAGCCACTCAGCCTTTGCTGTCTGCTCCACAGTCTCCAGTGAGGATGAGAAACAATGGCTTAGTGTCTGCTGGGATTTACCTTGGATGCCGAGACCTGCCAACCCAGGCCCGCTTTATCAGCCCAAGGGCAGAATGTCAGGTTCAGACACGGGCTCCTCCTCTGGCCGTGTGCTCTCCACTTCCTCTTTTTGTTGGTTCCGCCTCAGCCAAGATACAGTCTACCTGGGGCAGGGACAGGGAGCGGACTTCTTTGAGGTGCCTTAAGGATTCTTTAGCACTAATCTCAGGCCTTTGGAGGAGACTCATGTGCCCTAGGGACCAAGAGTAGCCCAGGCAGGAGAGAACTTCCAAGCTACAGAACCACTTCTCTATCTGTAGGACTACATGAGACTATGTAAGGCCACCTCATTCTAGAACACTCATTCAACTCAGAGGTTTGGGGGATTGCTTGTATATTAAACCCAGCTTACTTTAGAGAGTATCACCTGTGAATGGGCCTGGCAACTCATAAAGCATTCTTAGATCTCAATGCTAAGCTCTGTGCCTGCTGTTTGAGGCTATGACTCATGTCCTACCCCAGAGCACACATTCTTCCACTGTCACTCCTGAGGGTGACATCTTTGAGAAGTCCCAGACCAAGCCAACCTTCCTGCTCTGTAGAAAAGAAACCCAAGGTCCAAACCAGTGAAACCACAGTATGTGTTGCTGTGATAAAAGTAACTCATTTGTTAGATCCATCCTGGGAGCTGGCTCTGTATTGAGGGCTTTTAACCTAAACTGGCTTCCATTTTCAAGGCAATTCTTTCAGATTTCAGGAAAGCCCAAATACCAAAGCCAGTAAGTACCAGTTACTAACGGTTAGCTAAATCTGAACTCCGGTCTCCTGATTCAGACCCTGGCAGCAATGCCATATTGTTAGAGATGCTGTGAGGAACAGTCAGGAATTGACCGAGCTCAAAGGTCCTATTGTCTTGACCTGACTCCAGCACTAGACTACACATAGCCATAGAGCTCAAAGGCTCTCACCTCTCGTTCTTAGTCTATGATAGGAAAAACAAGACCTAAAGGGAAGGGGCTAGCTTAAGGCCAGGGCCCCAAGTTCCAGGGACAGGATATGGAGAAGTGTCCCGACACAAGGTTACATCTCTAAGGATGTACCCGCACAGCATGAGCTCCAGCCCCGGAAGGAGCTTTGCTCTGTGGAAATGCAGTTCACATTCTCTTCATCCTTTCACCACACAGCAGCATGGAAGGCAACTTCAGTGGCTACTTGTCAGTCGGCTGATGGCCAGCTTCTCTTGTCACTCCAGGGAGGAACACATGAAAACAGCAGCCAGCCACAGCATGCACACCTTCAACACAAAACCTCCAGAACGTCATTAATCCTGTCCATTGCCTCCAAGGGATTCTTCTTCCAGATCCAACTTCTTAGGCCACTGGTGTTATCTAGAGGCCTGGGAGAGAGTTAGCCAAGATGCCCTCTCTCCTGTCCACTTAGGGCTGTCTACACACTGCTCTTTTACAGAGCGAGGCCTCTTAGGTTGGCTCTCTTTCGTAGCAGGGAGAACGAGGGCCTGAGGTGACATCTGTCCACACAGAGTAACCATGCGTTTAGTGAGTACCTACGAGGCCTTGTTGAACACAAACAAGATGAGAGAGCAAAGACAGCATGGCAGACACTCTCCTTCCTCCTCATAGTGACGTGAGTGTGTCAGAACATCCCTTTACCACTCCACTTTATCTTGCCCAGCTTCCCTTCCTTCTGTGGTCTCTCCCAACACTCTGACAGCTGCCCCCACCCTGTCCCTTCTCTATTGAAGTGGCCACGCTCTGGACACAGGCAGGTTTGGTCTCGGCTGGTGTTCACTGAGGCTGGGTGTCTGTGGACTTCCGTCTCAGTTGGCCCCATGACCTCAGGGCTTAGAGTCTCTGTTCATTTGGTCGAGCACATCCAAGGTCCTCCAACGTTTTCTAGGTTGTACACTTGCTTGCTTTCCATGGCTTTCTCTGTGTGCCGTCTTATACAACCAACCCAGGACAGGCCGCCCAGGGTTGGCCCTGTCTGCGCCCTCCAACATAAATCATTACTCAAGAAAATGTTCTTCAGGCTTGTCTACAGGCTAGTGTGAGGGGGGCTTCTTCTCAATTGACCCCTAGCTTGTGTCAAATTGATAAACAAAACAAAACCAAACCAAAAAAAAAACCTACCCAGTATAGTATGTGTGTATGTGTGTATATTTTTTCTTCCATATATATACTTTTAAGAACAAAATAATACATATGCATCATTATAACCTCCTTTTTAAACATTTTCTTCAAACTCAACTATGGAGTTTCATGTATGTATTCATGGATACAGAGTACTCTTCATAAATCTTATTTTCAACATCGCATCAAATGGATAAACTGTAACTCCCCCAATCATGCCTTTTTATTTAACACTAAGGCTATTTGTAACTTCACAAAAACAACACTTCAAGTCACAGTTTAGACATAAAACTTTTCTTCTAGATTATTTCCTCAGGACATTTTTCAAAATTTCTGACAGCTGATTTAAAGTGCTTGACATCTTGACAGCACTTCTCCCTGACCCAGATCAAGGCCCAGATCAAGGCCCAGATCAAGGCCCAGATCAAGGCCCAGGTCTGGGGAGTCCTATATGGTGTGAAGGGAGGAGCATACAGACACCAACCAAGGTAGGTAAGACTTGGGGAGTGAGTCAAGTATTGAGCAAGACAGGAAAGGGTCCGAACTCAAGGGGACACAATGTTCAAAACAACTGTCATTATCAGGCAAAACAGGAAGCTTCTGGCTTCCCATGGGATCCTGCCAAGGGGTACAGTGCCAGGAGGCCTCCCAGGGACCCCCTCCCCCACTGACTCCTACTCTATCTATCTCAAGGTATGTGTCTCCTCTAAGGCTACTCTAGCAAAACCCATACACTGCTAAACTCTTATCTAAGACTTGGGTCCACAAGGATCCACAGTGAGGAAGACACTGGGGTTTATAAACAGGTATCATCTGTGTGGGACAGTAAACCATACCAGGTAGCTTGGTAACGTAGAACAGGTCTGAGACCGGACCTGGTGGGTACACACCTGAGACTTAGGCGACTCCCGACTATTTCCTCCCCATCAAGTTCCTGGCCTGGAACACATACCACACTCCCCACACAAGGAAATGTGACCTGTGGTCACACAGGCCTAGAATAGAGTTCTTCGTGCTAACAGGGTACCTAGAGGCCTTGAGGGCTTAGCCAATGAGCTTCGATTCCCAGAAATTCCTCCTTGCAAAATGTATTGTGTCTCGGGCCCACCCTGAGACGTTGCTACAGTAAGGTATGAACCATGGACTGTTTCTTTCATCAAGGCCCGCCATGGGGAGCCATGGAGAAGACACTTGACTATTGAGCCACAGCTTAATTGTCCAGTAGAAGGCCTCTCTGCACTCCCAGCCACAACTGTCACCAAGCTAAGGATAATCACTGCTGAGCTAGCCAGGAACTTACCACCACCACCCCCCATTGGCTTTCTCTCATCTCACACCCCTGGAGCGGGTGTCTCGGTGCTTCCCTGAACCCCAGTACCCTGCTGGCAGCAGCGTAGGATAAGCACAGTCAAACTCCCTGAGTTTTTGTGTCCTGAAGCAGGTGGAATGGGGACCAACATACTGATACCCCAGAAACATGGTGGAGTATTTAAAGACACTCATATCATGTCTGAAACATGTCATACCATCTACTTCTTCAGATGGCTGTGAGGAGTGACTCCTTCAGCATTCTGCTGAGAACACTGAAAGCTTCCCTTAAATACGGTCTAGTTGAGGTAGCAAGCAGTTTTCGACTGTAAATAAGCCAACTGTTTGGTGATTGACAACATTAAAGCAGGTAGAAAGTTCCGTAGCCAGAGAACCAGACTGCAGCTACAGATGCATTTGACTGCCTAGAAAAAAAAAGTAAGGATATAATGAAAATATTCATAAATGATGGAAAAGAACTAGAAAAATTGCTCTCCCCCTTTTCATGAGTGCCAATAACGGAAATATGGCAAAAGGTTCCTGCCAAGTCCAGATGGCTCCCATGATGAGCACATGAGAACTCAAGCACTAACGGTCAAGCTGGTTTCGGGGATCAAAACCAGGGGACAAGCACAGCTTCAGGACTCTCCCCAAGGATGGACATCCTAGACAGGTAATTTCCTGTGCCATTGGGTGCTATGGCATTTCAGAAGTCTGAGGGAGAGCGAGGCAGGGTGGGAAACTGAACGTTGGTTTCATCTAGCAAAAGGACAAAGGCCCGAGTTTGCAGAAGTTGTTCTTAGTACCGTGATTTAAATGGAATGCTGTCCAGATTTAATATCAGTGGCGCAGATAAAAACAATGTCAGCAGACTGGATAATTAGAGCTCTCTGGCTCACTCCCTCTCTCTCTCGCTTTCTTGAGGGATGTTGAAAGAGGAGATGGGTCCAAAAACCCAAGAATTCCTCAGAGTTACAAGTGTATTTTTAGCCCCTCCTGGCATCTGGGCGAGTAGAGACATTACTTCAGGATCAACTCTTGACTGTGCCCTTTGCACCAGGCTAAGCAGCGCTTTTTAAACTCCTTTGATAAAGATGAATGCCTTTAAAGAAATGCACAAGCTAATTAAGACCACATTTGGGGAGCTGTTCCCTTTCAACAAAGGACCACGCTAGCCAAGTGAAACGGATACCACGAAGTCAGCTGCCACCGCTCCTGTTCCTCATCAGCTCCCCAAACTCCTCTCTCGACCACTCTAGGATCTGTTGTTAGCCTTGTAGGTAGACTTGATCTACTCAGCTCAGGACTGAGCCACTCCAATCCTGTGGGGGTGTCCAGGGGTACATCCAGGTAATTGCAGAGAGCCTGGGCCCCACCACCTGTTACTGATGGCTTTTTAGGGCCCAGGCCATTTGATAGGGGAAGAGTGAGTCACAGAACCACAGATACTGTTAGGAAACCTAACTTAAGTCTCCCACCCAGCAAAGGAATCTTTTACTTTCCTAACTGGGCAACAGTGGTCTGGGCTATGCATGAGGAATTTAGGTGACAGAAGGGATGGGCTCAATTCCGGCAAGGTAAGACTTGGTCAATATCCCCTAAGAACAACTTGAGAAAACCAGGAGCCTCAGTACTAAGGACCTAGCTGACAGTAGCCCCTCTAGACACTGCAGCAGGGACTGGACATCCCGGCAGTAAGACACAAAGAAGCCTGCCTGTCTATGAGGACCATCAACAGATGGCAAAGAGTTCGGGCCACTATATTAGCAGGATCAACTTTTTTAGGAAAGTTCTAGAACATATTGGTCTGAAACACATCATTTAGACCTCTTCTATCACCTAGCTCCTCTAGAGAGAAGCAGTGGTATTTATTGTGGGGATCTTGATGGACCCCCACTAAGGCAACCATACACAGACGAATGACCAATAAAACCCTGCACAAACAAGGCTTCCGCTATGCAAGTCTCCTACCTCCCACACCATGTGAGGAGACGGTCTGTTACTTAACTGAACCATGGTGTCTCCCCATCATTGAATCAAGGTCTCCTGCAAAAAGTAAATGCTACCGTTCTAGAACACGGGCCCCCAACTACTTGAGTTCTCATTTATGCTTAACCTTCGTCAGACTAAGAATTCCTATCTTGAGTTGCTTCCTTTCATAGCATCTGCACCCCACACCGTGATCCTGGGAATTAAAGAATGAACACAGTGACACAGCCGTTAGATGAGATGTCCTCTAGTCTGACGCTTACATAAGCAAGGATGCAGTAAACACTCCCGGCCTTCTGTTTCTATTACTGATACACTGGGGAGACTCTGCCCTGGGTCTCACAATTCTACACCTCTTGCCTACAGAGGCACTTACAGCCCTCATTCCAGCCTTGCTTTGTAAGGATACTTGTACAATACAGTTCAGAAGGGGAAGAGATGCTCCATTTAGACCTTAGCCCCTCAGCCTCTGATGGGGCAAACCAACGATGTACTTACAGGCCCTTAGAGAAATCCAAACTCCTTAGGGCCCCCATCCCTGACCCCATCCTGCTACAGTACAGTTATGATATTGCCACGCTTCCAACAACTTATGGAAGGAAGTTGGACCCCAAAGAACCAGTGCAAGAAAATGCTGATGTTAGAGTTGTTGTTTTTGTTGTTAATCATAAAGTGCTTTATCTCTAACTTGCAAGTCTCCTCTCCTGCCAGAAACCATGAAATTGGCAGGTTAACTCCTTAGTCTGCAGTAGGTGAACTCTCGTTCTCTTTAGAGTTGCTGAAAATAACCTCTAGAAAAAGATAGTGGCAAAATAAACTTCCTTTCTCCAGTCTTTATCTCAGAATATCACCATCACCAACCCTATCACATCCTGTCCACTTGTTAAAAAAACAAAACTCAAGTAAAGGACTTTAAAATCCTATCTATTCATGTTGCTTCTCATCTTGATTTTAATCCACATTTCCATTTGAGGTTTCTGTGAGGCCTTTTTCAAGGAAGCTTGATCTTTTCTTCATTTGAAGGTCCTTTGTTAAGTTCCTTTGCTGGAGGTGTTTGTCGCCCTGGCTCACTCCCACAAGCCCAGGCAGAACCTCCACCCAAGTCTAGATTCTCACTCACAAACTTCACATCACAGTAACCCGCACCCCTCAAAGAGAGGAGGGTGAGTGTCCTGAGGGTATGACATGGCTGAAGACCAGACAACACCAGCTAGAGTAGTCAAGCAGAAGCAAGAGCAGCCCACATACATGCATCAAGCACCAGGAACATGCCGGCAGGGTAGGGTGAGAGGCAATGCCCTGAAATTCCCAATACAATTTCCATGCACTCTGGGCAACTCAGCGGGAGGCTGTAGGTGGCAGAAGTTGTCAGTGGCTCCCCAACTCCTTCAGACGTGGGACATGAGCATCTCCCCTGCTTCCTGCCATCAGCGCCTCTGTCACCCACTCATAGATGACGATTCACATGGATGCTAAGCCTCCACCTAAAGGTGGACACGGACACTCAGCTAAGCTACCAGAGGTTTTCAGCTTTCCCCATCACGTGTGCTCTTGATTTCTGACTTTCCCACACATTATGACAGTGGTTACATGCAGATCTCAGCATCTAGTATTAAGCTGTAACTTATGATTCCTGTTCAAAAATAAAACAATCCAGTAAAACTCATGAGGTAAAACGTTTGCCGATCCTCATCCTGCCAACGTTTTAGCTTTGTTTTTGGGTTTTAAGGTTTAAAGACTTCTTACAGTATTTTTTATGCATGGAAGGGTATCCCAAGGCTTCTAACATCTGGTCATGAATTAACTTGCACAACTTTAGCAGAGTTTCATTTCTTTTGAAAAAATAATTAATCTGCGATGGCTTTAATGGATAGCAAATGGATAAAAAGCTGCTTTAATGTTGACATAGCTTTAAGTAAGATTGAACTTTATCAGGCCCCATGATCAGGGGTCGTCTGGAAAAGTTTATAATTTAGTTCCATGGAAAACTCCAGGGGATGGACTCTGGGCCTAGAAACTTATTACCAGATTGAACTCTGAAGGGGCTCTTACCCCACACCGACGATCTTCTCTGTTTATACAGGATTCTCAACTGGTGGTCTCCCCTAGGTCGAGATGGGCTCCCATCTCTTTAAAGCACTCATAAACATTTCATAAAGTATTGCTGTCCTTCCTATGGCACTGTGGTCTCATTATTTCCCTGTGAGTCCTCTGGTCTCACTATACCCATGAAAGAGAGGAAGAATTACAACCAAGCCTTATCCCATTCTCCTAACTACAAAAAAACAAAACAAAACAAAACAAAAAAACATATTTAACTCCCACTTTGCCCAATTCTGAGGGGTTCAGTGGTTGCGTGTGTTCCCCAAAGCTGATGTGTTGGAAACTGAATCCTGACTTCAATGTTGAGAGGGAGGACCTTTAAGAGGTATTTAAAGTATGAGACAACTTCACACAGGAGGAGGCTCAGATTCTGGAAACTGGTTTGCGATAAAGGTGGCTTGAAACCTGTTGAGTCCCATAATCTCTTGCCCATCCATGTTCTACCATGAGATTATGTGGGGGCGGGGTTCTCAAAAGACGTGACCCCTTAGTCTTTGACCCTCAGCCTCCAGAACTGTAAGAGATAAACCTCGGTTCTTCACAAATCACCCAGTTTGTGATCTTCTGCTAAATCATCTCCAAACTGACCAAGGCATGGGTCTTTAAGTCTGTTCTACTCCAGGAACTGCTTCTAGTCAGAAATGGCCAGGCCTTCAGGCCCATGGCTCTCCCCTGGATACATAGTAATGATCAAAGGAAGAAGTCACAGCTGACCCAAGGTACTCCCACATAATTTCTTCCTGGACATGGAGCTCATTGGGCCTTGTTCTCGATAAGGATCTGAACTCATGGTTATGAGAAAAGTATCTTCAAAGGAGGCCAGAGAGGGAGGGGGTTCCTTATGCTTCTTCAGCACAGTCAGGATTACACAGAAAGTAAGGGACCCCAGGCCACATCAAGCAATGGACATTCAAAATGCCCATTGTGATTCTTCTGCGTCCCCTGCCTAAGGTTGGAGCCTTACAACCACGTTTGAGATGGCAATGGTTTCTCAAGTTAGGAGTCTGACACTGCTGTGCTCTTTCCTGCTCCTTCTGTCTTCTCTGCCATCCAGCCCCATCTCCTCAGAATGCCCCTTAACGCCTTCCTTGTCCCCCCAGTCTACACCAAACAAGTGTCACTTTGGGTCTCATACAACAGAGCTGTGACTTGGTTAAACTGAAAAAAGCAAGGGGACCCACCTCTCCTAGGTAGGTGTTATCACTGGTTAAAAAAAAAATCTCTTAGGATTAATGCTAAGTTTTTTAAATCCGTACTGTAAGCATTGCTGATGCTCATTTTCCTGCAAATAAGCAAAGACTTCAGAGATTCCAAATTGAGAAATCCCCATCCTGGCCCTCTAGGCAGCTCTAAAGCTATCAGCTTACTGCTGAGGGCAACAAGAAAAAAAAAAAACAAAAAACAAAAAAACAAAAATACTTCCCAGTCTTACACAAGACTACTAACACCCATGGAGAAACCTGTTAAGGGTCCCACTGTCAGAAGCCTACACCAGCATAAGGAGAACAGAGGGTGCTACTTGCTATTGAATGCCAAGGAATAGAAAAGTTACTAAGACCCAGCACCATGCTTCTCCTCGCCCACCTGCAATTTCCACTGGCTGGAGCAAAGAGACTCCATCACCTGCCTTTTTAACAAAGCCATTGCCTTGAACACCTCCAAGCATAGAAAGAAGTGCAGATCAGCCTTGGCCTCCTTGAGTTGCTAGTCCAAGGGAGGAGGCATAGCCTGATAGCACCTGATATGGGGGGAGAACTCTGTTCAAGGCCAAGAACTTGGCAACTGCAAAGATCATGGGGCTGGGATGAATTAGGTGTGGTTGGAGGAGCAGTGAGTTGGCCTGCTAACAGTAGAGGAGTGAAGCAGAGCTTTACAGGAAGCGAATTTTGACAGTGGTTAGGACATTGTTACCTTTGGGATATTTACCTGTTTCCTCTAAACCTAGGAAGCTGTGCTGCCCCCCCCACTGCTCCCTTAGCCCCTTAGGCTGCCTGCACCTCCTTTGATTCTCTTCCTTTCTCTTCCTACTCAGATGGCTGTTGAAACCCTGCCTTGTAGGTGTCGCAGTAAATAGTTGATCTCAGTCCGGTGTTTCTACCCTGCCCTTTACTTTCAGTTCCCACATAAAAGACACAAAACTTTTGTATTTATCATAAGCCGTTAATCAGCACCAGAACTGGGCAATATCCTCCCTCTAAGCTACTAGTTTCTGACCCCTGTCTATACCCCTGAGTTATAATTTCCCATGTCCCACCTGGGCAGCTCTTAACTCCAGTTGGCCAGCCCTCACGGCCATGTTTTCATGACTCACTTACCCCAAGGCTTCTTTCTCCTTTCTCCATCTTCTCCTCCCTCTCCTTGTGGTCTCTTGCCTCAAACCCAGGAATGGAAACTCTGCCTACCTCTCTTCTACCCAGCCATAGTCTGTAGGCATCTTTATTGACCAGTCAGGGGTAACTTGGGGGGGCAACCAGGGCCAGTATTTAGTATTAGTACATGTAGGCAATGGTAAGGAATTTGGATTTTATTCTGTATGTGGTGAACAGTCCCTGGAGGTGCTGTGCGGGGTGTGTTGTAGCTGACTGCCATTCAGGAGGGGAGTGGAAGGAAGCAGATGGCAGCTTCTGCAGTGGCCTTAACGTGATCAGATCAAGAACCGGTTGAAGTAAATTCTAGGTAAGAGGCAGGGTAAAAAAAAGATCCTGCATCTGACCTCAGGATCAAGGATGAAGTCTTTGCATGGATGGAAACCTCCACTCGAGAAACACCTGGCTGAAGAGATGGGACATTCTGCTGTGTTTTCTTAGTTAAATTAGTGGAGGTGTCCTGCAGGCCTCTGGCTGTGCCATTGCAGAGATCAGTGGAGAGGCCTGGAACTCTTGATTGTTTGTAAATATATGATTCTGGATTACATCACCTATCGAGTGAGCATACCAGCCACTTAGGGGCCAGGAAGTGAAAGTAGGAGGAAAAGAGCAGAGCATCCTAGAAAGCAAGGGCAGAAAAGACTGTCAGGAAAAGAGGATGACTGGCTGTGTCTGTGGACTGACATGTTTCACAACTCCATATAGCACCCCTCTACTGTCAGCTGGCCAACTTGCTGCTTTGCCAACCACACCTAATTCATCCCAGCCCCATGGTCTTTGCAGTCGCCAAGTTCTTGGCCTTGAACAGAGTTCTCCCACCACATCCCCTGAGACCCATGCTTTTCCTTCATTCTCCACTTTGCTTATATGTCCCCTCCACAGAAAAGTGTTCTTCTTGGCCATCCTGCATTAAACAAGCATGCGCACACACCCCTCGCTTTCTTCTCCACTGGACTTTACAGTTGCTGCCTACTTCTCCCTCTCAAATGGAAAGTACATTAGAGCAGGAATTTTGACCCCCTCGTCAGTTAGGAGGAGTTATTGAATGAATGAATGAAAGATGAATGAATGAGATGAATGGATGAATGAGTGAGTAAGTGAGTGAATGGGTATCAAGTCAAGTCATTTTTAATATTCTTTCCTGGAAAAGAGCACTGAATTTCTCCAAGATGAGTACAATATTAACAAAGGTCCTAAGAAGGCCCCTGAGACATAGCCCCCACGAGAAAGCAATTGACTACGAGGACCATCCACAGGCAAATAATCCACTGGTTGCATAAATCTCAATGTAAGGAGCCATAGAAAAGATCAAGACTGTGAAACCTACAGAGGAACACATTAACTCTCTACAAAAGAGCTCAAAGAAAGCGTCTACCTTGTCGAGAGATATGACTATACTCCATATTTAAATACCAGTTAGCAAGGAACAAAGTCTAGAAGACACATATGCTTCCATAAGAGAGAATTAACAATGAAGCGTTTGCTTTGCCACCGTGGTTTGATTTAGGCAGTTAGGTACCAGGGGCCATTGAAGGTCATTGAAGATGAACCCCTCCCTCACAATCAGCAGCTTGTAAAAACAGGAACTGAAACTGCAGGACTCTAGTTACTGGTCAAAGGAGTGAGATCTGAGTCATCCTGGTGAAGACATGACTTTCCAAACTGCTCAAGGATCATATGGCTGCTCTCTAGAGCAAGGGAAATAGTATAGTCAGTAAAGTGCTTTCTATGTAAACCCGAGAGCCTGAGGTCAATCCCCAGCATCCACGTCAAACCAAGGCCCAGCGGTGTACACCTTAATCCCAGCTCTGGGAAAGCAGAAATAGGAAGATCTCTGGAATTTGATGGCCAGCTAAGTCCAGTCAAAATGTGGAGCTCCAGGTTCAGTAAGAGATCCTATCTCAAAAATGTATATGATATGGCTTAAGTACACAAAATACCAAAGGACAATTCACGTTTTTGAAACCTGAGAATATTTGCTGTTGTGCAATTGCCCACAAAAGGCACCATCTGCACTCAACAGGCTTTCTCTGTGTTTGTTAACAAGAGCCTTCTCCGTAAACAGAAGGCGAGCCCATCTGTGATGCCGTGTGTGTGTGTGTGTGTGTGTGTGTGTGTGTGTGTGTGTGTGTGTGTGTGAGAGAGAGAGAGAGAGAGAGAGAGAGAGAGAGAGAGAGAGAGAACTCAGGCAACCTGGAGCAGTTCACCAACACAGAACCAGCTGTGGTTATGGGCTCAGTAACAGAGTCCTACCAAAGAGGTCTGCCTACCTACAGAAACAAAAGAGAATTAAAAATTGGGCAGAGTTCATCAGAGGGGTGCCCTGGAAAGTCAGGAGGGGAAGTTTCAGGACTCATGCATGAATAATCTCTAGCAGAAGCTAGAAGCCCCCTCCCCACCACTCCCCCACTTCAGACTTTTCCCTGGTTGCTCCCAATGACATTTCTCATTGACTCTAAATTTCTACTGGCTAAGCCAAGGCCAACAAGTAACTCTAAAGCATCATTTTACCCTCACCTTCCCAGGTAACTGGCCAGGCATGCTTGCACATCAAGGCTCTCTTGGACACCCAGGGAGAGTCCTCCTCTACAGCTCCCCGGGTTCCTGAGGTGGAATGGTCAACAGCAGTACTTAAGCTCTGCTGACTCACCAGTGCCTTCTCTGTGGTCTGCTGTGGTAACTGGACTGGAGGGACAGGAAGGGGCCTGGAGAAGTTTCCGGTGCTGAAAGTCCCAGGGATGTTCTGAACTGCAGCTCAGGCAAACAGTCAGAAGCCACAGGGGTGGGAAAAAGAAAAGTAGGAAAGGAGAAAGGAAAGAGAAACCAATCAATCAGAGGCAGACATGTCAAAGAGTCTAAGAGCAGCTAGAAGCAGTACATTGTGCTCAAGAAAGTCTCACAGGTGATAGCAAAGGGGTGTTATGTTTGGAGTTCAGTATGAACAATTCCAAGAAGAGCTAGAATGAGATCCCTTCTCCACCATGGAAGACTGATGGGCAGATCTGGTCAGGATGAAGGATTGGAAGAGGTCTGGCACAGGTGAGGGAGAAGGGCTTTGGGTCTGGCAGGGATGAAGGAGGAGGGCTTTGGGTCTGGCAGGGGTGAGGGAGAGGACTTTGGGTGCCATCTCCATGCAGATGAGAGGCAGTGAAGGCAGATGGATGACAGGGTCTTCTTGTTGCCTGGGTAATCTGGGGTCTGGCTTGAGAGACACTGCCTTGGGAAAAGGGCTCACAGAGCTAAAAGAAAATACAGTGTAGAAGAACGGCCTCAGAGACAAGTGTCCCTCTGCCAGACTGGGCCTCTCTTCTTTATTTCTCCAGAATTCACATTAAGGCAGCCAGCGGAGTCTATCCACTCCACCAAGTCCAGGACACTAAAGGTCTCTTGTCTCCTTTTATTCAGAGACATTTGCTCTCTCTGGAGGCAAATTTTACATTCTTAAGAGGGAAACTAGTGCCTTTGGGCAATTCATTTCTCCCAAAGTGCAGGTATCTTGGGTTTTTACCCTCTGTAGCCTGTTTCTACCTTTCCTAAGGTGTGCTACTTTATGAAGGGCAAACCTAAAGGGAAATGGGCTCTCATCATGGGAATCAGGAAGCCAGGAGTTTGCAGAATGAAAGGTCCTTACCAGGTCCCTTAATAGAGCACAAAGAAGCCCCAGAGGGCTCCTTCACACAGAATCGGCAGCTTCCTTCCAACTTTGAGGAGCACTCTAAGGAAGAAATGGGAGTAACATACTTAGAGGTATGTGAGGGGTGTGTCTACTTCAGTCTCCTGGCTAGATGCTCCACCCACCTGGCAGAAGCACCAACTTTGTCCTGTTTGGCCACGAGACCAAGTGAAGCTAATCAGGATGGACATTTCTGCTTCTCTTCTGTGCTAAGCCAGAGAGACCTTGACCTTAAAGACAAAGGGGAAGCTCGACAATTCTGCTGCTTGTGGAGAATTCCTTGACTTTAGATCCTCTTTAAGGGATGTGGAGCTGGTAACTCATCGTCTCTAGTCACTTTCCATGATCTGCCAGCTAGAGAAGCCTCTAAGCTCCTCGTTCCTCTCCTCTGTCCTCGGGGCCACCACCCTAGACACTGTCTGGGCCAGGCTCCCGCACATTCCATCACTTCCGCTCTTAGGCCTAGAATTAAGCCTCTGCTGCCTGTAATCATGCTATTACTCCCCTGTTCTGTGGACACTTCATATTCCTGCTTTCAAAGGTCTTGAAGTCTCAGGAAAACATGAAATAACGCCACTGAGTAATTGAGAATAAGTGCAGAAAAACTCATTCTAAGCTAATCTTATTTTTTATAGTATAGAATAGAGTTTATTTAGGGGATGGGAAGGGGAGTTGGGAAGGGAGTAGAGATGGGGGCGGGGAGAGTAGAGGCAGATGGAGGTGGGGGATGAAGAGAAAAGGGACAGAGTGGGAGAGGGTAAAAGAGGAAGAGATCAAGAGCCTAAGCTAAATTTTCATTCCTGCCAATAATTCCATCTAACCCTGATGACACTTGGAAAGAAAGGAAAAAGTTCACATCTCCTGGAGCAAAGCTGATGAGAGGCATGAGAGAACATGGCCCCCAGAATGAAAGGCCCCCTACAGAGCGAGAGTGCAAATCACCATAGACTGAGCACCACTGGACACTCAAGAAACATTTACCATTTGGTCTCTTTTAATATTACATCTGTTCTAAGAAACCATCGAAATTCTAAAGTGCAATCAAAGGCCATTGCTTCCATACTGGGGCAGGGGTGTGGATGCTAATACAAATCCCATGGTCCTTAGCAGAAGACTCAACTGCCATCACCGCCCACCCTGGGGGTGTGGGAAGGGATGAGAGGGTGGTGATCAAAGGGTCAGGGGGCACTAAATGTGTGGTGAGATGGATTGTCTTAATGAATTGAGGACAAAGAAAAGAAGATCCAATTACCTACATTAAACAGAATGTTCATTATAAAGAACAGTCTGGCCTAAGATGCTAAAAGCATCCTTGCAAAGAAGCACTGGGAAAGAAATCAGCAATTAGTGGACCTCTTCTAATATCCCTCTTAAGTACCAATTAAACCTTCCTTGGGAGTTGACAGCAGTGACCACAAGAATGTCTGCTCCAGGGTATACAGGAGCCAGGTTTCTGCTGTGTCCGTCTGCTGGTGGTAAAGTACACATTGTCTATCTGAGGAGGAAGGATCCTGTCAGGTGTTGCTGGCTAGCCAGGAAGCTTACCAACAGTGAACTACAGGCATGCCCAAGGAAAGAAAACATGCCTCTCTTGATTTTGATTCCCTCATATATCAAAGTGAGAGTACAGCTAGGACACCAAAAGTATCCTCCAGCATACCAGAAGGAGAAGTTATTTCAGACTAGCTAGGTCCTCAACACTGTGGTCAGTTGCCAGTGACACTTGAAGATTTCTAGGTCCACTTCAGACCTGCTTAACTAAAACTTTCGTGCTAGAGCCTGTGTATCAACAAGCTCTCCTGATGACTCTGATTCACTGACTCTGAGAGCCATTGGTCTAGAAAGTTTGGAGTTAGTTTAACAACCAGCCACAGGAGCCACTTTGCCTCTCTGAGAGGGAGAAAGGTGTCTCCACATATCTGTGGCAGACAAATGACCAGAAGCACCTGGAAAGGGTCTTGGAGACCCAAGAGTTAAGAAATGAAGAAAAAGGGGAAATTTTTAAGGAACCACATTACATCTCAGCTTGATTAACAAAATAAATGTCTTCTATCTTAAGATAATAATGCACTTCTCTTTTAATAATTAATGCACTGTTATAGCTCAAAACACAGGAGACATAGCCATGCCTACTCCCAGGTGCCTAACACCAAAGTGCTCTAAAGAGTCCGCCACAGCACCCATCTCTTGTAGACAGATGGTAAAGACATGGTTTTGTCCCCATTTTTCTCACGTACAACAATAGCATATTATATACACTGTTTCACCTAGAAAGTTTCTGAGTGTCTGAAAACATACAATAACACAGGCTGTGGGAGTCCCTGCAGAGAAGGAAAGGCTGTTGGGCCACTTCAAGATTTTTCAGTGAAACTTAATTATGGAGCATATCCTCCGTTCTCCATTTTCAGAACATTGGTCCAGCCCTATTTGTGTGTTAATTCACAGTATGAAGGTAAGTAACATGGATATCCTCAGCCAGACCATTAAAATACAAAGTAGCATTACTGGATAAGACCAGTGCAGGGTGATTCAGGTACCCCGGGACAAAAGTAGAAAGGAGCTTAAACAATAGAGAAAACTCAAAGCAATGATATGACTTGGAACATTTTTATCTGTTAAGTCCAATAACTATAAAAAAAAACATTTTATGTGTAAGAGTTAAAACCCAATGAATGATAATGGCACAAACTGACTAAGAACAATTACTACTTGTGAGGCAATCATTAGGATATGCCAGAGACCTGGGATGGAGGGAGGCCCCTGGGAGGCCAATGAAGGCAACTCTAGCTGAGACTCCTAGCAATGGGAAATATGGATCCTGAAGTGGCCGATCCTGTAGCCAGGAAGGACTCCTAGTGCAGGGATAAGGACACCAACCCACCCATAAAACCTTCAACCCAAAATGTGTCCTGGGTACAAGATATGCAGGAACAAAGAGAGCAGAGAGGAAAAAGCCAACCAATGACTGCCTCAAACTGAGACCCATCTCATGGGCAAGAACCAATCTCTGACACTATTAATGGCTCTCTGTTAGACTTGCAGACAGGAGCCTAGCATAACTGTCCTCTGAGAGGCTCCACCCAGCTGCCAATAGAAACAAATTCAGAGACCCACAGTCAAACATTAGATGGAGCTTGGAAAGTCTTACGAAAGAGTTGAGGGGAGGACTGAGGGACAGAGACTCCACAGGAAGACCAATAGAGTCAACTAATCTGAACCCCTGAGGGACCCTAAAGACTGAACTGCCAACCAAAAAGTAAGCATGGGCTGGACTTAGGGTCCCTGCATATATGTAACAGATTCGCAGCTTGGTCTTCATGAGGGTCCCCCAACAACTGCGGTTGTCCCTGAATCTGTTGCCCGTCTGCCTGCAGATACTGTTCCCCTAACTGGGCCAACATGTCTGCCCTGGGTGGGAGAGGATGTACCTAGTCCTGCAGTGAGTTGATGTGATGGGGAAGGGTGTGTGAGGGGAAGACGAGGGAAGAATGGAGGAGGATCTGTATGCAGGGATACTGGGAGGAGAGGGGGAGCTGATATTGGGATGTAAAGTGAACCAATAAATGAAACGGTAACTGATAGGGCCTGTTTTCCAAATATAAAATCAAATATACAACACAAAATAAAATACGCACGATCCAATCTTGCACCAAGTTCCACTCTAGTAACATTTCCTTCAAAAATTATTTCTGCTTATGCTTCCTTCAGCATCATCAGGAAGATGGCTTTCCCCTCTGATGTCTGCTGAGCTTTTAATTTTTATTTTTTTTAACCAATGTATTTACTTTTTGCAAAAGTAAAACATTAAAGTTTAAAGTAAATAAACAAATAAATATATAAGCCATTTTATTGAAAAGGATTTACATGCCGTGTAATTTATCCTAAAATCAGAGAGTTTTCCTGCTTTAGCCACAGAGTTGTGCAAGAATCCCCTGGATAAGCTCACAACCCCATAAGAACAACAGTGCCAACCAACCAGAGCTTCCAGGGACTAAGCCACTACCCAAAGACTGTACATGGGCTGGCTCGGGGCTCCAACTGCATAGGTAGCAGAGAATAGCCTTGTTGGGGCACCAGGGGAAGGGGAAGGCCTTGGTCCTGCCAAGGTTGGACCCCCAGTGCAGGGGAATATGTGGAGGCAGTAAGGGGGATGTATCGGGGGAATACACATGGGGGAGGGGGAGGGGGGGAATGGGGGCTTATGGACAGGAAACCGAGAAGGGGAACAACATTTGAAATGTAAGTAAAGAAATAGATCTAATTAAAAAAAAAAGAAGAAGAAGAAGAATCTCCTTGACAAATTCCAGAGCATGCTCATCCCTAAGAAAGAAAGTCTATACTCACTGTTGCTCCCCAAACCCCAGTCCAGGCAATCAGCAGTCCACTTTCCATCTCAGCACACTAACCAGCACATGTTACACGACCCAAGAATCAAAATCAATGACCTTGTGGATAAGCCTACCTGAAATGCCCTCCACTCTCCACTGAAGAGCAAAGAAACGAAAGAACCAGGAAAAGAACAACCGTTTAGGGGCTACGGCATAGTACCAGATGCTCTAAAGCAAACAGTGCATTCTAAATAAGTATGAGAAGTAGAAAATGCTGGCGACAAAGTGAAACAACAAAACTCAACGTTGCAGCAGGTAGAACAAGGACAAAAGCAAAGAGAGAATAAATAGATAAAAAAATAGCGGCCATGTTTTACTCCAACATATTAATAATTTTATTAAATAAAGATAATTTCATAAATAAAAATAAAGAATTAAAATAGAACAACAAACAAATACTCAATTATATACTACCCACAATAAAGCCTAAAAATGCAAGCATTGATTAAATAAAGCAGAAATGGCTACGCTGACTCCAGACAAAGGAGTTAGAAGAAGGAACACTGCTAGGAATACAGTCACTTCACAGTCAGTCAGTTCACTGGAGAGAGAATAACATGCAAACGCTTAACATGGACTTCTAAAATACTTCCAAAAACTCTTTTTTTTTTTTGTGGTTCTTTTTTTCAGAGCTGGGGACCGAACCCAGGGCCTTGCGCTTCCTAGGTAAGCGCTCTACCACTGAGCTAAATCCCCAGCCCCCCAAAAACTCTTAAAACTACAAGTAGAGCTAGAAAAACCCACTGCTATAATTGAAGACTCCACTATGCAGAAAACAAGGGAGGACCTGATGAGCGGCTCACTATTCCAACCCGAATGGCTAGATTCTCCACCCACAGACACCAAAATCACATTCTTCCCAAAATCAATTAACCCAGATTCTGGGCCACTGAACAAATATGAATCAAACTAAAAGAAGAGGTATAACTTAGGAATGGTCTCTGAGGAAAATGAAATTGAACGAGCAGGAGCATATCTAAAAGGTTCTTAACATGTTTAGAGATACAATATTACATGTCCAAAGAACCGTGGTTCAAAAGAAGTCACGGGAATCTTAGAAAGTACTTCAGGTTGGTTATGCATGGTGGTGTATATGTCTAACCTAGCACTCCGGAAGCTGAACCAAGAGAATTACGAATACGAGGCCAGTCTGAAGATAAGACCTATCTCAAAAACAAACAAAACAGAACAAAAAAAGAAACAACCTCAAAGTGAATGAATAGGAAAACACATTGTATTGAATGGGAGGGTTGCAAGAGCCTAAAAAGAAATCTTTAAATTAAATTTAGTATTAAATATCTATATCAATGAAGAAAAAGCCTCAAATCAGTGGACTGAGCTTTCGCTTTAGAAAACTAGAATAAAGCCAAATTAGATTCAAATTCATCAGAAGAAAGGAAATAATAAAGTCAAAAATCAATAAAATTGAAAAAATAGAAATAAAATGAATGAAACGAAAGTTTGACTTTGGAGAAGATCAATGAAGTTGGTGAGTATGTAGCCATATTGATCAGGAAAAAAAAAGCAGAGATAACACAAACTATAAATCATAAGAATGAAAGAAGAGACGCTATTACAGGTCCTACAGATACTGAAAAATCAGAGTAGTCTTCCCTTATTCACCCTCAAGTGGATGTCTAAAAACAGACTTTGTGTACACTATTTTCTATATACATGCAATTGTATGACAAAGTTTAATTTACAAATTAGGCAAAAAAGAGAATAACAATTACAAATAGTACACTATAACAGATACAACAATGTAGTTTAATAATAATAAGTTGCAGTTTAGAATCATCCTTAAATAAATTATAGATTACTTGAACACAAGCACCCGATACAACTGTATATACACGGAATGTACATGATAATTTAAATAATCACTAAGTAACTAGTAGGCAGATTGGCTTGAAAATGGGTATTCTGGACAAAAGAACAGAGTAGGATGCTATAAAATTTCACCATACTACTTAGAGGAAGATGCTGTTTAAAGATGTGACTAATTAGAATCTCTCATTTACTATTTTTTGACTCACCATGGACCTTGACCATTTAGCCATTTGCTGGGTAAGGTACCTTGTATATTATAAATGACTATATGTCCACAATTTGTCAACAGATAAAACAGACAAATTTCTTTAAAAATACAAACTGTCAAGAGTCATGCAGATTAAACATATAATCTGAACTAAAGAAATGTCACAAGACCAACATTACTTGATATGAAAATCAGATAAAGACATGACGAAGAGAGGAGAGACCATGGCTGATGAGCTTTTGTCACAAGTTATAGGGCCCGACATTTTGGAAAAGTCAAGGCAGGAACTCAAGCAACTAATCACATTACTTCCATGGCCAAGAACAAGAGAAAAGAATGCATCCATGTTGTCTGCTTGCTGCCCAGAAGGATATCTCCACTCTTCTACAGTTTAGGGGCCAGCCTAGGGTATGATGCTGCCCACAATGGGCTGGGTCAATACAATCTTTCAAAGGCATGCCTACAGACCAACCTGATCTAGATAATAGCTGACCGAGACTTTTCTAGTGATTCTAGATTGTATCAAGTTAAGAGTTAAAACTTGTAGATCATCTAAATATTGATTAGACAGTGATGGAAAAACTGAAAAACATTGGTTTTTTTTTCTGGGACAAGGATATACTATAACCCTATAACCAGTTAAAAGACAAATTATAAATATATAATACCTAGCTATATATTCTTCAGAATACAAAGCTAAAACACACAAAGACATTTAAAAGAAATGACTGGGAAACTATATAGGGCAAAAACTAACCATCAAAAGCTAAATTAATATTAAACAAAATAGACTTTAATGTATAGTTAGTCAAGAGACTCTCTACATGATAATAACCAGACTTCGATAAAAAGATAAGTGATACCCATTGCATGGGAAGGAACCAATCTCTGATACTATTAATGATGCTCTGCTGTGCTTACAAATAGGAGCCTAGCATAACTGTCTCCTGAGAGGCTTCATCCAGTAGCTGATGGAAACAGATGAAGAGACTCACAGCCAAACATCAAACAGAGCTCAAGAGTTGTGTGGAAGAGTTGGGGATAAGATTGAGCAAGCCAGAGGGGTCAAGTACACCATAAGAAGACCAATAGTCAGGGTTGGGGATTTGGCTCAGTGGTAGAGCGCTTGCCTAGGAAGCGCAAGGTCCTGGGTTCGATCCCCAGCCCCGAAAAAAAAAAAAAAAAAGAAGACCGACAGTCAATCAGCCTGGGCCCATGGGGGACTGAGAGACACTGAATCACCAACAAAAGAGCATGCAAGGGCTGGACCTAGGCCCATACACATTTGTATTAGATGAACAGCTTGGTCTTTGTGTGGTCCCCAAACAACTGGAGCAGGAGCTATCTCTGACTTTTGACTGCCATTGGATTCCTCTTGCAGTAGCTGGACTGACTGGTTGGGCCTCAGTGGGAAAGGATGCACTTAGAGTTCTGCTGTGACTTGATGTCCCAGAACAAGGTGGTACCCAAGAGGGCTTCCCCTTCTCTGAGGAGAACGAGAGGGGGTTAATGGGAGGAGGGATTTGTGAAAGGGAGTCTGGGAGGAGAAGGAGGAGGAAGCTGGAACGGGAATGTAAAATTAAATAGATAGATAGATAGATAGATAGATAGATAGATAGATAGATAGATAGATAGATAAAGAAAATGTAAATCAGAGCATTGGCATTGACTTTAGGAACAGTATCTCAGTAGCTTAGCCCCAATAACAAAACAACAACAAAAATAATAGCTCAGAATCCAGCTAATTCTGCTCAGTTTAACTCAGTCTTACAATTATTTAGGTGAAAACACAAACTTCTTATTATGAAACATAAAAGCTAGATCTAACAGCCATGTATACAATACTATAGATGATGATTAAAACATACATCATTTTCAAAGAGAGAAAATGTCTTCAAAGACAAGTCTGCAAGAGGCAATAATGGGAAGCTCAACAAATTCCAACAATCAACTGATTTCAACTTGCCCTGTTGGTTTCTGCTACCAATATTTCACCTTTAAGAAACTCCCCTATCCAATGTACTTCTCCCCATTTGACCTTATATGTGCACATCATATACAATCATTCATTTACTCAATATATTTTATTGCACGTTTATTAGCAGAATCTAATAAATGCTAATAAACATTAGTCACTGTGGTAGGCACAGAGGATTCCTTATCTAACAAAACAGAGGACAAAGGGCCCTCCTTGGAAGAGTTTACATTCTAGAGCAACTGTGTCACTGGGCTGCAAGTGTGTTAAGGCGGAACCACGTCTAATACAGATGGAGCTGGTTCCCAGAATGCAGCTGTCCCTGCTATGGCCGGTGTTACACACTCTGGTACTAAGCAAAGAGGGCTGGGGGCCCTTGGAGTCTGCTGGGAAGTCCTGTGGAACATGAATTATCATGAAGGGATCAGGATCCAAGGGTACTGACAAAATAAAAACGTTCCTCAGCACCCCACTTTTGACAATTCAGTCTCAGGAGTTCTTGGGTAAAAACAGGTTAAAGTCTAGAAGCCAGACTGTCAGCAGGTAAAGGCCACACGGACGACAGCGGTGCTAGAAGCAACTGTCAGACTGGAAGAAGCGACTGTCTCCTAACACATCTTTGCAGACCTGAGTGGGGCTCAAGGAATCCAGGTGAACTGAGTGACCGTGACAAGTGACCAGGCCCACAAGTTAGCTTCAATGTAGGGACTCTTTTACCCTTTCCCCCGTGAGGTAGGAAGGATAGCCATGTCCAAAGAGGTATGGGCTGGGAAACAGCAAAGTGAGTGCTTACTGCAAGGGATGATGTAGTTCACTGCAACCAGGTTCATGTTCTGACTACAGCAGAGGAAAGATGCTTGGTGTTGGGGATTCTGCTAAGTTCCAGAAAGCCAAGAAAGAAAGGGCCTGAGAAAGGTGCTTCTTTAAATACCGATTAGCTCCATCCGCAGGGAGGTACCCATTTTGAGAGGCCACTTCAGTCCAGGGAGGAAAGAAAACAAAGCAATGACCCCATGGCTAGAAAGAGGAAGGAAGGGAGCTATTCAAAGCCCGTGCCCCTCTGCCTAGTCGAACACAATAGTGGGGACCTCTACGGAACAACCATGGCTTCAGCAGAACCCCTCAGACCTTGTGTTTTCTGGGGTGTGAGCCTGCTTGAGTACCGTTACTATGGCAACAAGGCTGGGATGCTCAGCTCTACACGAGAGGTTTATCCCTCCAAATATGCCTCTCAATTAAGCCACAAAAGGATTCGATGAACCTCAACTAATCTCATATTCTCCTGGAAGACCTCTCTTAGGAGGCACTTCCCCTCTTCACTCCCACGAACTTCCTAGGTTACACTCTGCATGCAGCCCACAGCCTCATCTAGACAGTTACTTTCACACACCGAACACATCTGGGTCAAGCCTGAAGGACCCTGTCAGTCACAGGAGCCTCTCCCACACCTGCTATGCGGGACAGAGAAAGGAGTGTTTTAGAATTTATTTAAGGTCCACATACTTACTTATACCTGCTTCTTTTCTCTCCACATCTTCAAATCCAAATGGATTTGACCAAAAATTACTCCCCAAACTGAGTTTCTCTGAACACACGGAGTTTTTGTTTCTGTTATTATTCCTTTAATAATTCAGTGTCAAGTCTAGAGACTACTTAAAGGAGGGCCAGGGACGTAGCCCTGTAGGTAAAGTGCTTGAGGAGCACAAACATTTTACACACAAACACACACGCATGCACACACACACACACACACACACACACACACACACACACACGTTTCAAAAAGAGAGGTTTACCAGATAGAGAGAGGACACATGCAAACTTCAGCTTGTATCCCTAGAACCTACTTGTCTAGTGTCACTTCTTGTTGTCGTGATAAAATATTCCAAACAACTTGGGAGGGAAAGTGTTTATTTTTTAGCTCACAGTTCCAGGTTACAGCCCATCACAGAAGAAAATTCACATTGGTAGGAGCTTGAAGGAGTTGGTTATATTATATTCATAACCTGGCACAAAGAGGAAGGGATATTGACTAGTGCTCAGAGCACTTTCTCTACTATCATCCATTCCTGACTCCCTACTCCAAGGAATGGTGCCACCCGCAGTGGACATACCTTCCCACCTCAGTTAATATCACCAGGATAATCCCCCCCACAGACATGCCCGAAGGCCAACCTGATCTAGCCAATCCCCCACTGAAACTCCCTTCCTGAATGATTCTAGACTGTGTCGAGTTGATAATTAAAACATCAGCCATTGGAAAACTGGCCCAGTAGCACACACCCAGTGCTTCTGTGGCTAGATGAGAAGCAGAAACAAGAAACTCTCCAGAAGCTTCCAGATTAGCTGGTCTGCATACACAGTAGCAAACAACCTCCAACCATGAACGGGAAGGAGTCCTGCCCTCCTAAGAGAGAGTTCTATCAGATACTTTGTCACAGGGACTGGAGAAATAATTACTATGCCACCTATTCAAATGCTTCTTTGTTGGCATATAAGTGTGTCATTACACATTGTTCTAGCCTGTCTCTCCCACTCCCCCACAGTTAAGTCATGCAGTGCAGGCAAGCTTGTTCTCACTTTTCAATAAAGAAAACAGGCTCAGAAAACCTCAGTAATTTCCATGGTCTCTGTAGAGTAGAGCTTGAGTCCACCTATGACTCCAAACTCCAGAGTTTAGGTATGTTTGCTTGTTTAGGTATGTTGCAAGAAGACCTGTTTGGGGTATTTAAAAACTGTATGTTATGGCCGTGACCACATTTTCACCACATTTCTTCCCAGAGGCAAGGCCAACCTAGTAGCCTATGCTGAGCCTGCCCTTTCATATCCATCCCTTTCCCCTTCCAGTGTACCTCTCACCTCTGTGTCTGGGACTAAGGCCCTGTGACGTTCAACTAGCGGCGTAAGGTAAACTGAGTGACTGGGGACTCTTGCTATTGAGTTCTGGGCCCTCTCAGGGCCTATGGCTTGGGAGTTGCTGCTGCTGCTACAGCAGTTGTCGGCTTCTCAAGCGTATTTTTATCACTTGCTACAGTGCCCGGATCCTGTGGTATCGGCGTAATAAGCAGGAAAACATGGAGTACAACCGAAGTCTCTAGAGTAGAGAAGCCTCAGTGCTCTAAGGAAGCAAAGGTTGGAGCTAATTCTCCTGAGATGTGAACATGCTCTTCTTTCCCCAACTGCCTTTGTCTCTCACATAATCCTCTGGCTGCCCTGTCTTGCCTTAGGCCTCCCTTCGGGCCACATATTCTTCTCACCCATACTGAACCCTTGCCCAGGCCAGCTGGCTTCAGGTATCTTCCTTGAATGTTTGTCCTCACATGGGCTCCACTGGTCCAACGACACAAACTGGAGAGGGGAAAGCGCCTCCATTTTGATAAGACTCGGAGATGAAGCTATCAGCTCATTAGCAGCAGAATCAAATGTAACCCACTGTCTCCCTAGCCTGAACCCAGTGTTCCTGGTGTTCAAACAAAGTGCCATTGTGAAGAATCTTGTCCTCATGTCTTTAACACTTACTTCTGGTAGGGTTTTGATCAGGGCTCAGTTTCACTTCAATTACTCCAATAATCTAATTAGCACACCTACCATCATCATAGTCCACTGGTACTCTGTCTCTAAGCCATTCATCATTTTAATAAGGGATCTCAGGGCAAATCTGTTCCTGTTGCTTCCCTATGGGAAGTCATGGTTTCCTATGCTCTCCATGCTTATGTTCAAAGTCTCCAAAATGGTGTGACATAGCCTTTATCCTCCAGCCCCATCTAAGGGGCTCACACATCTGCTGTGGTACACGTACCTCCTCTCTGTACCACTGACGTACTTTGATATCCTGTATCCACATCTGTATGACTTGTGAAGTCCTCCTAGAGCGCCCTCTACCCTTATGGCTTTCTTGTATCTATGACTCCTGTAGGGTGGCAGTGATCTCTAGAATGTGAAATCAGTTCTAGGCCATACAAAACTAGGTTAATGAATGAAATCTGACTGAAGCCGAAGTTCCTGCCTTAACTAACTTCTGTTCCCTTTCTGAATATGAAAGTTCAGGTTGGCCTCTCCTCAGGCTTTTTCAGAGACAGACTATTTATACTGTGGCTTCGGTCACTGCATCAACCTGTCTGGTTTCAAATCCTGGTTCTGTTATTTGCTGGCTGTGTGTTTTCTCATCTATACAGTGGAGATAACAACACCTATGTTTCCCTGGGTGTGGTAAGGATGTTTAACCCTTATGAACATTTAGAGTAACTCAGGCTAAGCTTTTACCATACTTGGCACAGCAGTCACCCAATAATCTTAGCTAGACAGAAGCCCACCCTTATTCAGAATAATTTGTTTTCTTTGATAGCCATATCCTTGGGTAAGTTTAAATATCTGAGAGTGGTTTGACACCATTTATGAGTTCCTGTATTGGTAACTTTTGCATCACTATGACCAAACACTTCACAGAAAGAATTTAGAGAACCTATCTCAGCTCGCAGTTTCAGTCCATCAAGGTGGGCAAGACACAGAGGAAGAGTTCAGTTCTTGGAGTAGAAATGTGTGGTGCAAGCTGTTCCCATCACAGCAAACCAGGAAGCAGAGGAGGCACCACAGGAAGGAAGGGGTAGGTATAACCTTGAAAGTAGTCCCCAGCTCCCAAAGTTCCAGAACCTCTCAGATTTAAAGGTCCCCTTACAACTCTATTTTAATTGATATATAATATTTAGAGATATACATGGGGTTACAGCATGGTAACTTAATATATTCATATAATATACAATAATCAAATCAAAGTAATTATGCCCATCTCAAATATTTATCAATTCTATGTGTTAGGGATCTCAAAACTCTTCCAGGTATTTTTAAACATATCATGAATTTTTTATATTATAATTGCCTTATAAATTAATAAAAAGAAATGAGTGAGAAGATACAATGTATCTCTTTCTACGACTGACTTATTTCATTTATCATTTGTCCTCCAGGTCTAGCCACATTGCTGAAGATGACACGATTTCATTATTTTTATAGATAAATAATAGTCCATAGTGTGACTGCATAGCTTGGCTGCTAGAAACAGTGCTACCGGAAGCATGGAAGTTCAGACACCTCTAAGACTCCTTGGGGGAGGGGGAGAGATAGATAGATGGATGGATAGATAGACGGATGGATGGATGGATGGATGGATGGATGGATGGATGGATGGATGGGCGGACGGATAGATGGACGGACGAGTACTGTTTCGACAAGTTGTATGACTTAACCAGTCACCAGCAGTGTGTAAGAGTTCCTCCCCCTCTATATCCTCACTGTACATTCTCTCTTTAGTCTTTGGGGCAGTAACCATGGTAACCGGGGTGAGAGGATAGCTCATGGTTTTCAGTTGTACCTTCCTAGTGACTAATGATCTGGGAATTTCTTAATATACTTAATAGTTCTTTGCATGTCTTCTTTTGAGAAGTACTCATGCACATCATTCACTGTTTTCTGAAGTGGTTTTTATGCTGATGAGCTTTTTGTGTTTTTGCTTCACTAAGGTCTTACTAGATAGTCTAAGCTTGTCTCAAACCCACAGCCTTCTTCCATACGACTTCCAAGTATTGATATTGCAGACATGAGCTACCAAGCCTGGCCGAATGCTGAGTCTTTTGGGTTTCTTATCTGTTCTGGATATTAATCCCTTGCTGAAGCAATGGCTACAACTCTCTTTCATCCTGCAGTCTATTCCTTTGCTCCTCTGTTTCCTTTGCTCCACAGAAGCTACAGTAAAATCCCTTTAATTCCTTACACTCACCAGGATTACCCTGGAAGCCAGCATAAGGATGACTAAATTCCCCACAGGCGAGATACTGACTGATACCACATTGTGCTGAATGCTGAGGCTTAATGGGCTAATCTCCAGTTCTCTAATCTATCCCGCATCTCATGCCTGCAAGTGAGCTATGCGCTTACCAAGAGTCAACAGGCTCAAAATTGTCTACGCTGGTTATATTTAATATTGCAAGTGCATGGCTAAATTTGCATATAATTTTAATAGTATATAAAGTCATGACAAAATAGTTGTTTCTGTGAACACTGAATGATGAAGTCTTTTAAATTATTGTTATGTTTGATTGAGACAACTTTTAAAAATGAGGGAAAAATTGTATGAACTATAAGTGTTCTACACACTGATGGCTTTAGAGGGTATAGAAAATGCCTTAAAAGCACAGCCAGAGCAAGAATTATAATGTTGACTCCTGTCAACAAACCCACAGACAAAAGTGTTCCCTCGGAGTGAAAGTTTGCAAAGTTGTATTATCTGTTGCAAGTTAAAATATTTAAGGTACACATTCATGGCGTTTTCAAGAGCTTTCTCATCTAGTCAGTTAATTACTCATCCCAGTCACTCCTCTGACACTGTGGAGTCTTGGTCATCTCAGACATCAAGTCTATGACAAGCTTACATAATTCCAGACATATGGTTACTAAAGGAACACTGCTTTAGTCCCTTCAGTCTGACTCAGCCCCATCACGTGTCACCCATTTCAAAAAATCAATTCCATGTTCAAAAGATAAAACCGTGTCACAAGATTTCTTGAAGGTCTGTCCAAATAGCATCACGTGGAGAGCTTCTAGAACTCAAAAAGAAAAAGACAAATAGTTTAATAGAAAAAAAGTGAGGAAAGGTGACAACGACAGATAGGGTCACAGAGCTAAAAATACAAGCTACAACCAGCATCGCCCAAGGTTTGTACCCCTGATGATTGACAATACCTAGCATTGAAATGACTCTCATTGTCTGGTTTGGGCAAGGAGTAGGCATCAAAATATTGCCAATAATTTCCCTTGGGTCACAGAAACAATAAGTTTATATGCACATACACATTTTGAAGTGACAGGCTCTCCAACCAGTTTAGATACAGTTATAAAGAATGCAAAAGTCCCTTGCCAACGCGTGGCACTTTACTTGTCCTCAGACATAATGGTGGCATGAAAATACAGTGACGAGTTGAGCAGGCAGCATCACAGGAGTTAAGAACTCACTCTCTGAAGAGGACGACTGGAAAGAGGTCAGCGAGCTGGCTGTGGCTAATGCACTCTCTTTTGTAGAGCAGAGGCCCTGTCCTGAAAGGCTGGCCCAAGGCTCCAGATCAGGGCATGGCAAGAGCTATGCTGTCAAGCAGCGGTGTTGCTCTCCTCCCCTGACCTGTGAATCTTTCTCTCACTCCTTTCACAAGCTCTGGGCCTCACTGGGAGGGACAGTTGCAACTACATTGGACATATGCTTCAGACGTGCTGGTATTTGATCCCTTATGACACCCAACTATAAAGACCCAGTTTCTTCTCTCCTAGAGCCAAGGACATAACGTTCTATCTATACATTAAAATGCAGGTTTCCCAATAAAAGGCAAACTACTTGACTTAGAGTGACTGACTGGGATGGAAAACAATTCCAGCTGGTTAAATTTTGGCACTGAAAAAAAAATAGCCTTGTCTGAAGATATTTCTTGTGTCTGAGGCCAAAATGTGGTCACCTCGCCATGAGCTGTTAGGAGACTCATAGTGAGCTTCTATTCCCCAAGGTTGTGGCCTGAAATGGTCCAAATTAGTCAATGAACACAACGGTTAAGTGTTGATTCTTCCTCTTCTAAAATGAATACTCTCGGCTGAACTAGAACCAGAGCAAGACACAGAGGCAGCTGCACTTTCCGAAAACTTTCTAGGACACTAATTATACATCAAAGTCATGAAAGGCAATGACCCCCTTCCTGGTTTACATTTGAAAGACGAGTACCAAAAGGCACAAGTCAACCTGCTCCAGGGAGTAAGACTGTGTACCTTTCTCCCAACTGTGCACCAGGAAGTGCCTGAGGCAGCCTCCTTGTGTCCGAGTCCCTCTAATCCCCCACCTGAAACCTGGGGTACTAACAGGAACCATCGGTGTGTTGGTGTTTTGGTTATCTTTTCTGTTGCCATACTTGGCCAGTTGGGGGAGAAGCTGACAAAAGCAACTTAAGGGAGAAAGGGTGTGTTGTCTTGGCTCAAATCCTGAAGTCACAATCCATCAGGGTGGGCAAATGGCACCCACAGAGTTCCAGGCAGCTGGTTACATTGTACAGTCCGGAAGCAGGGGGTGGGGATGCCTGTGCTCAGTTTACTGTCTCCTGTTGTATACAGTCCCAGCCCTCAGGATGATGCCACCCATACGAGTCAGATATTCAAACATTAGCCGAATCAAAATAACCCTCCACAGGCAGGCCCAGAGGCATGTCTCCAAGGCGACTCTAGATCTTACCATGTTAATGATTGATAGTAAACATCCCAATCAGTTTTCTGTTCTATAACCAACACCTGGGGAAATCAACACAGAAAGGAAAAATGATTACTTGGGCTCACAGTTTTAAAGATGGCAGCCCTTAATCAGGTGGCCACATTGTTTTGAGCCTGTGGAAGCATATCACAGCAGGAGTTCATGGTGGATACAATACACTCAATTCATGGTCATGAAGAGAAGGGGAAAAAGGAGGGCTGGAGTCCCACTGCTCCCTTCAAAGATACATGTCCAGTGACCAAAGGACCTCCCGCTAGGCCCTACCTCTTAAAGGTTCCACTGTCCTTCTGACCGTGCCGATTAGTGTTGGTTGTCAACTAGACAAGGTCTGGAACCTCCAAAGAGACAAGCCTTCGGGCACATCCATGAAGGATTATCTGGAAAAGGCTGGTTTGGGGTACAACTGTGAGCCATTGTCTTGACTGGGTTAATTGAGATGGAACGGTCCATCCAAACGAGAGCTACGCCATCCTTAGGGCTTCATAGAGAGGCGGAAGTTAGCTGAGTGCAGGCATCCATTACTCTGCCTCCTGACTCTGTGGCCTGCAGCCTCACACTCACACCGCCATCCGTGCCTTCCCCACTGTGATGGACTGCCTACTCAACCTCTGAGTCAAAATAACCTTTTCCTCCCTTAAGATATTTTTGTTAGGGCATTTTATTACAGCAAGTAGCAGGACGCCAGCCACACTGGAGAGCACAGCCTTAATACCTGTCTTTTGGAAGACACACGCCCCACACTACAACAGCCTCATCTCATAGGATCATCATGGGGGCAACGGAGTTCACTTACGGCACTGCCGTCATGGTAGACACTCCAAGGTCGCTTGTGAGAATGGATGGCAGGAAGAGGTGAAAACGGGTGATATGCAGTTGCGAAGGCCATGAAGAAGACATTTAACCACCACATGCTTTCCCCAGTCATCCTGTGTGTTCATTTATACCTGGCACTAACCACATACCTCTTGGTGACAGGCGTGCAAGGCCATCCTAGAGACACAGTGTTATAAGGCATCCATGGAAACCATGTGCTCCCTTGCTCCTCACTTGCTGAGTGTTTATTGTGTGCCTGACAACCGGAAGGTCCTTCGTGTTAAACAAACATGCCAGACCCTGTCCTAAAGGAGCCCAACTGCCTACGATGGAGGTGGAGAAGAACTGTCCTGCTCGGAAGATGTCATGAAGGTGAAAGGAGGGCTTGGCCCCTGTCCTTTGAATGTGAGCAGGTTTAGAACTGTGTTGACCGCTCTGCTCCCAGACCCGGTGAGAGAGAGACCCAACCGCCTGGTCAGGTGGGCACTCCTGAGGCTGCAGAGCGGAAGAGACCACCAACTCTGCTCACCCCTGCCCACATCCCTGGCCCAAGAGGAAACTGTATAAGGCCTCTGGGCTCCCGTGGGGGAGCGGCAGGACTCCTGCCAGAGACACCGCCGGACCCTGAAGGAAACAGACCGGATAAACAGTTCTCTGCACCCAAATCCCGTGGGAGGGAGAGCTAAACCTTCAGAGAGGCAGACAAGCCTGGGAAACCAGAAGAGACTGCTCTCTGTACATACATCTCGGATGCCAGAGGAAAAAGCCAAAGACCATCTGGAACCCTGGTGCACTGAAGTTCCCGGAAGGGGCGGCACAGGTCTTCCTGGTTGCTGCCGCTGCAGAGAGCCCGTGGGCAGCACCCCACGAGCGAACCTGAGCCTCGGGACCACAGGTAAGACCAAATTTTCTGCTGCAAGAAAGCTGCCTGGTGAACTCAAGACACAGGAACAGCTGAAGACCTGTAGAGAGGAAAAACTACACGCCAGAAAGCAGAACACTCTGTCCCCATAACTGACTGAAAGAGAGGAAAACAGGTCTACAGCACTCCTGTCACACAGGCTTATAGGACAGTCTAGCCACTGTCAGAAATAGCAGAACAAAGTAACACTAGAGATAATCTGATGGCGAGAGGCAAGCGCAGGAACCCAAGCAACAGAAACCAAGACTACATGGCACCATCGGAGCCCAATTCTCCCATCAAAACAAACATGGAATATCCAAACACACCAGAAAAGCAAGATCTATTTTCAAAATCATATTTGATCATGATGCTGGAGGACTTCAAGAAAGACATGAAGAACTCCCTTAGAGAACAAGTAGAAGCCTACAGAGAGGAATCGCAAAAATCCCTGAAAGAATTCCAGGAAAACACAATCAAACAGTTGAAGGAATTAAAAATGGAAATAGAAGCAATCAAGAAAGAACACATGGAAACAACCCTGGATATAGAAAACCAAAAGAAGAGACAAGGAGCTGTAGATACAAGCTTCACCAACAGAATACAAGAGATGGAAGAGAGAATCTCAGGAGCAGAAGATTCCATAGAAATCATTGACTCAACTGTCAAAGATAATGTAAAGCGGAAAAAGCTACTGGTCCAAAACATACAGGAAATCCAGGACTCAATGAGAAGATCAAACCTAAGGATAATAGGTACAGAAGAGAGTGAAGACTCCCAGCTCAAAGGACCAGTAAATATCTTCAACAAAATCATAGAAGAAAACTTCCCTAACCTAAAAAAAGAGATACCCATAGACATACAAGAAGCCTACAGAACTCCAAATAGATTGGACCAGAAAAGAAACACCTCCCGTCACATAATTGTCAAAACACCAAACGCACAAAATAAAGAAAGAATATTAAAAGCAGTAAGGGAAAAAGGTCAAGTAACATATAAAGGGAGACCTATCAGAATCACACCAGACTTCTCGCCAGAAACTATGAAGGCCAGAAGATCCTGGACTGATGTCATACAGACCCTAAGAGAACACAAATGCCAGCCCAGGTTACTGTATCCAGCAAAACTCTCAATTAACATTGATGGAGAAACCAAGATATTCCATGACAAAACCAAATTTACACAATATCTTTCTACAAATCCAGCACTACAAAGGATAATAAATGGTAAAGCCCAACATAAGGAGGCAAGCTATACCCTAGAAGAAGCAAGAAACTAATCGTCTTGGCAACAAAACAAAGAGAATGAAAGCACACAAACATAACCTCACATCCAAATATGAATATAAAGGGAAGCAATAATCACTATTCCTTAATATCTCTCAATATCAATGGCCTCAACTCCCCAATAAAAAGACATAGATTAACAAACTGGATACGCAACGAGGACCCTGCATTCTGCTGCCTACAGGAAACACACCTCAGAGACAAAGACAGACACTACCTCAGAGTGAAAGGCTGGAAAACAACTTTCCAAGCAAATGGTCAGAAGAAGCAAGCTGGAGTAGCCATTCTAATATCAAATAAAATCAATTTCCAACTAAAAGTCATCAAAAAAGATAAGGAAGGACACTTCATATTCATCAAAGGAAAAATCCACCAAGATGAACTCTCAATCCTAAATATCTATGCCCCAAATACAAGGGCACCTACATACGTAAAAGAAACCTTACTAAAGCTCAAAACACACATTGCACCTCACACAATAATAGTGGGAGACTTCAACACCCCACTCTCATCAATGGACAGATCATGGAAACAGAAATTAAACAGTGATGTCGACAGACTAAGAGAAGTCATGAGCCAAATGGACTTAACGGATATTTATAGAACATTCTATCCTAAAGCAAAAGGATATACCTTCTTCTCAGCTCCTCATGGTACTTTCTACAAAATTGACCATATAATTGGTCAAAAAACGGGCCTCAACAGGTACAGAAAGATAGAGATAATCCCATGCGTGCTATCGGACCACCACGGCCTAAAACTGGTCTTCAATAACAATAAGGGAAGAATGCCCACATATACGTGGAAATTGAACAATGCTCTACTCAATGATAACCTGGTCAAGGAAGAAATAAAGAAAGAAATTAAAAACTTTTTAGAATTTAATGAAAATGAAGATACAACATACCCAAACTTATGGGACACAATGAAAGCTGTGCTAAGAGGAAAACTCATAGCGCTGAGTGCCTGCAGAAAGAAACAGGAAAGAGCATATGTCAGCAGCTTGACAGCACACCTAAAAGCTCTAGAACAAAAAGAAGCAAATACACCCAGGAGGAGTAGAAGGCAGGAAATAATCAAACTCAGAGCGGAAATCAACCAAGTAGAAACAAAAAGGACCATAGAAAGAATCAACAGAACCAAAAGTTGGTTCTTTGAGAAAATCAACAAGATAGATAAACCCTTAGCCAGACTAACGAGAGGACACAGAGAGTGCGTCCAAATTAACAAAATTAGGAATGAAAAGGGAGACATAACTACAGATTCAGAGGAAATTCAAAAAATCATCAGATCTTACTATAAAAACCTATATTCAACAAAATTTGAAAATCTTCAGGAAATGGACAATTTCCTAGACAGATACCAGGTATCGAAGTTAAATCAGGAACAGATAAACCAGTTAAACAACCCCATAACTCCTAAGGAAATAGAAGCAGTCATTAAAGGTCTTCCAACCAAAAAGAGCCCAGGTCCAGACGGGTTTAGTGCAGAATTCTATCAAACCTTCATAGAAGACCTCATACCAATATTATCCAAATCTATTCCACAAAATTGAAACAGATGGAGCACTACCGAATTCCTTCTACGAAGCCACAATTACTCTTATACCTAAACCACACAAAGACACAACAAAGAAAGAGAACTTCAGACCAATTTCCCTTATGAATATCGACGCAAAAATACTCAATAAAATTCTGGCAAACCGAATTCAAGAGCACATCAAAACAATCATCCACCATGATCAAGTAGGCTTCATCCCAGGCATGCAGGGATGGTTTAATATACGGAAAACCATCAACGTGATCCATCATATAAACAAACTGAAAGAACAAAACCACATGATCATTTCATTAGATGCTGAGAAAGCATTTGACAAAATTCAACACCCCTTCATGATAAAAGTCCTGGAAAGAATAGGAATTCAAGGCCCATACCTAAACATAGTAAAAGCCATATACAGCAAACCAGTCGCTAACATCAAACTAAATGGAGAGAAACTTGAAGCAATCCCACTAAAATCAGGGACTAGACAAGGCTGCCCACTCTCTCCCTACTTATTCAATATAGTTCTTGAAGTTCTAGCCAGAGCAATCAGACAACAAAAGGAGATCAAGGGGATACAGATCGGAAAAGAAGAAGTCAAAATATCACTATTTGCAGATGATATGATAGTATATTTAAGTGATCCCAAAAGTTCCACCAGAGAACTACTAAAGCTGATAAACAACTTCAGCAAAGTGGCTGGGTATAAAATTAACTCAAATAAATCAGTTGCCTTCCTCTATACAAAAGAGAAACAAGCCGAGAAAGAAATTAGGGAAACGACACCCTTCATAATAGACCTAAATAATATAAAGTACCTCGGTGTGACTTTAACCAAGCAAGTAAAAGATCTGTACAATAAGAACTTCAAGACACTGAGGAAAGAAATTGAAGAAGACCTCAGAAGATGGAAAGATCTCCCATGCTCATGGATTGGCAGGATTAATATAGTAAAAATGGCCATTTTACCAAAAGCAATCTACAGATTCAATGCAATCCCCATCAAAATACCAATCCAATTCTTCAAAGAGTTAGACAGAACAATTTGCAAATTCATCTGGAATAACAAAAAACCCAGGATAGCTAAAGCTATCCTCAACAATAAAAGGACTTCAGGGGGAATCACTATCCCTGAACTCAAGCAGTATTACAGAGCAATAGTGATAAAAACTGCATGGTATTGGTACAGAGACAGACAGATAGACCAATGGAATAGAATTGAAGACCCAGAAATGAACCCACACACCTATGGTCACTTGATTTTTGACAAAGGAGCCAAAACCATCCAATGGAAAAAAGATAGCATTTTCAGCAAATGGTGCTGGTTCAACTGGAGGGCAACATGTAGAAGAATGCAGATCGATCCATGCTTATCACCCTGTACAAAGCTTAAGTCCAAGTGGATCAAGGACCTCCACATCAAACCAGACACACTCAAACTAATAGAAGAAAAACTAGGGAAGCATCTGGAACACATGGGCACTGGAAAAAATTTCCTGAACAAAACTCCAATGGCTTATGCTCTAAGATCAAGAATCGACAAATGGGATCTCATAAAACTGCAAAGCTTCTGTAAGGCAAAGGACACGGTGGTTAGGACAAAACGGCAACCAACAGATTGGGAAAAGATCTTTACCAATCCTACAACAGATAGAGGCCTTATATCCAAAATATACAAAGAACTCAAGAAGTTAGACCGCAGGGAAACAAATAACCCTATTAAAAAATGGGGTTCAGAGCTAAACAAAGAATTCACAGCTGAGGAATGCCGAATGGCTGAGAAACACCTAAAGAAACGTTCAACATCTTTAGTCATAGGGAAATGCAAATCAAAACAACCCTGAGATTTCACCACACACCAGTGAGAATGGCTAAGATCAAAAACTCAGGTGACAGCAGATGCTGGCGAGGATGTGGAGAAAGAGGAACACTCCTCCATTGTTGGTGGGATTGCAGACTGGTAAAACCATTCTGGAAATCAGTCTGGAGGTTCCTCAGAAAATTGGACATTGAACTGCCTGAGGATCCAGCTATACCTCTCTTGGGCATATACCCAAAAGATGCCTCAACATATAAAAGAGACACGTGCTCCACTATGTTCATCGCAGCCTTATTTATAATAGCCAGAAAATGGAAAGAACCGAGATGCCCTTCAACAGAGGAATGGATACAGAAAATGTGGTACATCTACACAATGGAATATTACTCAGCTATCAAAAACAACGAAGTTTATGAAATTCGTAGGCAAATGGTTGGAACTGGAAAATATCATCCTGAGTGAGCTAACCCAATCACAGAAAGACATACATGGTATGCACTCATTGATAAGTGGCTATTAGCCCAAATGCTTGAATTACCCTAGATCCCTAGAACAAACGAAACTCAAGACGGATGATCAAAATGTGAATGCTTCACTCCTTTTTAAATGAGGAAAAAGAATACCCTTGGCAGGGAAGGGAGAGGCAAAAATTAAAACAGAGACTGAAGGAACACCCAATCAGAGCCTGCCCCACATGTGGCCCATACATATACAGCCACCCAATTAGACAAGATGGATGAAGCAAAGAAGTGCAGACCGACAGGAGCCGGATGTAGATCGCTCCTGAGAGACTCAGCCAGAATACAGCAAATACAGAGGCGAATGCCAGCAGCAAACCACTGAACTGAGAATAGGTCCCCCGTTGAAGGAATCAGAGAAAGAACTGGAAGAGCTTGAAGGGGCTCGAGACCCCAAAAGTACAACAATGTCAAGCAACCAGAGCTTCCAGGGACTAAGCCACTACCTAAATACTATACATGGACTGACCCTGGACTCTGACCCCATAGGTAGCAATGAATATCCTAGTAAGAGCACCAGTGGAAGGGGAAGCCCTGGGTCCTGCTAAGACTGAACCCCCAGTGAACTAGACTATGGGGGGAGGGCGGCAATGGGGGGAGGGGTGGGAGGGGAACACCCATAAGGAAGGGGAGGGGGGAGGGGGATTTTGCCCGGAAACCGGGAAAGGGAATAACACTTGAAATGTATATAAGAAATACTCAAGTTAATAAAAAAAAAAAAAAAAAGAACTGTGTTGACCGCTACTGGGGAAGTGACAGTGTGAGACCTCTAAGGCTAAGCAACAAAGCAGCACAAAGCTCAAGTGTGTCCCTGTGGGGTCACCCCCTCCAGAAACTCGGCCACCAGGAGTGAGGAATCCCAGGCCACAGGCAGGTGATGCCCTGATAGCTTCCCTGCTTAGCCTTCAAGGCTAGACCCCAGAGGGTGGTAAGGAAGATCTCACATGATTCTAGCCTGTAGCCATCTGAGTCACTAGCCACCTTGTCCCTCTTCTTTTCAAATTAGAGCATAGGCCACTATGTGGGAGATAGCTTGTTACCACTAATGGAGAAGTAAAACAATCTCTAATAGGCCAGAGATAATCATATCAGCCCTAGTAGCCTCCAATAGGGGCCTAAGCACCAAAAAGACTAATTCCCCTTAAAGACAAAAATGGCTTTGGCCCTTTTAAATTTTTACCCCTCTTACCAAGTTTGCAACACCGTCATTTATTCAACACTCAACTCACACAGGTCGTGTGCTGATGCTGCTGTGCAAAAGACACAATTTTAAGATTGTACACAGGCCTTTCCCTCAGTGGTCAAAGTGCAGAGAGCCAGTACGTTGTTGGAGTGCTCGGTCATAGATGGGACATCTATATCACAGTCCCTTCCCCAAGGCTCAGGGAACACCCCAGAAGAGAAGAAAACTGTAAGAGCTGGCGGGTGGGAAATGCCGGGGCAAACAGTGTCCTCTGGACATGGCAGGACTGCTGCACTGGTGAACTTAACAACCGCTGTGGTGACAAGGCCATGGGTGACAACACCCAGCATGGGTGGGATAGGGGCTAATGTGCTGAGAGAGGGAAAGCCAGTTTCCCTCAGGGATATGGCCCCTCCAGATTAGCCATGCTCCAGGGGATGGCTCTACACCTATTCGTGTATGGGTACCACAAGTTGGACTCAGTGGGTTATTTAAAAACAACAGCAGCAGCAGCAGGAGCAACTCAAAGTTGGAAGAGGAAAGAGGCTATCTGGGAGAAGTTAAACTGAGGGAGTAAAGGGTAAATAGACAAATTATTTATATATTTGTGGAGGGGGATGTATATATATGTATATATATTATATATTACATATAATTTACATATGAGCTTCTCAAAAAATAAATAAAAATGTTACATTTTAAAAATCATTCATCGGGCCAGCACAATGGCTCAGCAGGTAACGACGTTTGCTGCCAAGCCTGAAGACCTGAGTTCAAGCCCCAGGACCCATATGGTAGAAGAAGAACCAACCACAAGTTGTCCTCTGACCTCTACGTGCACAATGCAGCAAGCATGTGCCTACACCTGCATCCTGCATCCCTACATGCACAAAATAAGTAAATATAGCAACATTAATTTTTAAGTATTTTTAAAAAAATATTGGTCTCAATGGGTTCACCTGTGTAGGAGGGAAAGGAGACAATAAAATAAATCCATGCTGCCATGCTGGGTAGGAGCTGAAAACAAGAAAACAAGTCAGTGAGGACATGAAAATCAGTGAGGCTGGCATCGTGGAGAGTGTGGCCAGGAAAAGCTCCTGAGGGAGGGGTCTTGAGTAGTCTTGCCAGAAAGAGTTGAGGCAGAAAACCCCAGGACCTAACCAGCTGTCCTCTCTTCAGTTCTCTCCCCATCATCTGCTCACACCTGGCATCCACACAGACCTTAGCACTGAGTCTCACTGGTATCTGGCAGCGGCAGCTTTCTGAGGAAACCATCCCACATTAGAGCTTTTGACAACACGGAACCAAAGTGAAAAGGAGGGCTGTACCTTTCCACCTGCCAGTGCTTTTCTTGGACAGCAACCCAAGGAAATGATACAAGGGAGAAAACAAACCACTTGGATGAAGATAATCGTAGTAGTTTGGTTCATGACAGTGGAATAAAAACAGTAAGCCTTAATTGTAGAACAATTTAAAAAGAGCTTCCTAATAAAAACTAAGGTTTTTATGAGCATTTGCTGTGTGCCGTGTGCATTGGAAGTGGGCCATGTACACTGCTGGATTCTTGTAACCTGTTTCTTTATAGACAATCTTCTTCAAGATCCTACAGCAAAGATAACAGATTGGAATTACAGTCATGGCTCA
The DNA here is from genome assembly GCF_021556685.1 of Rattus norvegicus. Taxonomy (NCBI): domain Eukaryota; kingdom Metazoa; phylum Chordata; class Mammalia; order Rodentia; family Muridae; genus Rattus; species Rattus norvegicus. The sequence goes on from NC_141544.1 coordinate 79,780,504, forward strand.
AACATGGCCATTTGACCTTAAAAATTTTAACTCTCAGAGAGAGACTTAAAGCATTTCCACTAAAATCAGGGACAAGATGAGACTGTCCACTTTCTCCTTATCTAGTCAATAAAGTACTTGAAGTTCTAGTTAGAGCAATCAGACAACTAAAGGAGGCCAAGGGGATACAAACTGGAAAAGAAGAAGTCAAAGTGTCACTATTTGCAGATGACATAATAGTATTACATAAGGGATCCCAAAAATTCTACCAGAGAAATCCTACAGCTGATCAACACCTTAAGCAAAGTGTCTGGATAAAAAATTAACTCAAAGAAATCAGTAGCCTTCTTTTATATAAATGATAAATGGGCCAAGAAATAAAGCAGGGAAACAACACCCTTTATAATACCCACAAATAATATAAAATATCTTGGTGTGACTCTAACCAAGCAAGTGAAAGATCTGTATGGCAAGAACTTCAAGTCCCTGAAGATCTCAGAAGATGGAAAGATCTCCCATGCTCATGGATAAGTAGGCTTAACACAGTGAAAATGGCCATCTTACCGAAAGCAGTCTACAGATTCAATGCAATCCCCATTGAAATTCTAACACAATATTTTATCGACCTTGAAAGAGCAATTCTCAACTTCATGTGGAAAAAAAAAACGGATATTCAAAAGAATCCTAAACAAGAAAAGAACTTCTGGGGGAATCACCTGACCTCAAGCTGTACCATAGAGCAATAGTGATAAAAACTGCATGGTATTGGTACAGGGACAAACACATTGATCAATGGAATCAAATTGAAGACCCAAATATAAACCCACATACCTATGGACATTTGATTTTTAATAAAAGAAGTCAAAACCATACAATGGAAAAATGAAAGCATCATCAACAAATGGAGCTGGACTAAGTGGATGTCTACACATAGAAGAATGCAGCTTGGCCTTCATGTGGGTCCCAAACAACTGGAGTAGAGGATATCCCAAAAGCTGTTGCCTATACATGGGATATGTTCCTCTAGATGGGCTGCCTTGTCTGGCCTCAGTGGGAGAGGAAGTGCCTAGCCTTACAGAGACTTAAAGTGCCAGAGTGGGGCCCAGGGGAGCCACCACCCACTCAGAGAAGGGGAGGAGAGATAGGGAAGCATTGTGGGAGGAGGGTTAGGGAAGGATTGTGGGAGGGAGTGACCAGGAGGGGGACAGTAAGTGGGATATAAAGTGAATAAGTAAAAAAATAAATAAATTTTAAAAAAACTTTAGCTCTCAGACAATCATCTATAAAATGGGAACAAGGGCAGGAGGCCTCAGTATGGGGTGGTCTGAGTGGGCTGGAAGAAGTGTCTTTAGCTCACTGGTCTACTTAAGGAGAGGCAAGGTCCTCAGCCCCAGACAGCTGTGCCCAGGGAACTGTGACCTTGGCAGAAAGCTGAGACTCCTGATCACAGGCAGTAAAAGAGGCTTCGCATCGTTCTTCTAGCAATGGGTATAAGTATGTGGTCAGATCCAGGAGTCCTGGCAACACCAATTGTAACTGGCTCCACCAATTGGAACCTGGCATTCCCAGGTTCTCATTCCAATGAACCTTACCGAGTAACAAGCCAGGAAGGTCCAAAGCAATACCCAGTGGCCCCTGTTTATAGAAAACTCAGAAACCTAGCCCTGAGTCACACCTGTCACACCCTTCAACCCAGAAATACCCAAGGAGAAGAAAAGCAACCATCTTGCAAGTCCACCTTCTATCTGTGTGAGGGAAAGTAACTATCTTGTATGTCCACATTCTGGTTGTATTAGTTGATTTCCTTTACGATAACAAACATGACCAACTGGTTGGTCCCACTGTGTTTGGCCTTTGTTGAGGCAACTATTTGCCTTGTAGCCAGAAACAAGAAAGAGGTAAAACTCTGGTCCAAATTATAGCACAGTTCCGATGTCTTTCCCCTTCAGGTTTTCAATTTGTTTGTAGATCTCTGTAGACTCTTGTCTATTACTCCCTGCCCCTCCCCCAGCCCAGGTCAAAGGTTAAAGCAAACCTGATAACAAAGCTGGGAAACTGTCGGCCTCTTTCTTTTATAGATGACTGAACTGGAATTCAGAATTGTTAAATTATATGCCCAGGATCATTCACCCAGTAAGTTGTTGAACTGGATTTAGTAGCCTCAGTCCTTCCCTTATAAAATAGGGTGTGTGTGTGTTTGTGTGTGTGTGTGTGTGGTGTGGTGTGGTGTGTGGTGTGTGTGTGTTTGTGTGTGTGTGTGTGTGTGTGGTGTATGTGTGTGTGTGTGGTGTGTGTGTATGTGTATGGTGTGTTGTATGTGTGTGTGGTGTGTGGTGTATGTGTGTGTGTGTGGTATGTGTGTATGTGTATGGTGTGTTGTATGTGTGTGTGTGTATGGTGTGGTGTGTGTGTGTGTGTATGGTGTGTGATGTGTGGTGTATGTGGTGTGTGTGGTGTGTGTGTGTGTGTGTGTGTGTGTGTGTGTGTGTGTGTATGTGTGCGTGTGTGTGTGTTTGGTTGGTTTCCACACATGTATGGAGATCAGAGGACAACTTTGGCTTCCAGGGACTGTGCTCAGGCCATCAAGTTTTGGCAGCACGTGTTTCTTACCTGCTGACCCATCTCAATCGAAGCCCCAAACACTCATCCTATCAACCCACATCCTCCCTTCCCACAGTGAGCTGGGTTGTATTAGCCTGAGGGAGGGTCCTTCAGAGCCCAAACAGGCCTACCTCCCATGCTCTGCCTTCTCTCACACAAGAGCACCCTTGTGTCAAAAGGAACTTCAGTCCTGGAAAGGGTCCAATCAAACCCTCTCAGAAAGCCAGCATGAGGCTTGCACTGGGAAGCCCACGTATATGTTCATGGTGCTAACCACACCCCTCAGTGAAAAGGGAACATAATTAGAGGGCAGAACCCACAGACAAAACTTGAGCACTGCTTCCAAAATGGAAAGCTCCGTTTGGAGCAGCAGAGTCCAACTGTTACGCACAGCCCCCATTTCCTGCAGGCCTCGACGGCTGCAAAGGCTTTGAGGCAAGAGACTACACATGGGCGTGCAGTTCCCTCCAGTCACAGACACTCAACTGATGGGAGGCTCGAGGTGGCACTGTTGTGGCCTTGTGCTGAGCAGGTCATGAGCTAGGAAACAGACCAGGATGTTCCAAACCTGGCGATGATCTGGGGTGGGCCCTAGCTTGGCCATGAGACACACACACACACACACACACACACACACACACACACACACACACACACACACAGAGCACATCTCCAGGACTCATTTACCTGGCCGGGCAGGGAAAAATAACCAAGATAAGCTATGCTGCCGTGCCTCACAGCAGGTGCTGGCAAAATCGTGCTGAGAAACCCTGTTGTCTTTCCTTGAAAAGAAAACATTATTAAAATGCACCCATGCCTATCGTGTATATACTCACATGGCTGCTGCCACACTAAAGTGGCTGAAGGGACAAAGACGGTAGCCTGCAAAGCTCAAAGCATTTACCATCTGTCCTTAACCAACTCTTCCCTCACCCTTCTCCTGAGCATCAGGAGAGAATCCTTTAATCGCCTAAGCTGCAGCAACTCCAGCTCCCTCTTCCATTTTCTACAGACCATATTGGGAGCCATGACACGGGGGTCCCCCTGCACCTTTGGAGACAGAAGGAAGAACAGCCATTGTCACCTTCCTTCCTCTGACCTCATCTAAGGCAAAACAGGGAATCCCTGGGTGGCCATCACTAAAACTTCCATTAAATGTGTTTACAGATAGGAAAATACTTCTACGCCTCTGTGACCGGCTGCCCACTCCTGCTGACCCAGACAGGAAAACCCCACGAGTTCTGGAAAAGAAGGTGTCGGTGGTCTCAGCAGCTGCTTCCACATGGAGAGAAGACAGAGCAACTACAAAGCACTGACAGAGAAGCTGAGGAACTAAACAGAAAATCACTGGGGAAAGCAATGAAAGCAACAGCCGAGCCTCTCAAAGGACGGACAGAAAAGACAGCTTCAAACCAGCTTAATGGGGACAGAGAACACATACAAACCACAAATACCAGGATGAAGGATGAGGTGTTGGTGTGACTCCTAAAGGCATTAAAAAGAGAGTCAGTGCACACAAGGTTCTACCCTAGAGAAGACAAACAAATTGCTCAGAGGGCACCAACCGCTGAAAGGCACTCTAGAATGAACAGATAACCGGATTGGTCCTGTGTTTGTTTTTTAAATTTGTCAGAACCATCCCGTCAAGAGTTATAAACATCCCCGGCAAATCCTACCCAAAACTTCAGTACTAAGTAACAATTTTATACATACCCTTTCAGAAACTGGGAGGGAACAGTACTCAACCTGTCTTACCCTGCCACTGAAATCAGACAAGAAATCACAAGAAAGCCGGATCCATACACTTCCCAAGCACAGACACAAAAACCATCCTCAACCAAATGGGGCTGGGTTGAATCCAGTACATAAAAGTGTTAACGCGCGGTGACCAAGTGAGGTTCATTCCCAGAACCCAAGGCTGGTTCAAACGTTGGCAAATCAACCAATGGTCAGGCATATGAACAGACAAAGGCAGGAGGACTCAGAGAAACCATCCCGGCAAAGGGTGACCTAAAGGCCAAATCTAACATGAAGTCCATTTTTAAAGTGAAGATCAATGGAACACAACTCTACCCACTGGCTTATTTACTGTCTCTGGTTGTTTTCTCACAATGGTGGCCGAATTGAGTTACTGACTATAAGAGATCTACAGGACTCGAGTAAGGAGTTGTGCTGGAACTTCATAGGCCACAGAGTCTACAAAATTTACTATGACTTGTCCTTCACTCCCACAACACAAGCACCAAATGGAGGGGAGAGGGGAATTGCCCTCACACCATCCAAGCCTCTGAGACTCCAAACACCAGCTGGGGATCCTGCCTCCCAGTTCAGATCTGATCCCATTTACCTGAGGTGGCTGCCTCAGCTCCCAGATTCATTCCCCATGTCAGATGCCAGTCCAGGGCCTGCCGTAATTCTGACCGGTCAGCTATTAAAAATCAAAGCAAAATATACTTCCTCCCCAGGCTCATTAATTTGCTATGACCACTCTAAGAATTCAGGAACACCGTTTGCTGACATTCGCAGGCTTATTATAAAGAATATGGGGGGCTGGAGAGATGGCTCAGTGGTTAAGAGCACTGACTGCTCTTCATGAGGTCCTGAGTTCAAATCCCAGCAACCACATGGTGGCTCACAACCATCTGTAATGAGATCTGATGCACCCTTCTGGTGTGTCTGAAGACAGCTACAGTGTACTTACACATAATAAATAAATAAATCTTAAAAAAAAAAGAATATGATGCAGGAATGGCCTCGTGGATTAGAGACACGGGACAGCTATGTGAGAAGAAGCCTGGAGCCTGCGTGCCTCTCCAGGCTTACCACCACCACGTCAGGATCTGCCAAGCCAGAAGTTGTTCAAGTCCCACAATTCAGAAGCTTTTGCAGGGGGGATCCCATTATACAAAATGATTGATTAAAATATCCCCTTTGCCACTGGCAATTAACTTAAACTGTTAGCATCTTTCTCCTCTCTGAAGGTTGGGAGCAACCTTTGAATTGCATAATTGGTTGGGCTGACAATCTGCTCCCAGCCTGAACCTATGCAAAGGCAGAAGTACAGTTGGAACTTCTGGTGAATAAGTGCTACAGGCGCTGGCCTAACCCTCCCCCTCGGGATACCTGTAGGTTTACTCTGCCAGAAATACACATTTCTTGGGGCTGGGGATTTAGCTCAGTGGTAGAGCGCTTACCTAGGAAGCGCAAGGCCCTGGGTTCGGTCCCCAGCTCCGAAAAAAAGAACCAAAAAAAAAAAAAAAAGCAATCTCCTCAGAGTCCAGTTCTGCCTTCCGGAGGCGACTGTGGTACAGAGACCCCCCAGGTGAATCCACTGTCACCAGGTCTGACCAGGAGGCAAAACCTTCCACTGAGGACTTAGGGGATAAGAAGGAAGGAGAAAACATTAAACTCAAAGTTATTGGGCCGGACAGCATTTCAAAGTGAAAAATGACAACATATCAAGAAACTCAGAGGATGACACTGTCAAAGACAGGGGCTTCCAATGAATTCACTCAGGTTTCTCTGTGAAGGTCAGAGAATGGCTGATAATCACACTCTGAAAGAACTGGGAATGGGGGAAGAAGATGAGGTTGAAGTTTATCAGGAGCAAACGGGGCGGAGGGGGATGGGGCCTGACGGTTTAGATCATTCTTTTTATATTTTAATTTTTTCCTTTTCCCTCAATCCTCTTTTATTTTTAAAAAATAGTTCTTTTGTAAGGTGGTGTTCAACATGAAAATTGAATGCTGGCACTCCGACTCTTAGAACATCTGGTAATCTGAGTTCTAGTGTTCCATGTTCGTTATTGGTGGTTTCTGTTATGCTGACTTTTGGTGATCGGACCTCAGCTCCTTCACATTGCCCTTCTTCCTTTAAGAGATTTCATGTGTGCACAGAGAGGGCACGCCCTTTCCAGGACTGTGCATTTTCAGGGATTGATGATAAAAAGATCGACCAGTGGGAGCTTCCCTGTGACCTTTCGATGGCCCTGCAGTTCCAGCACGTGGCTGCTCCACTCCTGGACTGTGACTTTCAATGAGAGAAGGAAATTTTTCAAAGAACTGAACTGTGGGAAATGATCTTTCCTCAACCTGAAGCTACTTTTAAAATCTGAGGGTCTGGAGCATGTTTGTAGCGAAGATGACAGGTACAGGGAGAGTAACAGCCCCCCAAAGGGGGCATCACTGAGAGAAAGAAAGTGTCTTGAGCAAGACGGTATTGTCAGAAGATCCCAGGAAAGTTCTAATCTTCATCAGCAGCTAATAATAAAGTTATTCGTACAGAAGTGTACGCCAAACTGCTCCTTTCGATTCTGTTTGTAATTCTTGGCCTGGGACATGGGTTTTCAAGGAACATCGTCTGTATCAGCTTCATCAAAATAAACACTATTGTAAAAACGGTTAAAAAAGCAATGTATAACATTCCCAACAGACCCCCCCAAAAAAGTACTTGAAAAACTGTTCATTTATGTTTTTAAAAAAATGAATCTTAATAATATAAGAAAAGAATCAAAGTTCCTCAACCTTAGACAGGGCATGAACAAAAGCCCCACCTTGAGCACAGTACATAATCATGTAAGGCTGGATACCTGGCCCCAGGGATGAAAACTAAGGCGGTGATGTGTGTCTCCATCACTCTGCATAACGTAAGACTGCAGATCCTAACACATAAACCCAGAACAGCCAATGAGAGTCAAGTAACGGGATCAGAAGAAATAAAATTGTCTTTATCAAAGATGACATTATTGTCTACAATGAAAATCTCTAAGGATTTACAAATAAAGTACTAGCTAATAGACTTAAATGTCACACATGGTGGTGGTATTGACCTTTAATCCCAGAACTCATTTAACAAAGGCAGGTGGATCTCTGTGAGTATGAGGCCAGCCTGGTCTACACAGTGAGTTCCAGGACAGCCATGGCTACACAGAGAAACCCTGTCTTGAAAAAAAAAACAAAAGAAAAATGAGAAAAAGAGAGAGAGAGAGAGAGAGAGAGAGAGAGAGAGAGAGAGAGAGAGAGAGAGAGAGAAGAGGTAGATTGATCACATAATACATGATCGATTATAAAAAAAAAAATATCAAAAAAGAATGCCCAGGGGTTGGGGATTTGGCTCAGTGGTAGAGCGCTTGCCTAGCAAGCGCAAGGCCCTGGGTTCGGTCCCCAGCTCCGAAAAAAAAGAAAAAGAAAAAAAAAAGAATGCCCAGAGAAACATTTTAAAGGCAGAGAAGTAAGTAAAGACTTAAGCTTGATTCTATACCTTAGGCTCTAAGACTATGCTAATTAAAAATGTATTTTTATTTAACCGTAATTAGGTATCAGTTACATTAGATCCCTGAAAAAAATATATATCAAATTTTAAGTTTTTAAAATGTTAAAATAAATTATTGTAATTATAAATAATAGTAATAACCAATCTGAAAATAAGATTTTACTAAAAGTCGCCTTTTAAAATTGTACTGAAAACACACAATGCCTAAGTCTAGAATCTAACAAAGTACGTTGAACATTTATATATAAAAAGTAAAAAACACTGGGGAAAAAAATCATACAATACACAAATTATTGGAGAGAGATGGCTAATGGCTATACTTCATGCACACATACCAACACACACACACACACACACACACACACACAGAGGCTCAATTAATATTCAACAAAGGTACAACAGGGAGGGGCAACTTTCCACCACAGTAGACAACTAGACATTCCTATTCAGAAAAGAACGTCTAAGTCTTGAAACAAGTATCACAGCTGACTCAAAACCAAACCATACCAAACTTAAATGTAAAACCTGGAACTTGTTAGAGGATGGTTTTGCTCACTGTGTATTCAGATTCTGACTTCCGTACCCCGAGATCTGGGTGCAGTCTGGATTTTGTTATTGTCAAGCATTTCTTGATTCAGTATTTTTTCCCTGCTTAGTCAATAAAGAGCTGATCCAGCCATTAGCTGGGCGGGAGAGGAGAAGGCAGGACTTCTGCATCCAAAAAGAGAAAGAGAGGGGCTCAGGTGAGAGAGAAGTCACCACGAATAACTTGCCATGAGGCATTGGCAATGAGCAGGTCGCCAGGGGAGTCTCCAGGGGCGTCACCACCACGAGGACAGGGATAGAGCAGGGGCAGCCAGGGAGGGCAAGACTAAGTGGGAAAGTAATGGGGCACGTGGCTGGATAGTAAATTAAATTAGGTTCAGAGTAGATGAGCATCTGCCCAGCTGTGGTGCAGGAAGCTCATTCATAAATATACCAGGTCTCCATCATTCATTTGGGAGAAAAAAAAGGGGCAATAGAAAAGCTCCCCAAACTATATTTATAGGAACTGTAAAACATATTTAAGAAATCCTAAGAAACTCACGTCATGTAAATTAGACACCCTGGCGTCAGCACTGAAAGCACAATACATTTTTAAGATTAATTCGACTTGATCAAAAATTAAAGTCTCCTGCTCTCTACGAAACAGACATTGTGAAGAGGATTTTAGAAGCCATCAGTTCTAGGCAAGCCAGGTTTGTGTGCCCCCAGCCAGGTGCTCTGTCTTCTGACCTGCCGAGATGTGAGGCCTCACTTCACTGCGGCCACAGTTACACAGCTACACGAGAACTCGGCCATGCCCTCCATTAGAACAGACTGTACCTTCTCAGACCAGGAGCCAAAGTAAACCCTTCCTTCTTTAAGATGATTTTTTTTCCAGGTATTTTACCACAGTAAGAAAACTACTTAAGTACTAATGATTTATTTTCCAAAGTCTCTGGTTAATTTTCAGGACATTGACTTTTATCAGCATCATCTGCTTATTTATAGAAAAACCAAACCCATGAAGGTGGGACTTCTACATCCAGAAAGGGAAAGGGCTCAGGGGAAAGAGAAGAAGACGAAATATAGGGAAATTACAGCATCTTTAAGTGTCTCTGATGGGTTCTACTCATTTCAAAGATGCCAAGGTGCTAAAAATTGGAGGCTTATACACAATTGGGTGAACAAAGCAAAAACATTAGTTTTATCTCGTTTGAAACACGGATACAAAAACCCAAGATAAAATACCACACAGTCAGAAACAACATACTCGAAAAACAAACAAACAAACAAAAAACAGCAACAAACCTACATCTTAACCAAGCATCTGTCTTGGAACAAGGATTAACTGACATTTAAAACTCATGAACACTTAACTGTAAAAACCAGCATTTCATCTCAAAATCATGTGTAACTCTGACAACACGGTTCGGAAGGATCTTTATATTTTAGTTGTACTCATGATGAAGGAACGAGAATGCAACTCTGCGAACAAAACACTTGGACACTGAAACAATTCTACTGAACAGCTTCTATCTCCACCTCCATCCCCTCCCCCTCCCTCCCTCCCCTCCCCCTCCCTCCCTTCTCTCCCTCCATTCCTTCTTTTTACCTAGCCAGAGTTGGTTTGCTAACTCTGAAGAATTATTGCTAATACACAAATCGAAGAAACAACGACATCATGGAAAAAAATCCAACCAGGATTGAGCCCCATCTTTTGGCTGCTCTCAGAATCATCCAGGGAGCTTTAAAGGAAAACGAAACAAAAACAAAAACAAACAAACAAACAAAAAGACAAACGAACATCAGAGAGTCCCTGAACCCACTGAGCCAGCTGGACTGGAAGGAAAACAGACAGCTCTGGAACCCTGCTGTAAGGAACAGACATCACCACAACCTTCCCTAGGAGATTTTCCAGAGTTGTTAAAAAAAATTTTCACCATGAAAAAAATATATAAAATAAAACATTAAAGCGTTCCACAATAATACGTGACTTGTCACCTTAAACTCTGCGAGAACAGATTGCTCTGGATGCTGAAGCTGAGGTCAAAGGCAGCCTCCACTGGGGTCAAGAATTAGAGACTCATTTCTTGAACAAACAGGCAAGGATAGAAGAAGTTAACAGGCAAAGAGACACATACGTGGAGAATGTTCCAGAAGAGGATGAGCTAGAGAGATGTGGAAGTATTCACTAGGTGAAGGCTGTTGTGGGACAGAAGGGTGAGTGTGTGGACTTAGAAACAGGGGAGTGAGGGTGGGGGTGCGCTTCTGAATTTCTAGGTGAGATTATTCCGACGGACCAGAACTGGCAGAGGTTTCTGAAGAGGGGGTGGCATGGTCGACTGCGCTTTAAGATTCACAAAGCAGAGGGTGGAGAGGAGGCTCAGGCATTAATCAGGCTCTTCCTGATTTCAATCCCAGCACACACTTAGTGGCTAACAACCATCTCCAACTCCAGTTCTGGGAGTCTGGTGCCCTCTTCTGGCCTCCTTGGGTACTGCATGCATTCGATATACAGACACATGCAGACGAAAGACCCATACCCATAAAATCTAATAACGATTTAAAAGAAAAATAAAAATGAAAAGGACGACTTTTAAGGATTCTACGGCTCCAACTGGAATGGATAATAGGGCCAGTTTGTACCCATTCTTCTGGTTTAGGAGAGGACATTGACGTCCCACCCTGTCACTGTCATTTTTCAGCACAGATGAGAGATAGTGTGGGTGATTCAGTTCCACCACGGTGCTCCTTACGCCTCCTTGCTCATGCAAGGTCAGGCGCGTACGTCTCCATTACTCCAGTGCCCTGCAGTTTAGACCGAGGAGATAAGCGACAATGAGCAAAGCACAGAAGAGAGCCAGAGCCCCAGAAACCAGCAGACTTCTATGGGACCTGTGAGCCTGCTGAGGCCATAGAGTTCCCTCTCGTTATTTTTGACTCAGCATAAAATTGAATTCATTCCTGGAATAGTCTCGGCAGAAAGAAAACAAGCCCGGAAATGAAAATCATTCACAAAATAAATCTCAGGAGAAGCAGACATGCACGGTTGGGAGAACGCCACAGGGTCAAATTACCAGCGTTCCCTGACGATGATGAGAAGTAATGTATAAGGCCCTGGCTTAACATTCGATCTGAGGGCCCAGGGCCGGGGGAAAAATCAAGCTGCAGATCTGAAAGAAAGGGAAATCCTCTCCTCATCCCCTTTCCTTTGTCCTAGGGGCTTTGGGTCTCCAGAGGGCTCTGTACTCAAGACCCAAGAGGGAGGAGCAGAGCTGGGGTGGGCAGAATGGGAGGGAGGGCACAGACCTACCAGGAGTGGGGGATGGGACAACACTGGGAAATCTGAGAAGCTGGATCTACACAAAAATTCCCAGAGCTCCCTAGTGGGGTTCCCATTGTGAGCATTCACCCTCAGACACCCAGGGACAGTGAGCAGGAGGGCGTTGAAAGGATGACCTCAGGGAGGATCTGAAAAGTCAGCCTCCCTCAGTCCCTGAGCTTCCAGCAGCAATTCCTGCTGACCCCGCCTGTGTCCCAGCCCCACTAGGCTGGCCATCATGCCACACTGCTCAAGCGTCTGGCATCTGAGGTGCTGGTACCAAGGCAGAAGGGATGACCTCCTGACCTACTGAGCACATGCGCATAAGAGCTCCGATTAACTCACCCTGTCAGCTTTACCTGGGGGAAGAGGTTGGCAGCTAAAATTCATATCAGAATGAGAGCTCCCTGCAAAATGGGAGACATGGGAAAGATGTGACACAGGCAGGCTGCTGCCTGGCACCTCATCACTCAGGTGGGACAGGAGGCTGAGAGGGCAAAGGGAAAGGAAAAGTCACATGACGCTGGGGCTCACAGCAGGGACATTGCTCTGTCCTCAGACTGGAGGACTGCTGGATGATTTCTTGGTTCTGAGCCCCCATGACAGCCAATTGATCCTACTGGGAGTCAAGCATCCATGTGTGTAAGTCTTCCGTGCAAATGGCCCCTCCTCCTGCCCTCTGTGCATACCCCTTGTTGGCCAGAGGTGGAGGCGGTGTTACACACACACACACACACACACACACACACACACACTAACAATTCATGAAAAAAGAGGTCATGAATATGGAGAGAAAAGCGGAGAATATTTAGGGGGAGGAGAGAGAAAGGGGAAATGTAATTATAATCTCAAAACATTTTAATTGCTCTATATTGAACAGACATCTTTTGTTGGAAAATGTTCCTTTATACAGTGTTGTTCTCTAAATTTCACTAGCTGTGCAGAAAGGACAGGATGGGAGGGGTTTTGCTGTTGTCTGTTTGTCAGGGTGGTTTGTCTTGTTTTAGCAAGGTCTCTCTATGTAGTTCTGGCTATCCTAAAACTTTCTATGTTGACCAGGCTGGCCTCTGCACCGACAGGGATCCTCCTGCTTCTGCCTCCTGAGTGCTGAGATTAGAAGCATGTGTTACTACGCCTGGCCAACAGGAGGCTTTTAGGAACGAGTAATCTGTGTGCACTGCAAAACGATTTTTCTCAGGAGACTAAATGAGACCCCTACGTGGACAGAGATGCTTCATCCTCAAACCCCACTACGTGAAACAACAAAGCACCTAGGTGCATTTCACAAGGGAAAAAAATGGGACTAAATAAGGATGTGTAGCCATTCATTAATCCTATACTTTGAAGGAAAAAAAATTGAGGGGTGTTTCTTGAGAGTGAGTATTCCTTGGTATTCCCAGAGAATGCGATAAAGAGACCTTACCAGTCAGGACCAACACACTTCCTCCACCAAGTACCTTGCAAAAGCCTGTGACCTGTGACCTGTGACCTGTGACTCTACATACCCAGAGCCAGACAAGCCTTCTTTGAAAACTCCTCCGTGCTCTACAGTGACTGCAGCTGTCTGTCTACTGTGTTCCAGGTAAGCCTACCTGGTTTTACTAGTTGTATCAGCAATATCCCAAGGTCCTGATTGCATACATGTTCTCTGAGATCTAGCACCTAGGAAACAGTTTCAGGATCAAGGGGTCAGCAAATCACACACACACACACACGCGCGCGCGCGCGCGCGCGCGCGCGCGCACACGACTTAAGAGTGGCTAGTACAAACCTGTGGCACAGAAGGGTAGTTCTCCAAGCTCATGCCTAGTGCTGTATGATCCCTTCATCGAAGGCTCCCATGCAAGTCCCCAGAGTACATCCATTCTCCCACTCAGAACCAAATGTTCAAGAAGGTTCTTTCTAACCTTAGCTCAGGTCCTTGGACCCTGAGGGTGGGAACACTGGAACGAGTTCACTCTGGACCCAGGCAGAACCATTTGACTAATCTAGGGCAGCAAAAGTCAAGGCATCACCCTCCACAGTTCTTTCTGGGCCGGAACAGAGAAGGCTAAGAAAACAGGGAAGACAGTGGAAAACAGTTGCAAAGGTAAAGAATTTGACAGACAAAAAAAAAAAGGGGTAGCTGAGGGGAACGAAAGGTTTTAGGAACACTGGTTACAGGAACGCCACACTTCCCCGCCCCCACCCCCGCTCCTGAGACTGGTGTGTGGATACCTGAAGCTTTAGAGTAGAGTTGTGCATTTTAACAACAAGCAAAGATTCTTCCAAGGCAAGGAAGGGCATCACATCACTGGGAGGAGGAACTAGCTCTCAAGCCGGCTTTGGAGAGCTGAGGTAGGAGGGGCTTCGGGAGAAGGGGAAATTCACCTACCCCATTCTTTGCATTTGAGCAAAGGGATGGTGAGCCAGCTCCCTAAGCTCTAGCATCCATGTCCACTGCCCAGGTGCACCCTCACCCCCACCCAGCTCCCGGAAAGCACAATAGCTAATTGTATTCCCTTCAGACCCACGGGGTGGGGACTTTCTCTTTATGATACAGCAAAATATTTCCACCTCAATTTTATTTAAAAGAAAAAGAAAAAGAAAAAGAAAAAGTCCAAACATTCTCCCCAACATATCTTCCCATCTGCAGTACCAGTCTTGGAAATTTAGTTTTTTGGGTTTTGAAGAGTTTCAGATCCCTAAGATACAGAGAGGAGCACACTATCTAAGCCACTCCTGGAGATCAGTCTATCCCAAACTTCCCTACAGCAGACATCTCTAACAAAATCCCTCAGAAGGCGCCCTGGCTAACCCGAAGGAAGGCGAAGCACCGCGGGCTCCGTGTGGTGCAAGAGCGCGAACCCTCCACGTCCCAGCATCACACTGGTGGGTGGAGGTGGAAGGAGGGGAACCCGGTCGTCATCAGGCCTTCTGCAAAGGCCCGGCTGGGAGAGGAGTTATCCTTTTGAAGCTAGTGTCCCCCTCAGAGCCCAGCCCTCGCCGCTCCTAGTAGCTGCTCCTACCGGGAACCCGGTGACCGCGGCAGGACAAAAGCGCGGGCAGGCTCACTCACCCGCGCGGCGACGCACAGCTGCAAACGTCGGGCTCCGCGGCGGGTCGGACGGGCTCCTCCGGGGCTGGACGGGCTGCAAGCACCGAGGTGGCGACTCTGCGCGGCGGCGAGCAGCGGGCTGACAGAGCGGACGGAGCCGGCAGGGAGCAGCGCGGCTATCTGGACTGGGAAAACTCAGGGCGCAGCTACTTCCACGCGCTTATTTGCATGTCATTTGCATGGAGCTCCAGGAATGGACCTGCCACAGCCGCCACGCCCACTCCTGCTGTGCCTGGGACTCCGGCGTCCGACCTGATCCAGACTGCTGCTACCCTGACTGCCCCAGGTCCTTCCCAGCCTGCACCACATAGCCCTGGCGCCCCTGGTTTTTGAATTTTACTTTTGCATCTCTTAGAATAACTCTGACTACTACAGGCAAAAGAGCATCACTCATTGGAAAATTAAGTTTCTTTCTCACTGATACAGCTGTTAACAGTACCAGACCAGTCAACACGCGCGCGCGCACACACACACACACACACACACACACGCACACGCACACGCACACAGAATGTATACTGAAACATTTTTATAAAGTTTCTTGAAAGACTTAACTTTCAAAATTACGTTACATGCAATTTCCTTTCTATTAAGAAAAAAAAACAAATTACGTAGGCAGTATAGCACAGCCATTTAAAATTTGAATTCTGGAGTCGACTTTATTGGCTTCTAGCTACAAACTTTTGGACAAGTTACTTAACATTCACTAATTAGATTCTCCTACCATGGGGAATGCCAACGGTGCTGAAAATGCAATTGCTAGTAAATCTGAAATGTGCACGCTTGAACTGAAACCACTTACTGAGAGGCGTCTGAGAGGCGTCTAGACCTTTAGAAGGACAAGAAGGAGCAGAGATAGAAGAAGGCAGAGAGGACAGTGAGAAAAAAATAACTGCAGGCTGAACCCAGGATATCCCAGCCTGGTTATCTCAGGGTAACCAGACCCTATCCTAGAACAGTTTTTGGATCTACTTTTCTCCAAAGAAAATCCAACCAACCTTGTTGTTCCTTGAAACATCTTCTTTCTGGGTTCTGTCATGAGAAAGTCCCAGAGGGAGAGAACTGCATTTTAGATCTGGTTCTAATAGAGCTGGCCCTGTAGGCTGATAAGGTCGATCTGGCTCTGTTAGAGCTGTCCCCGTAGGCTGGTAAGGTCCTGGTTACCCTGGTCTTTGATTTTCTAATCTGTAAAATGATGTCAGGTGAGCTAAAGTTTCAGAACTGGGAGCGTCTCAGTGCGATGGTTTTCCAGCCATCTCTCAGTTCTGAACCGTTGGTCCACAGTTTCTCTGACATTTTCCCTTTGCTTGGAGGACAATTCTCACAACAATTTAGGAAATGCCTTCAAAGTCCTCTTAAAAGCTGTTTTGGGGTTTGCTTTACATTTTGCTTAAACTTAATATGAAATATTTCCTACTTTCCTTTGGGGTTGTTTAGTTTTGGTTTGGCTTGGTTCTTTTGCTTGTAGAGAATTTCAAAGACAAACACAGACTGAATTATGAAGGGACCATCCTTCAACCACCACCCAGATCAAGAAAAGCAGCTCTGATAGCACACGCCTTTGTAATCCTGGCCCCTGAGTGGCTGAGGTAGGACCCTGACCTACATAGTGAAACACAAATCCTGTGGATCTGGAGTTACCACATCTGGAGCCCGATGTGGATACTGGGGACACTACTCCAGTACTCTGCAAGAGTAGACTGCACTTTAACCTCAGAGCCATCTCTCCAGCCCTTGTTAGTTTCTTAATCAGCTTTTTCTTCCAAGGCTGCACCGTGCCCATTTCTTTAACTCGGTGTGTCTTTAGCTTTTCCTTACAATTAATCTTTTGAACTTGAGGCCTCCAGAGTTTCCCAGAGTAGGAACTGCATATTCAACGTGATCTAGGCATGATGCTAATTGTACACTGGCAGCTGATCCAGACTTCATCAGACTGAAGTTTGATACCTTCTGGTAAGATTGTAGGTGGTGATGTGTCTTTTCGTGAAAAGACATCTGGATTTTGCTTGCATGCTTGTATGTGGTGGTGGTAGTACAGTGTGATGTGCATGTACATGTGTGTGTGTGCAGGTACACGTGTATGCATGGAACCCAAAGGCTGACAATGGGCATATTTTCCTAACACTTTCCATCGGTTTTTGTTCTCTCTCTCTCTCTCTCTCTCTCTCTCTCTCTCTCTCTCTCTCTTTCAAGATAGAATTCTCTGTGTAGCCCTGGCTGTCCTGGAACTACTCTGTGGACCAGGCTGGCCTTCAACTCAGACACCAGGCTGCCTCTGAGGATTGGGAGGCATGTGCCACCACCACTTGGAGATCCACCACATTTTGGGACCTTACTGATCCCAGAGCTTTTGGATTCAGCTCTACTGGCTAGCCAGCAAGCCCCTGGAACCCTCCTGTCTTTGTGTGCCAGGAATGAGTTTTCAGGTGAGTACTGTCATGAAACACCATGACCAAAAAGCAAATTGGGGGGTTTATTTGGCTTACACTTTCCATTCATAATCCATCGTTGGAGGAAATCTGGACAGGAACTCAAGCAGGACTGGAACCTGGAGGCAGGAGTTGATGCAGAGGCCATGGAGGGATGCTGCTTACTGGCTTGCTCTTCGTGGCTTCACCAGCCCCGGGATGGCACCACCCACAATGGGCTGCCCCTCCCCCACTGATCACTAGTTGAGGAAATGCCTTACAGCTGATTAGTTGTAAGGACCTCGTGGAGGCATTTCCTCAACCCAGGACCCTTTCTCCACGATGACTCTAGCTTGTGTCAGGTTGACACACACACACAAACAGCCAATACAGTACTTGGGATCTAAACTTGGGTCTTTGTGTTTCCACAGCAAATGTTTTGCCAGCTGAGCCATCTTCCTCGCCCTGGCTTTTGTTTCTTCTTCAGGTTTAGCAGTGAACACTCAATTCCTACACTCATTAATCGTTTGAGGGTTGCAATAATAACTTTCTTTTTATTTATTAGACAAATACTCTTATGAAGAAATACCTCTTAGCTACTTGATTGCCTACCCTGAGGTAAACTTATACAAAAAGAGGTGGATAAATAGTTTTTCCTTTATTTGCTGATAGATACAACAAGCTGGCTGTTGTCCTTACAAGGCTATGCACTGGGCTTTGTTTCTCTTTTCTTTCTTTAAGGCAATGTCTCAATACATAGTCTCAAACCTGGCAGGTGATCCTCCTGCCTCAGATTCCCATCTACTAGAATTACAGATGTTTGCCACCCCCCACTGAGCCAGGGCTCAGTTACTTTTTAATATCATTATGTATTCCTAAGTGTAAGTATACTTAATGATTTAATACATTCAATCTACCGTACTGCTAAAGCTCACATTGTCCCGTTTGGGGCCATAAGGAGGAAGTCTCTCACACGAGTCTGAAGCCCTTTCGATGAGGTTTGCTACCTTCAAGACTTTCCAATTACAAGAGTCTAAGGAAGGGTCGGGGGTAACAAAGTGAGAACTGGCATTGGAACTCTTACGGTTCCAGAGGGATAGAACCCATCACGATGCAGAGATATGGCACTGAGCTGCAGGCATGGCGGCAGAAGCAGGAAGCTGAGAGGTCACAGCTCAACCGTGAGCACGAGGCAGAGAGAGCATGCGCAGAGAGAGCATGCTAGAATTAGGATACAGCTCTACACTGCAAAGCCTACCCCCAGTAACACACTTCCTCCAACAAGGCTGAATCGCCTAAACCTCCCCACACAGCACCACAAACTGAGATCCAAGTGTTCAGATGCCTGAGACTTACAGGGAAAGTCTTATTCAAATCATCCCAACCCTCTCCCTGGCCGCCATATAGTAAGGCAAAATGCATTTAGTTCAATTTCCAAAGTCCCTGTCATGGTCATGGCTTGAATATGCTTGGCCCAGAAGTGCCACTATTTGGAGGTGTGGCCTTGTTGGAGTAGGTGTGTCACTGTAGGCTTGGGCTTAAGACCCTCCCCCTAGCTGCCTGTCTTCTACTAGCATCCTCCAGATGAAGACGAAGAACTCTAAGCTCTGCCTGCACCATGCCTGCCTGGATGCTGCCACGCTCCCACCTTGATGATAGTGGACTGAACCACTGAACTTGTAAGCCAGCCCCAATTAAATGTTGTCCTTATAAGACTTGTCTTGGTCATGGTGTCTGTTCACGGCAGCAAAACCCTAAGGTTTGAATGAGAGTGGCCCTCATAGGCTCATATGTTTGAATACTTAGTCATCAGGGAGTGGTACCCTTGGGAAAGATTAGGAGGTGTGGCTTTATTGGAGTAGGTGTGGCCTTGTTGGGGGAAGTGCGTTGCTAGGGGTGGACTTTGAGGTTTTCAAAGCCCCAAGTCAGGCCTAGTGGCTCTCTCTTCCTGCTGCCTGGGGATCTGCATGTAGAACTCTCAGCCACGTCTCCAGCACCATGTCTGCCCGTGTGCAGCCATCCTTCCTGCCATAATGATAATGGACCAAACCTCTGAAACTGTAAGCCAGCCCCAGTTAAATGCTTCATTTTATAGGAGTTCATGGTCCTGGTGTCTCTCCATAGCGATAGAACACAGACTGAGACAGCTTTCATGGTCTTTCACACTTCCAACACTGCTTGAAATTCCAATGTGTCTTCTGAGGCTCAGAGCAAGCTCCTTAATTGTAATCCCCTATAAAATAAAAAAGTTACATACTTCTCACATACAATGACATAGAATATTCATTATCACTCCAAAGGGGAAAGAGGTCAGGGAATTGTGAGGAATCAATTGATTCCTACATCAATGCAAGACCAAAACTCAGCTGGGCAAATTCCATCTCCTGAAGTCCCACTTCGCTGCCTCCTACATACACTTCTTTCATGATCTGATTCCAGTCCCTGTGTGGAATACTTCTTTGCAGGTCTGGCATCTTCAACCTCTTGAAGTCTCCACTGTGGCCAATTCAAGCTTCACTTTCATAGTTTTACACACTGGACTCTTAGGGTCTTCATCCAGGACTTCCCCGCCGTGTGCTGCTTGACCTTAGCGCTCTCTGGAACAGCAAGGAAGAATCTACAACCCTTTTATGCCTCTAAATCCAGTACCACACGAGTGGCACTCTGGAGTCTGGCTGCTGCCTTGCAGAAGTTTGTTTTCAGAAAGTGAGGTCATGTGAATAAGAATGTCTCCTGCAGGACCCTATACTTAAATGCTTAGTCATCAGAGAACGGTACTACTTGAGAAGGATTGGGAGAATGTCGTAGTTTGAGTTTTACCACTGAGAAGAGACACCATGACCCAGGCAACTCTTCTTATAAGGACAGCATTTAACTGGGGCTGGCTTACAAGTTCAGTGGTTCAGTCCATTATCATCAAGGTGGGAGCATGGCAGCATCTAAGCAGGTATGGTGCAGGCAGAGCTTAGAGCTCTGCATCTTCATCTGGAGGATGTTAGTGGAAGACTGGCATCCAGGCAGCTAGAACGAGGGTCTTAAAGTTCATGCCACAGTGACACACCTACTCTAACAAGGCCACACCTCCCAATAGTGTTATTCCCTGTGCCAATCATATACAAACCATCACAGAGGGAGTGTGGCACTGAGGGTGGGCTTTTGTAAGGGTTTGTGACTCACCAAAGAGTAATACCCCAGACTCAAATAGTTTGCAGAAATAAAAAGTGTTTTATTCTGCAGTAGTCCAGTGTGCAGGGATCTACCATTTAACAAGATGGAGACGTCCAGGGAAGTTCGAAGGCCCAATTTAAAACACATTAGGGGAATTCCAGGGAGGAGTGGGTGACCTTTACCTTAATTGGTTGGCTCTATCTGTAGGGATATTCCAGAACCATTGCTGGGGCTCAAGGGGCTAGAAACTGTTGCTTGGGAAGCCTGGAAACTGTTGTTGACTCATTGCTCTTACCTCAGGCCTGCTAACTGGGCAGTTTTTGATAGAAGAGCAGTTTCTGATTGGCTCCTGAGGTTTTTCCAATAGCTGACTTTCCTGGACTTGCCCAGTTCTGGGAAGCAGAGATCTAGGCCTAGTCTCCTGAACTGCCAGTTAGAAGCCAGTCATGGAGTCAGCCTGTCTCCTTCCCCTCTTCAGTAATGAGCCATTTTGAATCCTTGAGATGTTTCAATGGGCTGCTATCATTGTTTTAGAATCATCAATTGAATCATCAATATCCATTCCTAAACAAAACTGTCTAAAACATCAATTGTGCAGGGACTGCAAGTCAAGGCCAGCATCAGTAGGATAAGATGACCGGTCAGGGCAGAAACAAGGGTGGTAATCAAAGGATACCAGTTGAAGAGGGATTCATAACAACCCAGAGACTGTTCTCTTTCTAGTCTTCTGTATTGTAGTCTCTTTCTGACTCAGGCCATGGATTCCTTGGCCACCCCTGAGTGGTCAAGCATTCCTCACCTAAGGCTGCACAGAATCCTCCCTGCTGGAGGACCAGCGAGTCTAAGTCTCTTTTGTTCTGTAAGACTACTTCTTCCAGGGAGGATAGGGAATCCTGCAGGGCCATGATGAGTTTTTCCATCTCTTGTATATCTGCATCTACAGCCACCAATAGGACCTTGTAATTTTGATCTTAGAGTATTAGGGCTGAGACCCCTACACTAGCAGTTCCAGCCAGCCCTATGCCAAGGAACATGAACCCAGGTATAACAAAGCCATAACAAAGGCATATCTGCTGTCAGTGTAGATGTTAGCTACGACTCCCTTTGCCAGTTTTAAAGCCTGGGTTTAAAGCCTTTAGTTCAGCTTTCTGGGAGGAAGTTCCCATGAGTAAAACAGTTGCCCAAATAATGGAGTCCAACCCCGCTACCGCTGCCCCCTGTATACCTGATTCCATTCTGGATGAAGCTGCTTCCATCGATGAAGTAGATATGTTCCTCATTTGGTCAGGGTATGTCAGTCATTGGGTATTGCCTGACTCGGGCTGGGATAACCCCAGCCTTTAATTGGATTAAAACTAGGGCCTGGTGATGGGTGAGTCCCATTGGACTCTTTTCTGCCCAGACTTGGCTTGGAGACTTCTACCAGAAACCTCTGGAGTAACAGGCTTGGAGACGGGGCTGGTTGAGGGAACAGTTTGTATTCCTCTTCTAGGCCAAGGTCAGAACATGGATGGGGCCATTCTCATCCAGCACTTCCACTCCTTCTGGGTCTAAATGGATTTGGGCTCCCATTTTGGTGAGGAGGTCTCTTCCCAGTAGGGGGCATGAACATCCAAGGATGGCCATAAATGAGTGAGTTACCCTTCCCTCTCCCAAGTCCACCTTCCTTCGGGTAGTCCATGGATAGGGCTTGGTGCCAGTTGTCTCTTGTACTCATGGTTTTCGATTTGACAATGGCCCCAGCGGCTGTTTCAAAACAGAATGCTATGCCTCTGTGTCCACCAGGAAGTTGATGGACTTCTCCTCTACCTTTAGGGTTATCCAGGGCTCGTGGAGGGGGGTTGAGCCCAAACACCCTTAGCTATCCAGCTCTTCCAATTCCAGAACCTTTGGGCCCTCTCTCTGATTCTTCTTAAGGCACCCATTCTTTCAGTGACCTTTCCCCTTGCATTAAGCAAATTGGTCCCTCTCTAATGGAGGATGAGTTTTTCCTTCAGTGGGGGCTGGCTTACCTTTACCCCTTCCACAAGCTAGGTTTTTCAGCGCTCTCTCTCTCTCTCTCTCTCATTAGGATGGCTATGGCTTCTGTCAGCAAGTAGCACTTTCACCAGTCCCCTGGTCTGTCAACCCTCGGGGTGGGGGTGGTCTCCTGGTTGTTTACCCCATTGTTGAAAACCTCAATTATGTCTACTAACTCAGTTACTTACCTGCAAAGCCATCCTGGCTCTGATGCTTCTGATGGATATGAGAGGCAACTAGGGGTAACTAGGTTAACAAAAGCCATGTTTACAGCTGACTGGTACTCTCTGGCTTCTGGGTTCTATAGGCTTGAAACAGTCTTTCTAGACATTTTCCAGGGTTCTCATTCTTTCCCTATATCACCTGAATTACCTTAGATAAATTTGTGGGCCGTCTGGCAGCCTGTCAGAGGTCCCCCCATCAGAATCTGGTGGTAGACCTGGAGCTTCTCCCTACCTTTAGCAGTGTAAACATCCCAGTCAGGTCAAGTCAAAGGAAAGGCTGCATCTATATCAACCTGGACTTGGGTGGGCAGCCTATTTGCTCCCTGAACCAATTTCCCGGTGGCTCCCATGATCCTTAGTCTCTCTCCTCTGTCAGGAAGAGGACCTGGAGCAGTTCCTGACAGTCATTGCAGGTAGGTGGGTAAGTCAATGTGATTGAATCTAGAAGACCTGTGAGAGCTGATGGTCTTTCTGAAAACGGGGGGGAGGGGGGGATTGGGAGAGGTGTCTGCAATTTCCAATTTTATAAAGCTCAGTACTGCAAATGACACATATGTCATGAACGGTCTCCCCTGAGCATCTCGGGGTCCAGCAACCCAGAGGGGTAAGGCCATAGTAAAGTTGGTCCTCTAGGTGGTATGGGCCAAGTGTGAGGTAGACTCTGAGTGGACTCAGAAGACTTAGGGGAGTCAGAGGAGTCCAGGGAGTCAGGGTCTGCCCCTCCCTCTGCTTGTGCTGGCGGGGCAGGGACAGGAACATAAGGAGGGGGAC
The DNA here is from genome assembly GCF_021556685.1 of Rattus norvegicus. NCBI lineage: Eukaryota > Metazoa > Chordata > Mammalia > Rodentia > Muridae > Rattus > Rattus norvegicus. Next base: position 79,803,889 of record NC_141544.1, read on the forward strand.
AGAGATACTCCTTGGGAACAGAAGGGTGGAGCAAGCCAGGGGGCCAAAGCCTTCTTTAGAGGAAGAAGGGTGGGGATTGTGAGGCCAGTAACAAAAAAGGTCTCCTCCAAACAGGGGGCTTCTTAACCAGATATTGTCACATGGTGATATGTGGCACTTGGTCTGGGTGGTCTCTGGCCTCATAAACTAAACCTTCACCCTGTAAATGGTGGGGAGATGAAAAATTCCCTTCTCAGGTCATCCTACTTTATAAGTGGGTCATTGTTTCCTGCAAAAGATGATTAGTTAGGGATGAACAGCCCAACCTGAGTCTCCTACAACTCGGTGGAAGTCCTTAAAATGGTTCAGGACCGAGCCCAGTGGGAGTTCTGTGCCTGTCCCATCTTAGGAATCAAAGAAAAGTTTGTACAAGAGGACAAAAGCACAAACAGAACGCACACAGACACAGAAGAACGCTCCAAATGAAAAGGCTGTCTCAGACGGTCTTCCTCCCTGCACATGGGAGAGCCGGTTCAGACATCAGATGAGAACTAGCAAATTCTCCTGGATCTGGTGACAAAATATGAATACACTTCGTCCCTCTCGGCCTCCAGATTAAACCTGAAACAGAAACACAGAGAGCGACAAGACAAAAGACCAGGCACCCAGACTTACCAATCAGATAAACACTCCAATATTGCGGGGGTGGGGGGGTTGTCCGGCAAATCCTGGTTGAGTTTCCAAATGTGAGGGTCCATGGTGAAGAATGACACCCAGACTCAAAAAGTTTGCAAAGTAAAAAGTGTTTTAATCTGCAGAAGTCCAGCATACAGGGATCTACCATTTACCAAGATGGTGATGCCCAGGCCCAATTTAAAGCACATTAGGGGAATTCCAGGGTGGAGGAGGTGACCTTTAATTGGTTGGCTCTGTCTGTAGGGACATTCTAGAACCATTGCTGGGGTGCGAGGGAGTAGAAACTGTTACTGGGTGATAGGGCAGCTACTGATGGCAGGGCAGTTTCTGATTGGCTATCCATGGCTTGGGGTTTTTCCCATAATTGACTTTCCTGGACTTGCCCAGTTTTGGGAAACAGATCTAGGCCTAGTCTCCTGAACTGCCAGTTAGAAGCCTGTCATGGGATCAGCCTGTCTCACTCCTCTTATTTTGAGGTTTCAAAAGCTCCAAGTCAGGCCCATTGTCTCTCTCCTCCTGCTGACTACAGATCTGGATGTGGAACTCTCAGCTCCTCCCACACCATGTCTGCCTATGTGCAGCCGTGCTCCCCACCATGATGATAATGGTCTAACCCTACAAAACCGTCAGCAAACCTGTATTAAATGCTTTCTTTTGTAATAATTGCCATTGTCACGGTGTCTTTTCACAGCAACAAAGCAGTAAGACCAAAGGTGATGGTGATTAGCTAGGAGAGTGGCAGGGTTGGGGAATCTGTGGGTCATATAAGACATAGTGGGGCACCTTCTGTGTAAAACCTCCCATTTGCTAAGTTCTCTAAGCTCCATTGCCACAGGATGAGAATCCATTACCAAATGGCACATCTAAGAAATGAACAAAATAGGAAGTGGGGTAGAGGATAAAGCACCTATCCAGCCGCCAGGTCGGAGGGAGGCTAAGTGTCTCATCCCTGTGGCTCATCAGTTGCCCGTTGGACAGCAAAGTCCTCAGTGCTAACACTTGCCTTAGCTGTCCTGCAAGTGGTGCCAGCCTTCCAACCTGGCTGTGTGCCGTTAGTCTCAACGCTGTAATCCACGTGCGCACTACCTGACAGAATGGCTTCCTCAGCACACACCGGTCCAAGTCTGTAACATCTGCAGCAGATGAAATACCTGATCTGCTCTCTGGGCTCTTCAGTAGCTGCTCTTTACTCCTCCTCCAGCTAGAAGTTTCTCCTCATAGGCTGAGAATGTGTCGATAATCAGGACTCAATAGCCTTTGGGGGGCACCAATAGTCCTGTCTGTCACCTGACCATGTCCCATTCACGGTCTGATTTAGACATCCCTGCTTCATTTCCAGTAACGTGTGTCAGATACTGGTGTGTGTGTGTGTGTGTATGTGTGTGTGTATGTGTGTGTATGTGTGTGTATGTGTGTGTATGTGTGTGTATGTGTGTGTGTATGTGTGTGTGTATGTGTGTATGTGTGTATGTGTATGTGGTGTATGTGTGTGTATGTGTGTATGTGTGTGTATGTGTGTGTATGTGTGTATGTGTGTGTATGTGTATGTGGTGTATGTGTATGTGTGTGTATGTGTGTGTATGTGTGTGTATGTGTGTATGTGTTTATGTGTGTGTATGTGTGTGTATGTGTGTGTATGTGTGTATGTGTTTATGTGTGTGTATGTGTGTGTATGTGTGTGTGTATGTGTGTATGTGTGTGTATGTGTGTGTATGTGTGTGTATGTGTTTATGTGTGTATGTGTGTGTATGTGTATGTGTGTATGTGTGTGTGTGTATGTGTGTGTATGTGTGTGTATGTGTGTGTATGTGTGTATGTGTGTGTATGTGTATGTGTGTATGTGTGTGTATGTGTGTGTGTATGTGTGTATGTGTGTGTATGTGTGTATGTGTGTGTATGTGTGTATGTGTGTGTATGTGTGTATGTGTGTGTATGTGGTGTGTGTGTGTGTGTGTGTGTGTGTCCAAATTAGCTCCAACTGTTTGACAACATCTGGTTTCCATCCTAGTAATGAATAGACCCAGAGTGAGTGAACCAATACGTTATTATATTCCTTATCTGTGACATTACATTTTAATAAACATTAATTCCTACTAAACTGCTGTTCATTGTCGACTAAATTGAAACAAAACAAAACAAAACAAAACAAAAACAAGCAAACAAAAACCTAAAGGGGCTGACAAAGTTAGGGCATTTGTCATCAAGTCTGACAACCTGAGTTTGACCCTTGGAACCCACATAAAGTTGTCCTTTTACATCTAGGGTATACCGTGACATATAATCCCTGCTACACATCCTACACACATGCATATAAATTCAACCTGCCATGCAGTACATGGGCCACAGATGGCCACCAATGTAGCCCAGTGTGTAATCATCAACTTCAAAGACTGAGGGATTATTTTGGAGGGAGGTAGGAAGGGAGGGCAGCGTTTCCATGGTACTTGCTGGTGAGCTTTGCAGACAAGTCTTCTGTCATAAAGTCAAAAGTCGGTTACAGCACTTCCCAGGCTATCTGTGAAGATCTTTCTAAAAAGAGATTGCCCACAAGACTCTGAACTGAAAGGAACACTCACTCTCATTTTGGGCAGGACCTTTTAATCAGAAAAACAAAAAGCTGAGAATGTGATTTTCATTTTCCTTCCCAGCATTGGGAAACTCTTCTCTTGTCCCTGTAGTTGAAAAGTCCAGGCTCTATGGCTTTTGGACTTCAGGACTTAGTGCAGTGTCTCTCCCCATCCTCAGACTGAGAGGAAAAGCATTAAGCTCCCTGGTTCTGAGGCCTTCACACTACTTGCATCCCAGCGTCTCTAGCCTGTAGCTGGCCTGTCATTGAACCTCTTACTCTCCATGATTGGATGAGCCGATTATCCCAATAGATCCCCCTCTCACAGCTCTATTTCTATATTTTGTTATTTCTGTCCCTCTGGAGAAACCCAATATTGTGACAATAATACCCACCAACCAAACAATCTCATTTTTTTTTAAAAAAAATTATTCCACGTGTATGGGTGTTTTGCTTAGATGTGCATCACGTGCCTGTTTAGTATCCATGGGGGTCAAAGGAGAGTGTCCGACACCCTGGAATTAGTGTTAAAGTCAATCGTGAACTGCCATGTAGGGGCTACGTATTGGACCTGGCTTCATTGGAAGAGCAGTCAGTGTTCATAGCCACTAAGCCATCTCTCCATCCCTGACAGTGGAATTTTTAAGGGTAAAAAAAAATGAGTAAATCTACTGGGGGAAACTTGTGCTCCGAATTAGCTTAGCCCATTTTAGAATGGTTCCCTCCATGCCTATGTACCCACCAGAAAAGCCAACTAATTAAGTCAGCAGCCCTGACCTGAAGAGAAGTTTGACATTACGAGGTTAGCACAGATAGCGATGTTCCAGATTCCTCTTCTTCGCATAGGTCATCCAGGGCTCATCTCCCAGCATGACTAAACTTAAATGGCCTTAGAAAAGGGACCATCCAGCCTTTACTTTAGGAACACAAGAGACGGCTTCCAATGCACACACTCCATCGACTGGTGCTCTGCCTGTAAAGTTTTCCTAGGCTTATGTTGTCAGTCGTGACGGCAATAAAAACCTACTCAGAGTATCATAGTGACAGAGATTCTAAACGCTTATGAGTAAATTTTACCAAGTGATTTGAGATCTACACTGTCAAATAAGGACAAACATACTAAAGGTACAAGATGGGATCTTTAATAAACTGAAAGTCATATCACTTTCCTAAGAGGAAAGAATTCATATGAAATATAATTCTAGAAATTTTAATAAACAATTTTATTGCCGCTGCAATTAGAACTCTAGTAAGAGTTTTTCCTTGTAAGTAGATAAAATGATTCTCAACGTAAAATAAAGAATACCAAAGGGCAGCTATTAAAACTATTTACAAACCTAAGAAAAGGACTGAGGAGATGGCTGGGTAAGCAAAGCGCTTGACACACAAGCACGGGCACCTGCGTTTGGGTCCCAACAACCACTTAAATGTCAGATGGGCGTGGCCGCTGCCTCCTACGCTGGCACAAAAGATCCCTAACAGCTACACTAACGCTAGATCCAATGAGAGTCCTCGCCTCAGTAATAAGGCAGAGGCCAATCGAGGAAAGCAACAGCTGTGGAGATGATCTCTTGTGCACGGTGCGAAGCATCACCTGCCTCAGTGTTCCGTAAAAATCTCCACCTCCCCTTAGCTTGATAAAGAGCTGAGTGGGCTACAGCAAAGCAAGCGAGGAGAGGCGGGACTTCCGGGCAGAGATAGGAACTATGGGAAAGAGTCAGAGGTGAGAGATTGGTCAGCTGGATGAACAGGTGTCGGTACTGGGGAGACAGAATGAGCCACTTGGCTGGATGGAGTTAGGTGGTTGGTGTACTCAGATGAGCTAGTGAGAGACTGCCAAGCTAAAGCCAAGCTTTCATAATTATTAAAAAGTCTCCGTGTCATTCCTTGGGTGGCTGGTGGTAAGCCACCTTTGTCCTCTATATGACACGTGCACATGTGTGTACATTCACCTGTACACACGTGTGCCCCTCGATATGAGAACATTCATAGACACACAAACATACAAATACACAACTAAACATGTAAGAAGAAAGAGTGAATGTGTACTGAACTGTTAAAATACACTACAAAACTGAATTCAAACCAACATGGTATTAGTAAGAACACAAAATGTATTCATGGCACAGAGTAAACAACCGAGAGTTGTGTGGTTATTAGAAATGTTCGCCAGCCGAAGTGACAGTTGAATGGGAAAATGATAAATTATTCTGAAAACACTTTCAGATACAACTGGCTACCCATCTGAAAGGAAATAAAATAAAATAAAATTTAAAATCAAGCTCTTTCTCTTCTGGTCCCAGGTGCTGAGGGGGGAAGCGGGTTACGGTGCAGACATGGCCAAGTCCATGAACTACACCACACACAACCAGTCCCACAAATGGAATAGAAGTGGCATCAAGAAACCCCAGACACGGGGTTGGGGATTTAGCTCAGTGGTAGAGCGCTTGCCTAGGAAGCGCAAGGCCCTGGGTTCGGTCCCCAGCTCCGGGGAAAAAAAAAAAAACAAAACCCAGACACAAAGATAAGAATCTCTTAAGGGGGTTGACCCCAAGTGTCTGAGGAACGTGTGCTTTGCCAAGAAGCACAACAAGAAAGGCATTGAAGAAGATGCAGGCCAGCAATGCCAAGGCAGTGAGTGCATGGGCAGAGGCCATCAAGGCTCTTGTGAAGCCACAGGTCATCAAGCCCAAGATGCCAAAGGGCTCCAGTGCAAACTCAGCTGTCTGGCTTTCATCACTTACCCCAAGCCTACATGGCCAAGGGTCATAGACTCTGTCAACCCAAGTCCAAGGTTCAAACAAAGGCAGAGGCCAAAGCTCCAGCTAAGGCCCAGGATTCAGCTCCAGCCCAGGCTCCAAAGGTGCCCCGGGCACTGTGAAGGCCTCATAGAAAAGGCTCCTGCTAGTGTGAAGACAGACGGACAGCTGCGACGTACCTACCCACACACGATTTCCAGATGACCAGCATCCTGTGCTGTTTTTACAAAAAAACTTGAGGCAAGATCTGTTAATGTAACTAGTATCTCAAAAAATAAAGTGATTAGAATGAATACAAGTATATTAGAAGTTTAAAGGACAATGAAGTAGTCTTAGGCAGTTTGTATTGGGGTTAGAACGTGACTTGCTTCATGAGGTTAGTCTTGGCAGTATCATAACACACGACAGTTAGATCATGGTTTCTGGCATTGCCTGTGTCCACTGATCTATATTTTCTTTACCAGATGCACATTTTAAGAAAGGGACCATTTGCTTCTCCAGGCCTGAAACTTCATAATGTAAAACCATATTAGAGATTTCAAATATATCAATGGGATTCAGATACGTGCTGGTAAAGATCAATACGTGTTCATGAAGCATGGGGGTTCACCTGCCCATTTCAGTGCCACTCATAAGTGAATCCCTTTTCAATAGCTGTGGCATAGCATCGCCAGAATTACCCTCCATGTAACACAGACTGTTTAAAATGCCGGAGTATTGAAAAATCACGGAAGAAACTAGGACACAAACTGACACTTGAGTTTTAATCGGTTTTCTTCAGTTTGGTTTTAGATAAAATGTGAAAGTCTTTATGGTCTTTATGTGGCTCTACAGGTCCTAAAGATGGTAAATGGCTGAGTCAGAAGGGCATGTTAAATAAATAAAGTGATGTCTGAAAAAAATAAACATAAAGAGTAATGCCAAGGTTATACACACACACACACACACACACACACACACACACACACACACACACACATATATCTTACTGTTAAGGTAGACTTTTCTTACTAATAACCAAGGAACTTATAAAAGGCAGGCATGTTTGACAAACAGGACATCTATGTTAAAGGTCTAGGGCCATTGCAAAAGAAGATTGTACAGACCAGAAGCCAGGAAGGATTAGAGCAAAACTGTGTCATCTGCACACAGGACTCCTGCTCTCATGAGCGCAGAGCAGTTGGGGCAGCCTGTGCAAGACTTGTACAAATCAAGCCAGTCAACCCTCTAGCATAAGGTGGGAAGGGTTCATGATCTCCTAACCCTAACTGAGGAGCTATGGACAGTTGATAGCTTCTGGGGGTAATCAATTCTCTTTAAAGAGCGTGGCTCCTAGTGGGTTCCAAATCCATGAGTATATGGGCAGCACAGATTAAAGTCAATGAGTTTTTTTTTTTTTTTCGGAGCTGGGAACCGAACCCAGGGCCTTACCGCTGAGCTAAATCCCCAACCCCTATGAGTTTTTTTTTTTAAAGAGGGCATTGGGGGAGTGGGAAGGAAGATGGGAGTGGATCTGGGAGGTGTTGGGGGAGAGGTAGAAAGTGACTATGATTAAAAATAATCATATGGGGCTGGAGAGATGGCTCATTGGTTAAGAGCATTAACTGCTCTTCCAGAGGTCCCGAGTTCAAATCCCAGCAACCACATGGTGGCTCACAACCATCTATAACGAGATCCGATGCCCTCTCGTCATATATAAAAAAAATGAATAAATAAAATGAAAAAATAATCGTATGGAATTGTCAAGAAATTAGAAAAAATGTAATTTTAAAAGCCAGTCATGTTTAACCCTATACAAGTAATTCCTGTAAGTGGGGTTATAGTAAAGGTTTCTGTAAACATATTTAAAAGTAGTATGTCTGAGAACCTACCTGACTTGCTATGACACAAAGTATCCTTTTCCACAAAGAGTCCTTTCAAGGCAATTGCCAACAACTAAACAGAACATCAAGCTGGCAATATAAATAGTTCACTAGGAGTAACAAAGGACCCACAAATATGAACTTGCTGAAATTCTGTAGAAATCAGAGAAATAACAATGAAAGTAACAAAGCATTGCTTGGTATCTCACACTGGACAGCATTAGCAGCCAGCTTCCACAGATCTCACGGGCAACGTGAGAATTTATATAAATCATAACTATAATGGGATGAAACATAGCAAATATGCTTATCCCATAACTTCATACTCACACTAAACAAAGGGTTTAATAGAATCACTGAATTTATAGGTTAATTTGAAGAGTAAATGTACTGAATTACATAAACATCATCTTCATGTATTGAGACCTGTAAATCATTAATATCATATAATGATCCATTTATTTGTATCATATAAAGATTTTTATGTCATATACAGATCTTGTTAAATTTGTACGGGATTTACCGAGTCTGAAGACTAAATGGTCACTGGCTTAGGCAGACAACAACATGGAGTAGGAGAGCTTAGGTCACTGTCTACACAGCGAGACATTTTGTCAAGTGTGTGCTTGTCAACCTGCCTTAATTTCCTGTCTCAACCACTCCATTTCCCTCTACCTAGACAGCTAGTGTGATCCGCAGGAGAGTGAGCAGAAGAGAGAGAAAGACAGCAGGAGAGGAGGAAGAAAAGGTGGCAGGGAAAGAGGAGGACAAAGAATAATTTATTTTCTTTATTACTAATAGTAATAAAATAAATAATGTTACATTTCCTTCATCCATTGAATGCCTGGACTTGAAAATTACTTTTCCTTCACCAGTTTCTTCCAAAACTGGTGTTTTGAAAGAACTTCTGGTCTGTACAGTCTTCTTTTGCAATGGCCCTAGACCCTTAACATAGATGTACTGTTTGTCAAACATGCCTGCCTTTTATAAGTTCCTTGGTTATTAGTAAGAAAAGTCTACCTTAACAGTAAGATATATGTATGTGTGTGTGTGTGTGTGTGTGTGTGTGTGTGTGTGTGTGTGTGTGTATAACCTTGGCATTACTCTTTATGTTTATTTTTTCAGTTTCTTTCTTTGCCAAAACCAAAACTGCCACCCTCCAAGAGGGTCTGTTCTGCTTGAATTGGAGCAGCTGGCTTGAGGATATTTGATTTTCGTCTCTTTTTTCCTCTGGACCTGAAGTTCACAGCCAAGTGAAGAATCTGGAAGGGATGATGAGTGGTGGGTGAAAGGAAATACATGCTTGGCTGTGTGCTCCCTACTAAACAGCTGTCCATATTCCTCATTACAAATGTGAACATGTGCCCTGCTTCCAAGAGGGCCAAGTTCTGGGTAATCTGTGGTACTTTCCACATGTCTCCATTCACATCTCCATGAGGCAAAGGTATGATAAGACAGTACCTGAGTCTGGAATCTGGGAGGACTCGCACCGAAAGCCAGAGTCAATGGGAGAAAAACATGAATTTTTAATAATTGACTTGTGATGAAATTGGCCAAGTAACAGGCAGGAATCTCATTTTACTAGTTGTGCTAGACAAAGATTTTAAAAACAGTGTGTCCTCATACAGCAAAGGAAAACCTGAGGAGCCTGGCACACACACATACATGCACGCGCGCACGCACACAAAGGGAACTTGTGCAATCAGCACTCTACAGGGTTGTGTTTGGTCCAGAGCATTTCCATGTTATCTCTTTTAATACACATATAGGCTCTGAGAGGGAATTCTTGGGTACTACACCACACTAATAGAGAAGGGGTAGAGCTAGCTTCTCAAGACCCCTGTGGGTCCTCATGTGTTCAAGCACTTATGACAAGTCAGTTGACATAAGGAAGAAAACAAGAAACTAGCCTGAAAATCATTCCAGATGGTTTAAGGTGTTCCCTGGCATTAAATGAGTATCTGGGTATTTTAATTCCATACTTTGGTTTTCCTATGTCTGTTCACTGTAACTTCAAGGAGAATTAAGTCAAAGCTTTGCAGTAAATGTGAACTTTTCCTTAAGGATGAATGACTACTTATTTGCTGTTCTAACGGGATACCACTTTAACTCTAGGAATGACAACGTGTTTCTCTGGAAACTGTGGCCTTAATGTGATCTGTAGCATGTGACAGCTCAGAGGGCAAACTCAGTTGTTGTTCCTTTTAAGGCAATTGTAACAAGATCATAGGAAATGGCATTTGAACCGTATTTCGTTTGATCAGATCACATCCACTCATCACTGCTGGATCTACATTTGAAGAGACTCATTGACAAACTGGCAGACACTAGAACCAAGACCAGCTGATGGTAAATAAGGGCTCCTTAAATGCCACGAGTCACAGATTACACAGTGCCCAGTTTTCAAAAGCTTTGCCTCCATTTAACCTTCACAAATCAGTCAGGAAGGCTGATGGGATATGTGACTCTGCACTGGTGACATGATTAAGTTTCTGTCCTATCTCTTCTCTCATATAAATATCTATACACACATTTTTCAACATATGAACAACAGTGTGCAAGTGTTTACTAGCAGAGTGAATTCTGTCTCAGAAAATAATAGCCATAAAAAGAATAAGAGTTCCAAACAGCAGGCTAAGGCTAGCAACTTAGGTGTAATAAAGCAATAAACAAACTGTTACAGGTGTACAAATCCAAGGGGGTTGGGGGGATCCAGGGATGCCTAGAGTCCTTCTGTCAGGAATTTAGCTAAGCCTGACAGCAGTTGCTAAGTCTGGCTGCAGAAGGGACAGTGTGATATGGTTCTGCTGGTAGAACAGAACCAGGAGGGTGTGGGTCTTCTCCAGTGCTGTTTATGTAAGCTTGATATATATATATATATATATATATATATATATGTATATGTATATGTATATGTATATGTATATGCATATGTATATGTATATGTATATGTATATGTATCTCCATTCCATATATATATGTATATGTATATGTATGTATATCTCCATTCCATATATATGTGTGTGTGTATGTATATATATATATTCCTTAAGTTCCTCCTTCAGGGAATGTTCTCCCGGCCAAGGTTAATGACTCCATAATAATCAGAAACAGCAGGATTCTAGGAAGAAGAATGTATCTGGTGCTCCTCAGCAAAATGGTAGCCCTGAGGGCTGTGGGAAAGAACTCTGAAAACATGAGTTCTGTTTACAGAATTTCTCAACTATGCAAAATATACAGATGCAATATAAGTATGAGGGGCTTCACAGACCTGAAAGAACAGAGAGGCAGCTGTAAAAATGCGCCAGCTTTATCAGAAAAATATTAGAGATAAAGAGATTTAGGGCATGGTGATCCCAGGGCAAGATACCACCCAGCTAAATTTATTGTTTCTGTTTACAGTTGAACAAGGAATAGTTTGGACTTTTAATTTGGAATGAACTACAATCTAGAAATGGAGGGTACACTTGTGATCCAGATCTTAAGGCTGGAAGACATGCTTTTGATCTGGATCTTGAAATAGTGGCCATGAAAAGCTTATGCCCAGGCCTGGTGGTACATACCTTTAATTCCAGGAGACAAAAGCAAGCATATTTCTGAGTTCAAGGACAGCCTGGGACAGACTAAGTTCTAGGTGAAGAAAAGCTTATGTCCAGGCATGGTGGCACACACATTTAATCCCAGTATTCCGAAGACAAAGCCATGTAGATCTCTGAGTTCAAGGTCTACCTACAGAGCAAGTTCAAAGACAGCTAAGCTTAGGTAGTGAAGGAGTTGGAAAACAGAAAGCTGGTGATAATGTAATAGAACAAGGGGTCATGATCCAGCTCCAGCAAGCCACAGTATTTATTCAGAAGCTTTTGCCACCTGGCTCTGTCTTTAGAGTCAAGGGGCTAAGATCATAAAATGCTGATTTGTGGGATAATGAAAAGGGAACCTGGGGTAAATGATTGAATTGCTATGCAATTACTAAGGAAGTAGTTATGCAAAATAAAAGACTTGGGCTCTGGTCTGCAAGAGAGAATTATCTTGAGCAGAGAGCTATCTCCAGACTGTGTGGTCTCTAGGAGAGAGCTATCTCCAGCAGAACAGGGCTGTTAGCTTATATCCATCATAGACGCTTGAGTCACTGCTCCAAACACCCCTTTCTCAAGACCCCCAACTAGGCTGAGGCTGGTCCTTGGCAAACATCAGTACCTATGTGATAGTTACCAAGTACCATGGGAAATGAAAACTGAGTAAATCTTAGTCCTTGCCTTCAAGGAGCATGCAGGGTAGAAAAGGCTGAAAGTGAACTGGCATGTATCAACAGAGGAACACACAAGCAGTGTGCTGGGTTCCAGTAGGAATTTGTTACTGGGAAAAATGGATACTAGATGTGCTTGGGGTCTCTCCAGTACTGTCACTATAGAAGAGACTCCCCTTTAGTTATGAAGATGGCTTCAAAAGTCTTTTGATACTCAATTTGTAAGTTCTTCAGAAGCTTCTAAGATCTTACCATCTGATAGTTCTTTGGGAGGTCCAGTTCAGGCCAATTGCTTTAATTTTTTTTAAAAAAGATTTATTTACTCTATGTATATGAGTACTCTACATGCATGTATACCAGCATGCCAGAATAGGACATCAGACCACATTATAGAAGTTGTGATCTGTATATAGTTGTGAGCCACCATGTGGTTGCTGGGAATTGAACTCAGGACCTCCTGGAGGGCAGCCACCAGTGCTCTTAACTGCTGAGCCATCTCTCTAGTCCTGCTTTAGATACATTTAAGCCCAATAAGTTGGAATTCAAAACATAGGGGAAAGTGTGAGGCCTCATATGTAAAATGAAACAGAAATTAGTAGACTTGAATAACTAAGGCAATGTTTGTGGGAATAGAATCCAAATCTACCTGGCTCCCTGCCTAGATTCTGAAAGCCTTGTGTGTGTAAGCTTAGAAACGGGCCTGACTTCAGTAAACCTTATACCAACTCCCTTATTGTACATCCCCTGAAGGATCACCACACAGGGAGCACCGATGGGAGTTGGCTACACGCTTTTCTACCAAAGAAGGTTTTAGAACTCTGCCCTGCTACCTGTGTGGTTGAAGTGTTGCTTTGGTTGTTTTTTAAGCCCTGATTCTTTTTTGCCCCAGACCAGAACTGATAGAATGAGAAGTCTTCTCCCTATATTTCTCACCGACTTTCTCTGACAGTGGATCATAAGACTTGTTTCAGCCGTCAATCCCAGGAGGAGGAATGGTGTACAGAAGGCAAGAATGTAAACAGACCTGCTGGGCTTCCCCCGCTTGGTCTATTAGTATTGGATCCTGATTTTTGTCCAACCATTTATTTACATCAGCAGTTCTCAAACTTTGGGTCGAAACCCCTTTGGGAGTTGACTGACTCTTTCACAGGAGTCCCCACAGATCATTAGAAAACATGAATACTCACAATTTATAACAATAGCAAAATTACATTTATGAAACAGCAATAAAAATAATTTTATGGTTGGGGTCACCACAACATGAGGAATTATATCAAAGGGCCACAACATCAGGAAGGCAGAGAACCACTGACATACCTAGCTGTCTATGATTCAATTGTGATGCCAGGGTAGAGAGAACTTTTAGGCAGCTAGAGTAGGTGACTTGATAGGAGCTGAACAAGAACAAATCCGTATACACCTAGAGGACAGAAGAGCCCAGTTCGGTGAGGACAGAGACTGTAGGTAGGTAGCATCTTTTCCAGGCATTGGCCTATCAATCTCTTCTGGCTGTTTATATCCTTAAAAAACAAAACCGTAAATGTTTTCTTGAGTTCTGTGAGCTGCACTAGCAAACTTAGTTACTTTTCTACTGTGATAAAACACCAAGACCAAAGGCATCTTGGGAGGAAAGGATTTATTTCATCTTACAACTCTCAGGTCACACTTATCACCGAGGGAAGTCAGGGCAGGAACTCAAGGCTGGAACCTGGAGGCAGAAACTCCCATATCAACGGTCACGCAAAAACACAAGCAAATGTGGGGGTAGGAGAGACTGACCCCCAAGAGTTGTCCTCTGACCTACAGATATGCACCACGGTAAATCCATGCCCACACACTTAAATGTACACACTAATGAAAAAATAATCCTAAGTAAATTCCTAAGACTTTTTAATGTGGTATTCTGAAGATACAGGAAGAATTATGTTGGCAACACTTCATTTCTATGATACCAGGATGCACTAGGATTTCACCTCACCAGCAACCAACTGGTTGTGCAGAAACACCAATCCAAGTCCCTTCAGACACGGTCACCCTGAAGGGTAGAGTCAAACAGGTGTGGTCTCAGTGCCAACAGACTGACACTTGCCTCACATGTTAGTCACAAGCCCACAACTGACCGGCCAGCTATGCATCAGGGTTCTTATGACCCCCTTGGTAGCAGACTAGATCAGGATACTGGGTAGTTTTGTCAATGTAGCATAAACAGACCTATCTGGGAAGAGGGAATTTGCCCAGTTTTGTTTTGTTTTGTTTTGTTTTGTTTTTTAAATAGGATTTCTCTGTATGGCCCTGGCAGTCCTGGAACTCACTTTGTAGACCAGGCTGGCTTCGAGCTCAGAGATCTGCCTGCCTCTGCCTCCTGCATACTGGAATTAAAGTGTGTATTACCACACCTGGCCGGGAAGAAGGAATCTGAACTGAGAAAATTCCTCTATAAGATTAGCTTCTATACAAGTTCTTGTTTAGACGACCCGGTTTTCTTCTTTATGAGTTTGTGCTTCTGAACGAAAATGGAAAGAGTGACCTGATATCTCAAAATAAGTAAACAATTCATTTATGAATACTAGAAGGAAGTAAATTGAAAATGTTAATGAGCAAGTCTTTAAAATAGTTTATAATTCATTTTACATTTAGACCTAAAACAAATAAACAAAAAGCAAACAAACAAAAAACCCTCCCCATAAAGTCAGGATATGTTAAGTAGTCCAGCAGGGTCCTTCAGAGGTTGTAGAAGCAGGAGAAAATTTGAAACCAGCAGACTACTCGATTGCCAGATGCTTTCCAAGAACCAAATTCAACTGTGCCAGGCAGGTAACATGTACCAAAAGTTACTGATGGCGCGGGACTTAGAGTCTAAGAGTTAATTTGTGTTTACACAGAAAGAGGTGACAGCAGGTGGGTGAGAACTGCTGGTGCAACATGGTTCATGTTAATCACAGAGCAGCACACTCAGCTAAACCATGGAGGAGACTGGGTCAGAAAGGCAGAATTACCACCAGTGCTGAGATTTGCAAAACTCCATCATTTCCAAAGACATTAAGGAAAACCCAATAATTCTTACTAAAAAACAAAATTACTAAGGTAAAACTTGGTTATTTAGCATTACCTTATCAGTCTGACTTTATTTTTTAAAGGTCTTAAAACATGCATTCAGGACAAATATAAATAAAATGCCCAAGGTTTAAAAACTATGTATTAATCAATCATCGGTATTTCTCTGGACAAATCAATGCTTTGTGTGAGGTGGGTGCACCTGCCTCTTCTCTCTCTCTGAAACGTTAGCGCATGTCATTGGCAGCACTAGCTCATAACACAGAGTATTCCCATACACAAGAACACTACCATGATACCAACATTCCACTGCAGAGAGGAACATTTAAACAGTACTGATCCTTTCGTACTCTCCTTCCAGACAGAGATGCTCGGTGGCTGCACCGCCGACCCAGCCATTGCACAGTGAAGAATACTCTGTGAAGCCGAAGCTGTCAAGTAAAGCGCCTTGAAATCAATACTTTCTGATCCACGGCTTTCTTCTCCCAGACTGTTGGTTTTCAAGAAAATTTGTTTTTGTAAGTTTCAGATGTTAAAATATTCTTAACAGTAAATTTACTCCATTTATTATTTCATACATAATTAATAATATAAAATGTTCTCTCTAAGAAAACCCAAAATATACTATGAATGTAGTCAAGTTCTGTACTTTAAAAAAAGGACTCAATCAGTTTCCTCCCAGAATCATTTCTCCAGAAGGCCAGTCTTCAAGGACTTCTGGAGCCGAGCGATATTGGCATCTAACGCTGCCAGGCCATTTCTGAAGTCCTGCTCATCACGAGACGTGAATGTTGAAAACGAGGAGATGCTCCAGTCTGACATCAAGTCAGAATGGAGAAAGCTGCTGTCAGTGACAATGTTGCCCTTCACAGGAACGCCAGGGCTGAGCGGAGCTGGTGGGCCACGATGGGTGGCCTGTTCCTTGGGGTGCCCAGCAGCAGCAGGGATCTTACCAAGTGCTTCTCTGATTTTCCTGAGGAGCTGCACGTCCTCTGTGTCGTATGTGCCAGAAAGATTTCCAGGTGCATCTTCCGCTTTGTCTCGTGAGGGACAAACTGCGGGTGCACACGGTTTACTTTCTTTTTTGGAGGCACAGGCACCGGCGCTGGCAGCAGCGCTCACCTTCGCCTGGGGGGACAGTCTCTTAGAAGGTGGCGAGTGCTTTTTAGAAGTGCTTCTTGCAAAGGGAATATAAAATGTACTGTCCACGTCACACCCATCTTCTACTACAGTGACGGCTTCACAGTCTGTGTCAGAATCCTCCACTAAAGCAGCAGAGACAGTTCCAGGGGCAGGGCCCCCATCCACTGCCCTAGCGTCACTGTGAGGAGGTCTTTGTGAGGGCAGCACATTTTCACAGAGACTGTCTGACTCGGGGGTTTCCTCATTATTAGGCAGTTCTGACTGTATAAAGCTCTGATTTGTTTCTAATTTATTGAGGTAGCTCATTATGGAGATGTGAGGAGGGGCTGGGTCCCGTTGAAATTGTTGATCATAGACATTCAGAAGTGATCTGGTGAGGCTGTTCCCCATCTTGCAGCGGGCAGTGTCCACATGGAGATCTGAGAGCAGCTTCCTCATGCTGTTCTGTAAAGTTCTGCCAAGGAGAATTTAGTAATTACTGATTGTTACCCAACCCTTCAGCTCATTTCTATGCGCTCTCTCCTTTAAAGGAAGGCCACTGTGAAAACTAGTGTTGGGAGGCTTTGGCCGCAGAAAAATAAAATCACAAATGATCATAGCAGCAAGTCTACTACAATACCAGAGCAAAGGCTCATCGCTTTTCTTACGTGATGGAGATATTTTATTCTCGAACAAACTGAACCTTTTGAGTTAAAAAAGTCATACTAGATCTGAAGCAAAGCAGAATTTCTATATTAACTTATTACTGTCAAGTATATTTATAAAACTAAGCAATTATACATAACACATGATTTATATATAATAGACATCTTTATAGTTAAAGATGGATCTGGAATCATTGAGGCATAGTCAGATCTATTGTTTTATAAACATTAAAAACATTAACTTCTCTAAATGTTTAAAAGTAGACAAAAATCCAATGACTAACAAACGTCTCAAAAGAAAACTGAATTTTGTAAAGTTTCTATAAAAGTATAAAAAGTAAGGCTTATTTATTTGGGAAGAGACTGAGTAAAGAATGAAGGCATGTGACGTACCCACATGGCGTGATCACGAGCTGAGGATGAACCCCATCGACACACACATCAAGTACTCCGTGGTCCTCCCGACAACTCTATGCGTGTCCCCGTGTACAACTCGGGTTTACAGGCTTAAGTAACGTGGACAAAACTGCTCAGCTAATCTGCAGAGAGCCGAGCCCACTCAGGTCTCTTTGGTGTCAGGCCAGGGGGCTTGACTACTCCACCACACACTGTCCAGTTGTTCATGAAGAACAAAGGATTAGAAATTAAAAGAAAAAAGAAAAACAAGAGGGAAAGCAGGAAGCAGGAAGGCCTGTGGGTCTGAAGTTTATGAAGCAGCTATTGAAGGCTGGGCTACCTGGTTAGTTCCCTAAGGCGGGCAACCTCAGCATCCCGCTGGCGGAGAGTTATTCCCAGTATCTGATTTTCCTTTTCTGCAGTCTCGAGCTTAAACTGAGAGTTCTTCTCATTGGCCAAGGCTTCCTCCAACTCTAAAGCAAACACGATGAAACCCTGTTTAGTTTCCTTATTGCTCAAAACCAAAGTGACAAATGGCAGTAGCAGGAGTCAGATACGCACCCATCTTCACCCTGGTCATCTCCATGTCAAACTGCTGTCTGCTGTGAAGCAGGGCTTGCTCTTCGTCTTTAAACAAAGTGGAGAACCTTCTGTTTTCCTCTCGCTGGTCTTCTATCACTTTTAGGAGCTCTTCGTTTTTACTCTGTAGCAACTCCTGGCTCTTCAGCGACTCCTGCAGCTGATTCTGCAGTGACAGCGACTGAAGGGAAAACACTGTAAGACAGAACACATCAAACAGCTGTTTCTCTTTCTTTCTTTTCTTTTGGTTATTTTGAAGATTTATTTACTCTCTCTCTCTATATATATATATATATACATACATATATATATATACATATATATATATATATATATATAATATAAATATATACTGCTGTCTTCAGACACGCCAGAAGAGGGCATCGGATTCCATTACAGGTGGTTGTGAGCCACCATGTGGTTTCTGGGATTTGAACTCAGGACCTCTGGAAGAGCAGCCAGTGCTCTTAACCTCTGAGCCATCTCTCCAGCCTCCTTTGTTTCCCAATTTTTAAAAAAACACCTAAAAAATACCTTTTAGAAAAAGAAAAGCCCCTGAGTTCACTGATTTCCCTCAGCAGTAACACTCACAATGCAATCTAAATACTACATATATTTAAAAAGTAAATGGCAGAAGTAATGTCTTTCTTTTCCAATTGATGTTTTAGTCATAAATTGTCTTTACCTTTTAGAACAAATGAACAATACATGTGCAAAGAAAATATCTCAAACTCCAAAAAAATTCCAAAGATGACAAAAAACATCTCAATGCTGTGTCTCCCTTTCTCCATTCTAGCTCTCCAACCAGAATTAATCACTATCAATTTTGGTAACTTTTCTGGAAAATACTTATATAGACAATGATTTTATATAAACTATAACAGAATCATACTATCCCACAGTTCCTAGTTTGACACCTTTTCTTTTGTAAGACTGGTAGGTATCAGCACACAGAACTATCACACTCTTTGTCATGCCTCTTAAGTGTTCAGTAGACATTCATGTAAGGGGGCAGACTAGAAGGCTCACTGCTGACATTTGGTGAAAAAAAAAAGCCAGCATAGATAATACACATAGCAGTAAGCTAAGCTCTTGCCCTTCGAGATAAGGTCTGTAACTGGCCTCACAGAGCCAAGGAAGAGCTCTGAGAGGAAGCAGGCGAAGCCCTTTCAGACTGGCTCACTGCTGGCCAAAGCTATCAGCCCAGGAGAGAGCAGTCAAAACCACAAGGAAAGCACTGCTCCTCACGCACCAGCGCTGTGCCTCACACCACAGTGGAGTGGAGGGGTCCAAGGACATGACCAGGAAATGACTTACAACCTCCCCTCCTGTGTTTGCCAGAACACCAAGAACACTGAGGCTGCAGAGACCAATGCCACTGTCCCCTCTCCTCACACAGCACGCTGGAGAATCAAAAGCATCTACAAACTTCCCCTTTCAACTCTGTGCAACTGTGCCAGCAATTTCTTAGTTCCTAGACTGAGGAATTATTTTCTGAACTATACACCAAATCCTATCTTATATAAGTTTCACTGGAACATTTCAAATTCTTCGACTAAAAGAATATAGCTTATTAAAAAGCAAAGAAACAGAAAACCAAGATACAAAATAATGTCAAAGGTGTAACTCTCAGTGTTGTGAAATAAGAAACAAACAAACAAAATATCCTCGCTTCCTCCAAAGATTATTAACCTTACAGAGATGGCATCTGGTGACAGTATGATGACATCTACAGCAAAGAATTAAAAATATTGATTACGTTTGGGACTGAAGAAACAGTCCTTGAGGAGGGCTTGCTGCTGTTTCAAAGGACAGGAGCTAGGTTCCCAGCAAGCATATTGGGCCACTCACAACCCCCAACACCCTTTTCTGGCCTCCACAGGCATCACAAGTGTGAGCACACACACACACACACACACACACACACACACACACACACACACACACACACACACACATATAAATAATGTCTTTTAAAAACAAGTATGTTCAAAGCCACAAAGAACAGTGGAAAGAAGTCAAGCAATAGATGAGGAGAGAGGAGTTCAATAGGGAGTAAAACTAAAAACTGAAATCAGTAAGCCCAGTAAAGAGCTCTATGGGAAGTCTGCAATGGAATGACAGAGGAGCCGACTGAACAGGCAGGTTAGAAGACAACGCACAAGATCCAGAACAATGCAACAAGAACAAAGACAAAAGACACCAAGAGACTTCCGGTATCTGTCTCTCTGTCTCTCTGTCTGTCTATCACTCAGAAAAGACCAACACTACAGATAATTAGGCACAAAAGGAGAAACATCTCATTTTAAATGCATAGAAAGTATTTTTGAAAGAGTGATAACACAATTGTTTTCAGAGATGCCAATCCAGATAAAGAGGCCGTTTAATAACTGAGCATACCAAGCCTCCCCTTGTCAGATTATAATTAAAACACTCCTAATTTATTAACAATTAATTAACATTAACTATCAACTCGATACAGAGAAAGCAATATAAAGAATCAAACAAGGAGCAGTGTGAAGAAGCAGCGAGGACGACCCCCGGACGGACCAAACCCGCGCGCCGCTGTAAACCCGTGATCAGCGCCGATGTCCCCTGCCGCCGCCATGCGGCTGAAGGGGATGCTAAAGGAGACAAAGCCAAGGTGAAGGACGAGCCACAGAGGAGATCTGCAAGGTTGTCTGCTAAACCTCCTCCTCCAAAGCCAGAGCCCAAGCCTAAAAAGGCCTCTGCAAAGAAGGGAGAGAAGGTACCCAAGGGGAAGAAGGGGAAAGCGGATGCCGGTAAGGATGCGAGCCATCCTGCAGAAAACGGGGATGCCAACACAGACCAGGCCCAGGAAGCGAACGGTGCTGGAGATGACGTGTGTGCGTTTTTGATAACTGTGTACTTCTGGTAACTGTACAGTTTGAAATACTATTTTTTATCAAGTTTTATAAAAATGCAGAATTTTGTTTTACTTTTTTTTTTTTTTAAACTATATTGTTAGCACACGGAACACTTCATTGCTGGGGGGGAAGGATCATGTGTCACCAACAAAGTATCACCCAAGCTGAATTGAGGACAGAAAATCTCTTTCCTTGATAATTTCAAAAGGTTCCTCTTGGCTTCCAGGAGATATCCTGGTCTTGCGTAGGTAGCTACCAAGGCCAAAAAAAAGGCCTTGTGGTCTGAGGAAACTCTAAATTCATTTCTATATCCTGTTCCCTCCCCCTGTACCATCAACATAGACTTAATTCCCTTAAAACCAGAGACCTGTTGGGAACCTCACCCCCAAAATTGGTTTTCTAGTCTATTGGGCGATGTGGACTTTGCAGTGACTTCGAGTGTTCTCAGAAGATCACTGGTTCCTTTTATAAAAGATTGTGGATCTTCAGATTGATTCTGCCATATTCAGTTCCTGACAGTCAGGGTCGGCTTGTGGAAAGTTGTTAAACAACTTCCTTAATGTGAAATGTCAACCCTCACTCTAAGCTACTTCCCCTTTCAAAGCATTGAATGAAGACTTCATTGGGTTTTATAGTGGATTTCTGATTTTGGTAGTCTATACAAGAAGGGAATTTGAAAGTTCTTGTATATTGTTGACTGTCTGCCCATGTCCTGCCTGAAATACCATGATTGTTTATGAAAAGTATCTTTAATAAAGCTGGTTACAGTTAAAAAAAAATCAACAAAATAGAGAGAAGTGTTTAAAAGTGTTAGACAAACCCTTACACAAATTAAACAATAGGAAGAAAAGACCCAAAATAATAAAATGACCTTAAAATGAGATGAAATGAGTTGAAATGGAAGCTACTACTACAGATAACAATGGAGCGCAGAAAACCATTAAGTCTTACTAAAAATAGGTACATTTCACTAAATCGGGAAATCTAAGAGACTTGGAGAAATTCTTGGATGTGTGGCTTACCAAACGAGTCTCAAAGAGATAAGCAGTGTAAAATGACTCAGAGCAAGCAGTTAGACTGAAGCCGTAATTTACAATCTCCAACAAACAAGTCCAGGGCCAGATGAACTCACTAGTGAATCTCATCCGAATATCAAAGAACTTACATTTATGCTCCAAACTACTGCACAAAAGAGAGGAACATCACCAATCCTTCTAGGTAGGATTACTCTGGTACCAAAACCAGACAAACATGCAACAAAAACAGAAAATCACAGAAGCATAGACAAAAATTTTCAACAAAATACTTGCCAACTGAATTTAAAATATGTGAAAAAGCTCACTCTCAAACTGGTTTATTCCAGATGCAGAGGCAGTTCAATGTGTACATAAGTCAACAAGTGTTACATGCTTCAAACATGAAGAAATCGCATGGTTATCTCATTGATAACACAGAGAAGGCTTTTTAACAAAACTTTTCCCTATTCCATCCATTTTCTGAATATATTTTATCATTCAGAAATTGAAAAAAATTCTAGGGCATCCCAATATACTTCTTATAGCATTCCATTTACATCAGACTCCAGAAGAACTCTGAAGATATTAAAGAGTTTTCATCTGTTCTTATACTCTTGTTTTTCTCTGTGAAGCTCTGTGATCCATGATGTTCACCTGTAGTTGCAGCGACTAAGGTGAGTAAGGAGAGAAGGTCACCTGAGCCTCCCAAAGTAGCCTGAGCAACACAGTAAGACTCCCATTTAAAAAAAGGGCCATTAGGGGTTGGGGATTTAGCTCAGTGGTAGAGCGCTTGCCTAGCAAGCACAAGGCCCTGGGTTCAGTCCCCAGCTCCTAAAAAGAAAAAAAAAAAAAAAGGCCATTTGACAATATCTGTCAAGATGACGATATATGGACTCTGGCTCAGTAATTCTACTAGAAATCTATCCTGCAAAACGAGAACGCATGTGCAAACAAAGATCTTGGAGACGAAGGTTTTCATTTCAACATTGTGGAAAGGCTGAAAGAACCCAAATATCTTTTGGAGGACCTTAAATACAGTAGAGACAACAAGCAGAATACTTACATGGCTATTTAAGATTTCTGCATATTTATTAACTTGGTTTCTCAAGATAGGGTCTTACTAGATACAGTTCTGGCTGGAGTGGTACTTGATATGTTGCCCAGGCTGGCCTCAAACTTGTGGCAATGCTCCTACTCATGAATACTGAGATTACAAACATATCCAACAACTGTTTTAAATTACAATACAGTAACTCCTGATTTTAAATTACAATACAGTAACTCCTGATTTTAAAAAAGTTGATTGATACAGGGAGGAATTCCACTTAGATAAAGCACAAGTCTGCACTAACATTTCCAGAGTAACAAAGACAGTTCAACCATTTCAACCCTTCAAGTTTTTCACCTACATTTGAGGTTAGCAGGTGTCTCTGTACTCTTCTCTTGTTCTCGGAGGCGCTGATTCAAAATTCTCAGTTGCCTAAAGAAAGTAACGACCATGGGTAAGGATCCTAAGCCCATTTTATAGTATACATCAGATATTTTGATATATCAGATTTTTGATAAGGTTATCAAAAAAATCTACAAAAAAAGATAAATGCTATAGTCATTCCATCTCAAGCCCCAAACCAAACACAAAATCTAAATAAATGAAACCACAAAACCACACTATTGTCAGGGGCATATTTTGAACCTAGCACTATTCTACCCCATGGCAGATGCCTTCTATGTCCATAGATCTTTTATACACTTTTTGTTTGTTTGGAGACACAGTTCCTCTGTACATCTTGGCTGTCCCAGAATGAGCTCTGTAGACTAGGCTGGCCTCAAACTCACAGAGACCCACCTGACCCTGCCTCCTGAGTACTGGCATTAAAGGACTAGCTTTGAATTTTAAATCTTCCTGTCTCGTTCTCTTTTGAGTAGCTGAGACTACAGGTCTGCTCACCAGGCCCAGAACAGATAGGTGCAGAATTGTGGGACATCAGGAACTGCGGCCCACTACTGACACGGCCGGCCTGGAACTCAGTAGGGCAGCTCACAGTGGCTTGATTAACTTTGGATTCTCCTAGCTTAGTCTCTTAAATGCTGGGACAACACTAATGCACCACCATGTACACGTATTTCCTTTGTTTCCCATTTCCTTATCTTCACATCTCCTTTTTCAAAATAATGTGTGTATACTTATATATAACCTTACTACTGTAGTTTAGCCTTTAAAATAACTGCCACTTCTGCCAACTAGGATGCCGGTAGGTGATAGATACATTTCTATTTCATGTTTGTGACTCCTTAATAAAGTTGGGAGGCATAGATCTGTGCTTCTGGTGATTTCACTATTAGACGGAAGAGTTAATGGCTTCATGGGAATGTTAATATTAACCCTGTCTTCACAATGTGCACCCACTTCATAAACAGTGAATATGAAGTAGGTACTGATTAGGACAAAACAACTCTTTGGCATTTAGTATCTTTCCCGAATTGAAAACTTTCTATACTTATGCATTTGATTTAAGTAATTGAATCTAAAGTGATAATATCTTGCCAAATACTACCCACAAGTATTAATTCTGGATAGATTAAAGAAAACAAAATATACCAACAAAACATAAATCCAACAACACAAGTTTTATGAGGAAATATAAATAATCTTTTAACTACAAAAGGAGGACTCGAAATCTAACCACCATCACATTAGGAATATAAAGCTTAAACACATCACAATTTGAAGCTTGTTTTAGAATTGAAGGCCTGGAAAAAGATATAATAAGCAACCCCTCTGAGGAAGCTGAATGATTTATAAGCATTGAAAAATGCTTAGCCTGGGACTGGGGAGGGTTTACCACAGGAAATAGAGGGCCTGCGTTTGGGTTCTGTGCTTACACGAGAGGCTGGGTAGAGTTATGACACTGACCACTAGCTTCCACATGTGCTCATATACACTTATGTACATCACACACACACACACACACACACACACACACACACACACACACAGTGAAAGGCAGCAACAGCTCTTCACTGGGGACACTTTCTCGGGCAGTGGGAGTTTGCAGTAACCATGTGGATGACAGCTTGGCAGTATCCAAGCTGTAAAATATGTATCGTCTCTGACAAGACCGTTTTTACATTTAATTCCTATTTTATGTGTATGGGTGCTTTGCCTGCATGTCTGTGGGCCACATGTGTGCCTGGTGCCAGTGAGGACAAAGGAGGGTGTCGGGCCCCTAGAGCTGGAGTTTCCGATGGTTACGTACTGTCACATGGGTGCTGCAAGGACAGCAAATATTCTCAACTACTGAGCCATTGAAATGTGGCACGGAGAGAAACTGCTATTGTAACGGAGTCTGCCAATTACTTGGGTGTGTCCTTGTTAACATGTGCTCCCCAGAACCCTCTCCCCTCAAGGACTCGGTTCTGTGCCTGCAGCTTCATTTCCTTTGCTGGCTCCTGTGTCTGCGCTGAGGAGCTCACAATTATCACACGTCTTCAAGCCTAATTGTACCAGTACATGCTCTTTTCTTATCCCCTGCTTTTTACATTTCTGCTGTTTTATAATAATACTAAAAATTAATAGCAAAAATCATCTCTCAGCAATGGATATTACATACACTATTTTAAATGCATTCAGTTTAAAAATATTTGATTTTAACAGAAGATAAAAACAGCTGATATTTAGGCAAATAGTCTTTCCTTGGCTTACTGTCATGTAACTGTAACTGTATGAGGGTAAAGCGCTTGCACACAGTCTACATAGATTTAAAGTGCAAACACCTCCATGTTTTCTCCCGAGGTGTGACAAGGCCCTCACTAGTAAGAGCCCAGCACCTGAGTTTCCTCAGGTCACTTCCCTACTCCTCCTGTCCTGGATAGACAGACAACCACTACCCAGGTTCAGACTGTTCTCATTTTCTAGAACTTTATAGCCATGGAATCCTGAAATACATACTCTGACATCCTGGCTTCTTCTGGCCAGCACGATGCTTCTGAGGCATGCTCATCCACTCTGTAGCATGTACTGACAGTTCCTTCTTTTCTGTTGCTGACCAGCACTATAAACACTGCCAAAAGACATTGGTTTCCTTTGAACTCTGTAAATTTTTATGGGTACATGTGCTTTCATTCTGAGAAAATGCTAAGGAATGGACTAGCTAGATCAAATGACAGACTTATGTGTAATTTCTAAGAAACAGCCAAACTGATTTCCAAAGTGCCCTTACCATTCTACATCCCCGCCAGCCAAGATGGCGCTCCTCCACACGCTCATGAACAGCTACCACCAGTGGGGTGTTTGCTGCTATCCAATGAGTATGCCATAGCATTCCATTGTGCTCTTAACTTTTGGGCTCCTATTGGCTAATGATGACAACTATCTTTCTGCGTTCTTATCTGATGTCCATCGATCAGAACTCTAGGCGTCCCATGTGTAAGTGATCTACTGCTGGGCCATGTCCTCGACCCCAGCCTGGTTCTGTGCATTTGTTTACTTACAGACAGGGTCTCCTAGCAGCTGACCCTGAACTTAGGATTAGTTTTGCCTCCACCTTCCAAGTGCAGGGGCATTACCACGCCTGGCCCATGTGCTCTCTAGTACAGTTTCTCTTCAAATATCTTATCCACTTTAAAACAACACTCAACACAGAGTTACACAGAGAGAGTTGTGATAATTCTTTATATCAGTAGATATAAGTTCTTTGTAAATATAGTTTGCACACATTTTTTCTCAGCATGTTCTTGTCTTTTGAAAAACAAAAATTTAAAATCTTGAATCTCAATGTATTTACTTCTTCTAGTTTATATTTTGGGATTATATTTAAAAAAATCTCCCCAGTGCACGAGGGCTCTCCCTCTGCTACCTCCACCAGCTTTTGTACACTGAGATGTGTTGTTAGCTCTTGTATGTGGTATGATGTAATGGTTGAGATTCATTTTTAGTACTGTTTAAAAGACTGCACTTTGTGTGTGTGTGATGTACATGTTCACATGTATGGAGGTACAAAGACTAATTCGTATGTACCTGTGCACCCACAGTGTGAGTGTACGTGTTGAAGCCAGAGGTTCCTGATGGGTACCGTCCCCTAACAGTCTCTATGTGATGAGGAGGGGTCCTCCCTGAACTTGGAGTTCATGGATTCGGTTAGTCCAGTTAGCAGCTTGCCCCACACATCTCCCTTCTGCCTTCCAGACTTGGGGCCACTAGGCCCATGAACATGCTGGAGCTGTAAATGCAGATGCTTACGCGTGTGCACGAAGCACTTTTAACCACAAAGCCTCCTCTCAGAGCCCTGAAAACACCATTTTTGAGCTTGGTGTGTAAATCAGAGAGCTTGCAGAATATATGTAAAGCCCCAGGATTCATTCCAGAGCCCCCCACCACACATGCACCAGGGGGTAGGGGGATAACTTTAGGACACAAAATGTAAAGCGTTTGGAAAACAAAAATAAGGCTAGAAGATGCTGAACAATTAATTCAGTAATAACTAAAATGGAAGAAAGCAAAAGCCCAAAACTAATATAACTCTTCACTCTTCGCATGACCCACGCTTGTGTGGCTTCACACCTGCCTGTTAATGGCCTTGTGTATTTCTAATGGAGCTGTCACTGCTACCATTTTCTCTTTTAATTTCCGAGCCTTCCTAGCTCACTTTTCTTCTCCCTGTCCTCTTTTCCTTTTGTAAGTGTCTCACTCCTTCTCCTCCCAGAGCCTACTAGAGACCCTGGAACACTGGGGAGGGTGACTTTCTTCACCTGTCTCTGTCCTTGCCATGCATTTGTTTGTTACCTACAGTCTCCCTATCATCTGTCCTGTCTGTGGCTTGTGCCTTAGCTTCCCTGCTACTTCCCTTACTGCTCCTCCTTAGAACAGGATTTTCCTTTAGTTCTTCCCTGTACTGGCGTGGGCTCTACGCCTCCTTGGTGATCATCAGTCATATTCTAATGACAAATTGCTTGTATTTAGCTGCTGCCTTCTGCAGTGTCTTCGAGGACAGATCCACAGTAAAAGCTCTGTAAAAATGGGTTCAAAATCTCAAATCTACGCTTCTAGCTTGGATCTTTTTCTTATGTCCTAGACGTCCAGGCACCAGAGTCAATTCTAAGTCATTGGTTCTTCTACCATGTCTCCTAACGACAAAGAAAATGCAGAGAGGACGATCAGAAAATTCTCTTCTCTAGGAGGTACTACTATTCTACCATCTGTCAAAAAGATAAGACAAACGTAATGGCGTCCTCAACTGTACACATTTGCTCTCAAACACTTGTGCTGCCTGGACTCTGTTAAGCTTATATTTGATCGGAAATCAGGAAGTGGTCATAAGTTCTAAGTTATCGTATATATAGTAAGGCACTCTCTAGACGGCTGATTCTTGCTACGAGCTAACGGTTCTATTCTGAACCACCATCCAGGATACTATGGGGTGTACTAGGGGCTTCTATAGTTAAATTCAACAAGGTATTACAGATTACAGGTATCTTGTGGGCTGTGAACAGGCAGAATAAATGGAGACAACTGTGTTTCAAGTACCGCATAAGTTACGGACATTTCAAAATGCCCAAAGTACATTAGAAGCAATGCACCTAGCAGTTTTTCTTTTTGCCACAAGATGGCGATAAACTTCAAGTTGTGGGGGGTTGGGTAAGGAGGGAAAGGATCAGTTTTCTCATTAAAAACGTAGTTTACAAATGTCTATAAAGAACAAAAATGAAAATCACTTCTAAATAAGCCTACACATTCTGGTTTTTATTTATAGTGAAGTTTATGAATGATTCTTTCCAAATAAAGATAAAAATAGCACAAAATCCCCACATTGCTACTGGAAGCCCCATTCTATCCAAAGAAACATATCCAACAAGTTCTTCATTTTTCAGTAATTTTTATCCTTGAAAAGGTCAAGTAAACGACAGTGGTGGTACTGTTATACGATCTTTTCTGCCTAAGGTCAGAAGGCTAAAAAGTTCTACTGTCAATTCCAGAGAAGTGGATGCCAATTAAGATAGGACCCTTAGAAAAATTAAAAACAGCCGGTGCCGAATGAAGCACAAGCCTCCTTCTCGGGAGTGGCTTATAAGGAACTCCTACAGCAATGCTAAGACGTTCCGAGCAAGGGAAATGAGAGCCACGGTATCTCCATGCTGGTCATGCTAAGATGAGACTAGTCTCAGACTAGGTTCTAGTATGCGTAACAAACCAATTATTTGATTATTATTCCTTTAAGTAACAGGGTGCAAATACACCTGAAGACTGATCCCTAAGTCAAGTCTCTACTCCCCCATGGAGTTACTGCAGAAGCCTGCAGCTAAGATTGGGGCTCTAAAATCAAATCACTTTGGAGGTTAAGTCTTGACACCCTCAATTCCTAAATATACAACTCTGATCAAATCAGGTAACTTTCTGAGCCTTGCTCTCTTCCCCCTCCTCCCCACATGAGGATGGCACTGGAGCTCCTGGGAGGGCTCAAGTGATGGCGCACGAAGAACAGTGCTGCAGACGCGCAGTCAATGTGAGGGGGGCTGCTGCTCACTCCGAATCACTTATTTCTGATTTTAGTGTTTGGAACCCCTCAGATTAGAACTGATGACAGTATTATTAGAACTTAAGCCCACAATTCTATACACAATGAGATCTCTTGATCCTAAGCAAGTAAGCCTTACTAGGTGTCTTCTCTGTAGGCTCCAGACCCATGGATTTAACTATTCTCCAACTGGGAATCCTTCTTTACTGTTTCCAGGTTTCTTAAAAAAAACATGTGTGCACGTCCCTGCAAGTCCCATCTGTGCTGGCGAGAACAGGGCAGTTACAGTGCAGAGCAGAGAAGCACCTGAACATGGTCTCCAGCGTGAAGTACATCGACGGATCCTGGATGATACTCTTCGGTGGTCATCACAGAAACACTCAACGCTTTTAAGTCACTATTGATAATAGATGGGGGACTCCCTTACATTTCACAGTTGCCTCCCTGGTTTCAAGCTTTCTTAAACAAGTTAAGAATATAACTCCAGCAAGCTAATAGGACTAAAAAGACTTTAAGTAAGTGTCCTGTGTCTAAGCACGGTAGGGCTGCCAGCACTCAGCTCACTCACAGCAGGGTCCCTTCCCTGATGCCATGTTCCAGGTATCTGTGTCAGGAGGGAGCATTTGACTTGTTTTAGGTTCTAGATCACAAAATGACTTCTGGTCCGAGACATGTGAGCTTATTCCATTCACATTCCCTGTCCTCGTCACTTCCTGGAAAACATACTGAGACAGTGGCTTCTTAAAGTAAAAGGAATCCTAGATTCTAGGCCAGGAAGAAAAAGGGGCTTCAGTGACCCATGATGGTCTTGGAGGAAGGAAGAATACACTTTTCCTAAGACTCAGATGTTTGTTATTGTAAAATGACTTAGATTGACACAGTGACTACCTACAGCAGGCCTATCCTCCAACGTACATGCTAACAGGGGACAACAGAGGTAAAACGGGTGGGAGAACATACGTCCTAGTGGGCAGAAATAATGGAAAGTTGAAGACTGAAACCTTCAGAAAATGGGGATGGAAAGGCATAGATCCTGGGAGGCTGAAATCCGTCTTCTCGGCATCTGTGCTCTGGCTGTGGAGTATCTTTATCTACAGACAAACACCCAGAGAGCAGGTCTTACCTCCGCAACTGAGCGTTCTCACTTCTCAACGGCTGCAGGGCCAGGGCTATTTCAACTTCCACATTTATGTGGCCACTCACTGCTGAAAGTCCAGATATGCACGCCTCTACTTCTGTTAGCAATCTCTGAACTTCTGAGTCCTCTACAAAAGAAAACTGAGTACAATCAGTATTTTAAATCGACAAGATTACTGGCATGAACTACTAAGAGTCTTTATAGATAATATGCACTCATTACAGATTTCAACATCATTACTCATTATTATACACATTCCATGTTTCTTTATCTTGCTGTCTGTATTTACTTAGAACAATTCTAAGGAACTGTTAAACTGAGTAAAAAAAAATTAATCTTAAATCCAAAAATTATTGTATTTAGTGATTTTTTTTTTTTTTTTTTTTTTTTTAGCTAAGTGAAGTCGGAAACAGCCTATACATATCTCCTAGTTGTCACTTATCAAAGCTCTATGAGGACTCAATGATTGCTGTGCAAGTTTCCCATAACTGGTTACTTTACTTTGATCCTGCATCTAAACATATACTTCATCATCACTTGGTGGTGGCACACGCCTTTTAATCCCAGCAGCCAGCAAGGACTGGGGCGTGAAGGTAGCGGGTGGAGGTGAGGGGTGGAGGTGGGGCAGAGGCAGGGGGATCTCTGAGTTTAAGGCCAGTCTGTCTGGTCTAGAGAGTGAGTTCCAAGTCAGCCAGGGCTACACAGAAAAAAAAAATGTGTCTTAAAAACAAAAAAAAACTATAGTTCATTTTAGGTGATTCATTTGGCAAAATACTGAATGTGGACTTTCTAAGACTTCATTATTTAACTTGATAAAGTACAACCAATGTGACCCAGCTGACCTCTACCTGTTGTTACTAACAGTGGAGAGCAGCTATGACTGGGAGTGAGCAAGTAAGTATTCTTTTATTGTCCCCTCTGTCCCATCAAACATGCGAGTACAGTCACGTACATGCGGGTGTGCTCGCTTCCACAGTACTGAACACTGATGGGAAGGGCGTGCACAGTGAACAACTATGTCCAGCCACGGCGTGAACCTCTCTCTAGAAAGCAGGTCTGCTCACGGTTCCAAAGGTGCATGGCTGGCTCAGTTTTAAGAGCTTTGACCTTAGTCAAACTGCATAAAGATTGCATGACTTCTTGTGTCTACCATGTTCTGAATTATGTATGCACAGTACAACAGCTAAAATGATTGCATGGATACACGTTGCCTCGCCTCCTCTGTTAATTTCTGTGGTGAGAAGGCTGGAAGCCTGGCCTTAGCAACAGGAAAGCTCTGCTGTCATTTCCTAGGATCAGTCACCAGCCTGCACCCTAGTTTTTGACTTTAGCCCTTCCTCCTCGATAGTTTTTATTTTTTATTCTTTGGCCAACGTTTCAATGACTTCTTTCCTTTAGCCAAGGCTTCTTCATAGTTCAACAGAACTAAAGAAGGTCCCTCACGAGGCTGCTGGGATTAGAATGAGATGCTATCATCCAAAACTCACTCGCATTCCTCATCTGAAATGGAGGCAATCACAAGAGTGCCGTGAGACTCAGGAAAAGCCACCTAAGAGAGTACAGCACAGTGCTGGGCCAAGGGGGCACTCAGGACACCTGACACTGTACCACTGCTGCCACTGCTGCTGCCGTGATTGAAGATTTGGGTGAAAGAAAAGAAAGGGCCAGGTGTGGTGGTTCCTATCTTTATTCCCAGGACTTGGTGGTTTTCTGTGAGTTCAAGTCCAGCCTGACCTACAAAGCAAGATTCAGGCTAGCCAGAGCTATACAGTGAGTGCCTATGTCAAAAAAATAAACAAAACAAAAACAAACGAACAAAAAACTGCCTAATTTGAAAATCTTAACACAGGAATTTTAATACTTAACCTATGGCTTAACTGTGCAGTATTTACAAGGATTTTAGAAATCTGTGTATGTGTTAGCCTATAAATGGCAGCTATTCCATTAGTTCCATAATCAACTACTGTGCTTTCTTTCATTTTTTTTAAAGAATTATTTATTTTATTTATGAGTACACTGTAGCTGTTTTCAGACACACCAGAGGAGGGCATCGGATCCCATTACAGATGGTTGTGAGCCACCATGTGGTTGCTGGGAATTGAACTCAGGACCTCTGGAAGAGCGGCCAGTGCTGTTAACCGCTGAGCTATCTCTCCCGCCCGTGCTTTCTAAGGTGACATAGACTGATCTGTAATTCATTCCAAGCAAACTCCATACTTCAAAACACGTGCAGGCACGCAAGCATGCACCCCAAAACAATAATTTGGCTCAAAGATCTTTTCCTTGATTTAAGAGAAAAATAGTAAACATAAACTAAGAACTAGTAAGTGGTTTGTGTTGTTACACAAGTTGGAATCTGTTGAACAAAGTAACAGCTAGTTATTAAACAACAGAAGTAAATCGACATCTTTGTTAAACAAAAAAGTCATCCTGGGAGGAAGAAGAGGGATCCAACAGTAGCAGCAGCTGCAGGGTAAGCTGGAAGTAATCCACATGAAACCGTGTCGCAAGAAAGAAACAAAAGCCTTAAAACCTAGGACGACAACAGAACTCTTCCTTACGGGGTCAAGACACAGTTCTGTGACATACACTGGACACTGCTGCTCCGTCAGTGACACCCGAATGACATTTAGAAACCACCACACTGCTATCAAGCAGTGCAGACGACAGAAGAACCATCAAGTGCTTGGCTACCTTGTTCTTCGGTCAGGGCCTTGAGCTCTCCCAGCAAGCACTTGGCAATTCTGACTTTCTCAGCAGTCTGGCTCACGTTTTCTGCCTGCTGCACATTCTTGGCGAGCTTTGCATCTTGCTCATGGATGCTTAAATACTTTCCTTCATTTGTGGCCTCTCCAATTTGTTCTCTGGCACATTTCTCTTCATTAGTGGCCAAGAAGGCTGGCTGTAAGTGAGAGGGACTTGGGTGTGCCTGACTGTCCGAGAGAGCGTCTTTTCCATGAGCTGGAAACAGAGACACGTGTGTTTGGAAACGCTTCGGTAGCTCTGCTTCCTTAGGAGCTCTCTGTTGTGGCAGAACCCAACTCCCAAGATTCAGCTGCTGAATCTTTGAAGCAGCGGCACCATCAGAGTGGGGAGGGCCATGTGCAACTCCAGGATGGACGCTGGATAAAGTCCTGGGAGCATCACGGTGCCGCACAGGGGTTGTCTGACCCTGTGAGTCAAACTGGTTATCATCATCAGTCTGAACTTCCTAAAGCAGGAAAAGAGTAAGCCTTCAAAGGTATGAACAGATATTTCTAAGACTATAAAAACACGAATGAATTAATATTAGAACATAATTTGCTATGACTACAAACCAAGTTTGGATATTTTCAGCTTACAAGCAAGCTGGTCCTTTTCACTACACAACAAAGACTAGTTTTTCAGAGCTTAAGTAGATCACTCTGCAATGTGGGAACATTAGGCCGTGATGAAAATAGACTGTTTACAAATACCACACATGCTCTAAATACACCAGAAATTAGTCCACATTTGGACTCCAACAAACATTTTCATTTTGAGAAACATTTTAAGAAGCAAGCTCAGGGGGTTGGGGATTTAGCTCAGTTATAGAGCGCTTGCCTAGCAAGCGCAAGGTCCTGGGTTCGGTCCTCAGCTCCGGGAAAAAAAAAAAAGCAGCAAGCTCAGAGGCTAGAAGGATGGCTCATTTGTTAGGACTTGTTACTCCTGCAGAGGACCTGGGTTCAGCTCACAGCACCTACATGGCTGCTCACAAGTCCAGTTTCTGGGGATCCAATGATGTCATGCATGTGTGCACAGGCATATATGCAGGCAAAATCCCCACACAAAACCAAAGTATTTTATTTAAAAACCACACAGAGATTTGATAAAAATATATTCAGCTAGGGATGGAGCCCAGGGGTAGTATGTGTGGGGTGCTGGGTTCAATTTTTAGGACCACAGAAATAAAAATGTATGTGTATATATAAAGTGTATATGAATATTATAGTAATAAAACTAGCTGTTAGTTCAAAGTCAAATCAGAGACTAGTGGTTTTACTATACAACTTAGCTCAGACATATTTGTCTTTAGAGAGAAATACTCACAAAGTACAGCTAACCATATAAAAGGCATAAATCAAGAAAACAGTCATACATACTATTGTATTAAGTGAAAAAGCAGCATATAACGGTGTATAACAAAGCTCTTATTTTAGAGAAAAAGTATTTACGAACAGAGAAGAAAACTCACAGTTAACTGAGTGAAAACACACTTTACCAGGGTACTGGCTGTACTTGGGAGGGCGCAAAGCGTGATTTCTTTTTCTCATGATTTCTTCTCTTTCTCTTTCTCACTACTCTTCTTAAGAGTTAAAGCTTTTTACTACAAAAAGTTATGAAATTGGTTTTATATCCTATTATATTTGATCAATAAATTCAGTACACTGCTAAGATGACAATTTCTCTAAGCAAGCTGTTACTTTAGTAACAAACTATATATACCCACAGAGTGGACTGTTAGATGGCAGGATGGCTGCTGAGGGGGCCAGACCGAAGCGGAAGACCAGCCAAAACCAGAATGTGACATTGCCTGAGAGTCTACGGAATTAAAAGGAAAGAAGCATCATTCACATCTTACAGTGTTTATGTAATTGCAAAGTAATTTAATCAGAGTTCACATTCAGCATTCTGAGACTATGGTAGGAACTAACCTGAATTAGACCCAGTATGGCACACAGCAGGCCTTCCATTGGGGCCATGTTTTGAAGCGAAGCTATTCATCAGTGACATTTGAGTCTGCACATGCTCACAGAGGGCTTGGTATATTATCGGTGAGTACATTCTGTAATGATCTTGTACTGACCAATGCTGCGCTATGTCACTTCCAGTAGAAGTTTCATTAGGCATCCATCTCTTATTTTCTGATGATACTAATGTGGAAAAAGGAAATGATTCTTAAATATAAATCTTTAACAACTTTACCCTAATATCTTTACTGTAGCTCCCAGAAGAAAATCATCCCAACTTCTTTTGAAAGTAATTAATGAATTAAGTTTCTCCAGTTAAAATTCATCTGTACCTATTCCTTAAGATCTCCAGTAAGTGCTACTTGGAAAATCTCCCTTTCCGTTCCAGCACCTGCATGTGGAGTGCGCTATCACTAACGTTCACTAAACTCTTTCACCTGGTCCCTTGTCCTGTTCCTGTCAGTGGAAAACAGAATAGGAAAGGCAAAACACTTTGTAACTTTCTATGTTTTCATAGTTAAAAAAAAGAAAAAAGGTCAAACAGTGAGAACAGTGGACAATCAAAAATCATGAAGAAAACAATCTTAACCTAGTGTTAATCATTCCCAGATCTGACCACCACCTACATTTCCAACTCTATTATTCTCAACTCAAATGTTTTACCCACTTGAGGCCAGTGTAGACACGCACCACAGAACTTCTTGTTCCAGTTGCTTCTTGCTGCTTCTGTGGACTCGTGCCATTCTGCAGAGCCTCAGTTTCTTCTGGATCAAGCCACTGCTTCTGGTTCATGTTTGGTGTTTTGGACTAGACTGCTGATGTCCTGACAGTGAAGACTGTAATTGCCCCAAAGAACTATTTCTAAACAGGTCCGCATCCCCTATTTTCTATTAACCTTTCTTTCCCCTTCCTCTGGTAGGTGGGCCAAACGTCGACGTTGAAGAGTTTAAGAACCCTTCCTTATTAAAGTGGGTTTTGGAAACTCTAAGCCTGCACCTCCTTTTCTCCCAGCCCTTTCCCCTACCTCCACCTCCATCTCCTCTGTTTCTCTTCAAAAAAAGGCCAGGCCTCCCGTGGATGTCCAGTGGCCCTTGGGCAGGAGTACTTCTTAGGCTTCCTTATTAAAAACCTCACTAGTGTATGTGCCTGGTATTAATAAGCTAGAGAATGAAAAAGGGTTTGATATGGCACTGTTCAATAACTGGTATAAAAACATCTGGATTCTATTTCCCTGTCTAAGAAGATTCCTCTTCCCAAATGTTTGCTAAACAGGATTAACAAAGGGAGAGGATCTGGTAGAGCATAAATTATCAGGTTACAAAATGGACTTTGAAAAGCAGCTTGGGGCAGCACCTACAAAACCAAATACAGGCTGACACAGTTCCGTGAGCTTTACGACTGCTAAAGGACACACACTAGAATGTGCACGAACTGGCTGAGTAGCCTTGAGGATTTGTCTGACCTTTCCTTACCTTTTCCTTATTAGAAAATTGGTGATTAAAAGAACACTGCTTCCTTGGAGCAGAGTGGTTTTAGGGTTGGCTAGGAGACTTTGAGGTCTGATTCCTATTCTAACATATTGTTGCTTCTACAGGAAACTTAGGTAAGATGACAAAGTCCTTATAAAAATGGATTCAGATATCCCACAGTCTTCCAGAAAAAACACACCTACTCCATCTGCATGGCCAGTCACCCAATAGATCCAAGCACTATGGGAGGCAGGCACAGCCATTGCAGGCCCTGTCCCTGTCTTTCTTGGGAAGAAGCCCAACCTGTCTTTTGGGTGCTATGCAGCAGACTTTCACAGCAGTGAGTCTTCAAAACCAGTTTTCTTGTGAAAAGTGTATGTGCTGCTGAAAAAGCCAGTCTCAGGCAATGCCTGAGCATGGAGGGCCATGCGACCTAAGACTCACCCGGAAACAAAGATATTCCTATGAAGGTGAAAAGAACATGCTGTCGTCTCTGATCCAACTTTCAGGAACACACAGCTCATAGCCATTGTCCCACTGAAGTCCACGGAAAAGCCCCCAAACCAAGTGAGACCTTCTGGGACAACATCCAAGAAAACTAGAGCAGTCTACCAAGAGCAGAACAATCAACTGGTGGATTTGAGAGTGCCTTCAACAGTTAAACAAGCCCAGAAGCAGTCTGACAATGTGAGGAGTTTGATGTTTACACATGACCTTGAAAATGAATCTGTAAATTCTGATGGGCATTACTGGGGTATGGAGAGCCCAAGGTTTCATTTTTGGGAAACACTATTAGAAGGTGAATGTGACTCTTAGGACTACGCTCTAGGCCTGACAGGATTCTAAGACAGAACCCGAGGGTTGGGATGATGGGTTAGTCAGGTGTTTGTCACTCAGGCACCCATTTAAAAACCCTGGCACAGCCATGGGCATCTGTGAACCCAGACCAGGAGAGCAAGAGAGACAAGAGGCTCCCCTGAGCTCACCAATCAGCTGGTCAGTCCAGCTGGGAGAGCAAACTCTGGACTGTGAAAAGATGAATCTCAACAAACAAGATGGAAGGCAGAATATCTGTGCTGCACGTGTGAAGCCTTGGGTTCGAGTCCCAGGACATCAATGAGTAAGATGAGGCATGGGGAGGAAGACAGCCAGTGTCAGCTTCTGCCATGTGCACATGCACACAGGATTGGAGAGGCCATTTCTTCCTTTATAGGAGGGGCAGGGTAATCACCGGTCTCTCTACCTTCCTATCTATCGTTTCTTCACCCTATGGACACCTCCAGGATAGGCTGCTGTACCCTTTAGTTTTGAGAGCAGAAAAGTAAGTTTGCTTGATGCTGCCAGTCACTCCCTCCCATAGAGGTCCCCACTCACTCCTTCAATTTCCCTGTCATTCCTTCAGTCCATCCCCGCAACACTTTGGTCACAGAGTTAAAAGTCAGTCAATAATACTGTACTTGTCTTTTTGCTTTGCATAATCTCATTGCTATTAAATACAAAGATGGAGTAAAATGCAAATAAAAATCACCAACTTCTAAAGATTGCTGAACTGTAGGTAACACTTGGCAACGTCTTAGAACAGCATGTAGCACACAGCAAAAACTCAGCAGCGTTGTGTCGCTGAACAGTGGCAAACTGACCAGGAGTAAATACTCCACTTTAATAACTCTTGTCTCAGAAATGTACTTGTAAACATGATCCCTCTGAGATGGTGGAGACCCAGAGCAGTAACAGATCATTTTATCAGATGAGCTGCAAAACCAGCTAATACATGTCCTGTATCAGTTTTTATTAAAAATGAATTCACAATAAAGAAAATAGAACAATATCCTATAAAACTATTAACTCTGAAGTCTAAGATGATACCCAGGAGATCACAGTCACAGGCATAGTTTTGTCCTCTAGGCCTCTCATTTCAGACTTCTCCTGGTTTCTTAAGAATTATCTAAAGGAGGAGTTCTGAGTCCAGGTTCACAGGCCTAAGTTCTCAACCCACTAGTTCACCAGCCTTCTTTCTGCAATGTGTATCAAGCTAGATACACAATGTCCTGCCTCGGCCAGCAGATGTCACCGTCCCACATAAATTAACAAACTCCATACAGGATTCTTTCTTAAAAGGCCAGAGAGTAAGCATTTCAGGCTTATGAGCAAACTTTGTCTCTGTCACAACTACTCAGTGCCACCGTAGTACAAGAGCAGGGAAATATATAAACAGTAGGTTCTAACAAAACTTTAGTTATAAAGTAAAACTAGATATCATTTCTTTTTTTTTTTTTTTTTTTGGTTCTTTTTTTCGGAGCTGGGGACCGAACCCAGGGCCTTGCGCTTCCTAGGTAAGCGCTCTACCACTGAGCTAAATCCCCAGCCCCTAGATATCATTTCTAAAAACACAACTGGCTGTACGGTACTGACCCTAGTTAAGACTGATGCTGTCCAACAGAAACATAGTATAAGCAATATATGTAATTTAAAATTCTAATTAGTCGCATCAAAAGTTAAAAGGACGACTTACTTCTCATGTTTTATTTACGTGTAGCCAGAGTGGGGCTGCAGCTCAACAGTAGAGCTCTTGTCCAGCACATTGAAAGCCCTGAGCCTGATCCCCAACACCACAAAAATAAATAAGTAAATATAACAACAGTACTAACATTTCACTGTGTAAGGCCAGAACTAAAACACTTTTTGTATTAAATCTTCAAAATCCAGCATATATTTACAGTGTACCCAAAAACAGATGCTAAATTTTTATCAGAAACATTCCATCTCTATTTAGACTAAATATAATTTATAGTTAAAAGAGATTTACACACCGAAAGTACTCCAAAAATCTCGGTTTTATGGTTGGATATCAGGTTTCAAATTTATTAAATTAATTAAAATTTAAGCCTAGGGGTTAGAAAAAATAGCCCAGTCAGTAAAGTACCTGCCGTCTCAAGCACAAGAATCTGAGTTGGATGCCCAGAAGCTGGCAAGGACTGACAGGCAGTATGGTTCCTAACCCAAGCAAAGGGGAGAGAGAACAGACGGATCCGTGGAGTTGACTGGCCGGCTGGCCTAGCTAAATCCATAAGCTTCCGGTTCCGTACGAAAAATAAAGGTAGGGAGTGAATAAGGAGAAACAAAAGTGTATGCACATGGGTACACAGCCTCACTGATGTGAACACACACACACACACACACATTACACAGCCTCACTGATGTGAACACACACACACACACATTACACAGCCTCACTGATGTGAACACACACACACACACACACACATTACACAGCCTCACTGATGTGAACACACACACACACACACACATTACACAGCCTCACTGATGTGCACACACACACACACACATTACACAGCCTCACTGATGTGAACACACACACACACACATTACACAGCCTCACTGATGTGAACACACACACACACACATTACACAGCCTCACTGATGTGAACACACACACACACACACATTACACAGCCTCACTGATGTGAACACACACACACACACACATTACACAGCCTCACTGATGTGAACACATACACACACACACACACATTACACAGCCTCACTTA
Organism: Rattus norvegicus; assembly: GCF_021556685.1. Taxonomy (NCBI): domain Eukaryota; kingdom Metazoa; phylum Chordata; class Mammalia; order Rodentia; family Muridae; genus Rattus; species Rattus norvegicus. The sequence goes on from NC_141544.1 coordinate 79,844,113, forward strand.
TGTGAACACACACACACACACACATTACATAGCCTCACTGATGTGAACACACACACACACACATTACACAGCCTCACAGATGTGAACACACACACACACACACACATTCAGCCCACTGGTGCAGGGATCTCTAATAAGCAGCACCTGTCGATAAAAAAGCCATGGACAAGGAGCTGAGGCAGGAGGTGAGACACTGGCAGGAGGGGAGGATTCTGGGAAATAGAGAGGCACTGGGGATTCGAGAGCTGAGGAAGAAGCAGATGGGGACTGAAGGAGAGCTAACTAACAGCAGGTAGACGAACTCAGGATGGAGTTAGGCGTAGATTCGCCTTGGACTTGGTACGTGAGGCTGAGGAACGGTAACTAACCATGTGGAAGATAGAATAGTTAGAATGGGTTACCTAAGTTACGAGCTCGTCAGGGAATGAGCCACAGCTTAAGGCCTAGGCATTAATTAATGACCAATTAGTCCCCGAGTTGTCATTGCAGGAGCAGGGGCTGGATAAAGGAAAGACAGACTTACATTATCACACACTAGCTGCACTAGTCCTATTTCAAGGGATCAGTAGGCACACGGGGGCTAGTGCTACCCTCCTGAGCAGTACAGGCAAACATGGTAGAAGGTGATTTGTCTCCAAGATGGAGAAATGAAGGGACCTGCTTTTCTCACCTTCACCCTCTTAACTAATGATCATGTGGAATGGCAATGTCAGTCTTTCCATCTCCACTTCGAGGTGTTTTGCTTGTTTTGTTATGTTTTAAACTTTACCCCCTGTGTAAAATGTAAGCACACCCTAAGTACTGACTGATGCTCCTGGCCCATCTGAAGAGCTGGATGAGCGGATTCACCCAGAATTCCCATTGTAATCTGATTTGATTGCTATGCACTGTATATGTGTGAAGTCATCACACTGTACCCATAAATATGTACAATTCCATGTTAATTTAAGAATGGAGTTCATAGTGTAAACTGTTTCAACTTCATTTTGAACAGTATAGTGTGATAGGCCTTTAAAAGACAGTATTCTCAAAACTTGTTTTAAACTAGTTCCTGAATCACTTCACTTAATTTTCAGCAAGGTTAACCATGAAATCATACCCCATCCTGTCTTTGGACACAATCAGTGTCAACCATTGGCAGATTTTTTTTGTCCTATATCCTAACTGTAGTTCAATAAGTTTATTGTTTAACTAACTTAGAATATATACATACAAGTTAAATTTAAAATAATTATAATTTGGGGCTGGAGAGATAGCTTAGTGGTTAAGAGCACTGGCTGCTTTTCCAGAGGTCATGAGTTCAATTCTCAGCAACCACATGGTGGCTCACAATCATCTATAATGAGATCTGGTGCCCTCTTCTGGTGTGTCTGAAGACAGCTACAGCGTACTCATATATAATAAATAAATAAATCTTAAAAAATAACTATGATTCGAATTCCCAATACGCATGTATGAAGTTCAGCAGAGTGGTACATGTCTGTATCCCCAGAACTAGAGAAACAGAGACAGACAGACCCTAGCTTCTTGGCCAACTACTCTAGCTTCACGTTCAGTAAAGAGACGTTGTCTCAACAAATAGTGTAAGACACCTGGTTGGTACTGACTTGACCTCCGGTATGTGTGTGTAAACACACGCACGCGCGCGCGCGCGCACACACACACACACACACACACACACACACACACACATATATACATACACACACACACACACACACACACACACACGAACTAGCTTTAAGTAAATATGGGAAGACACTTACATATTTCCTTCCGGACCACTGTAGGAACATGTTTTTCAGGTCCTTTCTTTTTAGATCTGTTCTTTCTGCCTTCTAAAGGTTTAGAATTGGATCTATTTTCTGAATATACTACTTCTGAACCTGTTAATAATAAAAAGAAAGGTCTGCAAACATGAAGAACTAGCTTATTGATAAAAGATGATCAACAAAGAACTTTAAAAAATAAAACCTGAATCTTCATTTTTCAAAATGTCCCGCAGCAAAGAAGCACAACTGTCAAGTCCCTGAACAGTGTCCGTCTGTAGGAAGAAAGATGCTTAGAGAGAAAACTACACCATGCCTCTTCAAACACATTTCTCTATAAGCAACTTATCACTGTAGAAACATATCTTAAAGCACGGGCAGCATATATACGTCCTTGGTGCAAATCCCACTTTACTTTGGCACTGTAGTCCCATTCTTAGCTTTTACCTGAGGTCCAATTAAAATAGCATATTGCGTTCAGTCGCTTTGCCCTTACCTGACTTTCTGAATCAGAATAAGCAGGACAGGCAGGATCTACGTTAAAATGTGCTACTTTTCTCACGTGGGTCCTAGAAAACAAAGTTGATATCCTTAAAAAAATTTGCAAGTGTTTTTTTCCAAAATATATAAACAATCAATTCCTTTCCAGCAAAGATTAGAAAACTCATCTACAGCTCTCTGCTCCCAGACCCGGTGAGAGAGAGACCCAACCGCCTGGTCAGGTGGGCACTCCTGAGGCTGCAGAGCGGAAGAGACCAACAACACTGCTCACCCCTGCCCACATCCGTGGCCCAAGAGGAAACTGTATAAGGCCTCTGGGCTCCCGTGGGGGAGGGCCCAGGAGCAGCAGGACACCTGCCTGAGACACCACCGGAACCGGAAAGAAACAGACCGGATAAACAGTTCTCTGCACCCAAATCCAGTGGGAGGGAGAGCTAAACCTTCAGAGAGGCAGACAAGCCTGGGAAACCAGAAGAGACTGCTCCCTGCACACACATCTCGGACGCCAGAGGAAAAAGCCAAAGACCATCTGGAACCCTGGTGCACTGAAGCTCCCGGAAGGGGCGGCACAGGTCTTCCTGGTTGCTGCCGCTGCAGAGAGCCCCTGGGCAGCACCCCACGAGCGAACCTGAGCCTCGGGACCACAGGTAAGACCAAATTTTCTGCTTCAAGAAAGCTGCCTGGTGAACTCAAGACACAGGCCCACAGGAACAGCTGAAGACCTGTAGAGAGGAAAAACTACACGCCCGAAAGCAGAACACTCTGTCCCCATAACTGACTGAAAGAGAGGAAAACAGGTCTACAGCACTCCTGACACACAGGCTTATAGGACAGTCTAGCCACTGTCAGAAATAGCAGAACAAAGTAACACTAGAGATAATCTGATGGCGAGAGGCAAGCGCAGGAACCCAAGCAACAGAAACCAAGACTACATGGCACCATCGGAGCCCAATTCTCCCATCAAAACAAACATGGAATATCCAAACACACCAGAAAAGCAAGATCTATTTTCAAAATCATATTTGATCATGATGCTGGAGGACTTCAAGAAAGACATGAAGAACTCCCTTAGAGAACAAGTAGAAGCCTACAGAGAGGAATCGCAAAAATCCCTGAAAGGATTCCAGGAAAACACAATCAAACAGTTGAAGGAATTAAAAATGGAAATAGAAGCAATCAAGAAAGAACACATGGAAACAACCCTGGATATAGAAAACCAAAAGAAGAGACAAGGAGCTGTAGATACAAGCTTCACCAACAGAATACAAGAGATGGAAGAGAGAATCTCAGGAGCAGAAGATTCCATAGAAATCATTGACTCAACTGTCAAAGATAATGTAAAGCGGAAAAAGCTACTGGTCCAAAACATACAGGAAATCCAGGACTCAATGAGAAGATCAAACCTAAGGATAATAGGTATAGAAGAGAGTGAAGACTCCCAGCTCAAAGGACCAGTAAATATCTTCAACAAAATCATAGAAGAAAACTTCCCTAACCTAAAAAAAGAGATACCCATAGACATACAAGAAGCCTACAGAACTCCAAATAGATTGGACCAGAAAAGAAACACCTCCCGTCACATAATTGTCAAAACACCAAACGCACAAAATAAAGAAAGAATATTAAAAGCAGTAAGGGAAAAAGGTCAAGTAACATATAAAGGGAGACCTATCAGAATCACACCAGACTTCTCGCCAGAAACTATGAAGGCCAGAAGATCCTGGACTGATGTCATACAGACCCTAAGAGAACACAAATGCCAGCCCAGGTTACTGTATCCAGCAAAACTCTCAATTAACATTGATGGAGAAACCAAGATATTCCATGACAAAACCAAATTTACACAATATCTTTCTACAAATCCAGCACTACAAAGGATAATAAATGGTAAAGCCCAACATAAGGAGGCAAGCTATACCCTAGAAGAAGCAAGAAACTAATCGTCTTGGCAACAAAACAAAGAGAATGAAAGCACACAAACATAACCTCACATCCAAATATGAATATAAAGGGAAACAATAATCACTATTCCTTAATATCTCTCAATATCAATGGCCTCAACTCTCCAATAAAAAGACATAGATTAACAAACTGGATACGCAACGAGGACCCTGCATTCTGCTGCCTACAGGAAACACACCTCAGAGACAAAGACAGACACTACCTCAGAGTGAAAGGCTGGAAAACAACTTTCCAAGCAAATGGTCAGAAGAAGCAAGCTGGAGTAGCCATTCTAATATCAAATAAAATCAATTTCCAACTAAAAGTCATCAAAAAGATAAGGAAGGACACTTCATATTCATCAAAGGAAAAATCCACCAAGATGAACTCTCAATCCTAAATATCTATGCCCCAAATACAAGGGCACCTACATACGTAAAAGAAACCTTACTAAAGCTCAAAACACACATTGCACCTCACACAATAATAGTAGGAGATTTCAACACCCCACTCTCATCAATGGACAGATCATGGAAACAGAAATTAAACAGTGATGTCGACAGACTAAGAGAAGTCATGAGCCAAATGGACTTAACAGATATTTATAGAACATTCTATCCTAAAGCAAAAGGATATACCTTCTTCTCAGCTCCTCATGGCACTTTCTCCAAAATTGACCATATAATTGGTCAAAAAACGGGCCTCAACAGGTACAGAAAGATAGAAATAATCCCATGCGTGCTATCGGACCACCACGGCCTAAAACTGGTCTTCAATAACAATAAGGGAAGAATGCCCACATATACGTGGAAATTGAACAATGCTCTACTCAATGATAACCTGGTCAAGGAAGAAATAAAGAAAGAAATTAAAAACTTTTTAGAATTTAATGAAAATGAAGATACAACATACCCAAACTTATGGGACACAATGAAAGCTGTGCTAAGAGGAAAACTCATAGCGCTGAGTGCCTGCAGAAAGAAACAGGAAAGAGCATATGTCAGCAGCTTGACAGCACACCTAAAAGCTCTAGAACAAAAAGAAGCAAATACACCCAGGAGGAGTAGAAGGCAGGAAATAATCAAACTCAGAGCTGAAATCAACCAAGTAGAAACAAAAAGGCCCATAGAAAGAATCAACAGAAACAAAAGTTGGTTCTTTGAGAAAATCAACAAGATAGATAAACCCTTAGCCAGACTAACGAGAGGACACAGAGAGTGCGTCCAAATTAACAAAATCAGAAATGAAAAGGGAGACATAACTACAGATTCAGAGGAAATTCAAAAAATCATCAGATCTTACTATAAAAACCTATATTCAACAAAATTTGAAAATGTTCAGGAAATGGACAATTTCCTAGACAGATACCAGGTACCGAAGTTAAATCAGGAACAGATAAACCAGTTAAACAACCCCATAACTCCTAAGGAAATAGAAGCAGTCATTAAAGGTCTCCCAACCAAAAAGAGCCCAGGTCCAGACGGGTTTAGTGCAGAATTCTATCAAACCTTCATAGAAGACCTCATACCAATATTATCCAAACTATTCCACAAAATTGAAACAGATGGAGCCCTACCGAATTCCTTCTACGAAGCCACAATTACTCTTATACCTAAACCACACAAAGACACAACAAAGAAAGAGAACTTCAGACCAATTTCCCTTATGAATATCGACACAAAAATACTCAATAAAATTCTGGCAAACCGAATTCAAGAGCACATCAAAACAATCATCCACCATGATCAAGTAGGCTTCATCCCAGGCATGCAGGGATGGTTTAATATACAGAAAACCATCAACGTGATCCATTATATAAACAAACTGAAAGAACAGAACCACATGATCATTTCATTAGATGCTGAGAAAGCATTTGACAAAATTCAACACCCCTTCATGATAAAAGTCCTGGAAAGAATAGGAATTCAAGGCCTATACCTAAACATAGTAAAAGCCATATACAGCAAACCAGTTGCTAACATTAAACTAAATGGAGAGAAACTTGAAGCAATCCCACTAAAATCAGGGACTAGACAAGGCTGCCCACTCTCTCCCTACTTATTCAATATAGTTCTTGAAGTTCTAGCCAGAGCAATCAGACAACAAAAGGAGATCAAAGGGATACAGATCGGAAAAGAAGAGGTCAAAATATCACTATTTGCAGATGACATGATAGTATATTTAAGTGATCCCAAAAGTTCCACCAGAGAACTACTAAAGCTGATAAACAACTTCAGCAAAGTGGCTGGGTATAAAATTAACTCAAATAAATCAGTTGCCTTCCTCTATACAAAAGAGAAACAAGCCGAGAAAGAAATTAGGGAAACGACACCCTTCATAATAGACCCAAATAATATAAAGTACCTCGGTGTGACTTTAACCAAGCAAGTAAAAGATCTGTACAATAAGAACTTCAAGACACTGAAGAAGGAAATTGAAGAAGACCTCAGAAGATGGAAAGATCTCCCATGCTCATGGATTGGCAGGATTAATATAGTAAAAATGGCCATTTTACCAAAAGCAATCTACAGATTCAATGCAATCCCCATCAAAATACCAATCCAATTCTTCAAAGAGTTAGACAGAACAATTTGCAAATTCATCTGGAATAACAAAAAACCCAGGATAGCTAAAGCTATCCTCAACAATAAAAGGACTTCAGGGGGAATCACTATCCCTGAACTCAAGCAGTATTACAGAGCAATAGTGATAAAAACTGCATGGTATTGGTACAGGGACAGACAGATAGACCAATGGAATAGAATTGAAGACCCAGAAATGAACCCACACACCTATGGTCACTTGATTTTTGACAAAGGAGCCAAAACCATCCAATGGAAAAAAGATAGCATTTTCAGCAAATGGTGCTGGTTCAACTGGAGGGCAACATGTAGAAGAATGCAGATCGATCCATGCTTATCACCCTGTACAAAGCTTAAGTCCAAGTGGATCAAGGACCTCCACATCAAACCAGACACACTCAAACTAAGAGAAGAAAAACTAGGGAAACATCTGGAACACATGGGCACTGGAAAAAATTTCCTGAACAAAACACCAATGGCTTATGCTCTAAGATCAAGAATCGACAAATGGGATCTCATAAAACTGCAAAGCTTCTGTAAGGCAAAGGACACTGTGGTTAGGACAAAACGGCAACCAACAGATTGGGAAAAGATCTTTACCAATCCTACAACAGATAGAGGCCTTATATCCAAAATATACAAAGAACTCAAGAAGTTAGACCGCAGGGAAACAAATAACCCTATTAAAAAATGGGGTTCAGAGCTAAACAAAGAATTCACAGCTGAGGAATGCCGAATGGCTGAGAAATACCTAAAGAAACGTTCAACATCTTTAGTCATAAGGGAAATACAAATCAAAACAACCCTGAGATTTCACCTCACACCAGTGCGATTGGCTAAGATCAAAAACTCAGGTGACAGCAGATGCTGGCGAGGATGTGGAGAAAGAGGAACACTCCTCCATTGTTGGTGGGATTGCAGACTGGTAAAACCATTCTGGAAATCAGTCTGGAGGTTCCTCAGAAAATTGGACATTGAACTGCCTGAGGATCCAGCTATACCTCTCTTGGGCATATACCCAAAAGATGCCTCAACATATAAAAGAGACACGTGCTCCACTATGTTCATTGCAGCCTTATTTATAATAGCCAGAAACTGGAAAGAACCCAGATGCCCTTCAACAGAGGAATGGATACAGAAAATGTGGTACATCTACACAATGGAATATTACTCAGCTATCAAAAACAACGAGTTTATGAAATTCGTAGGCAAATGGTTGGAACTGGAAAATATCATCCTGAGTGAGCTAACCCAATCACAGAAAGACATACATGGTATGCACTCATTGATAAGTGGCTATTAGCCCAAATGCTTGAATTACCCTAGATCCCTAGAACAAACGAAACTCAAGACGGATGATCAAAATGTGAATGCTTCACTCCTTCTTTAAATGAGGAAAAAGAATATCCTTGGCAGGGAAGGGAGAGGCAAAGATTAAAACAGAGACTGAAGGAACACCCATTCAGAGCCTGCCCCACATGTGGCCCATACATATACAGCCACCCAATTAGACAAGATGGATGAAGCAAAGAAGTGCAGACCGACAGGAGCCGGTTGTAGATCGCTCCTGAGAGACACAGCCAGAATACAGCAAATACAGAGGCGAATGCCAGCAGCAAACCACTGAACTGAGAATAGGTCCCCCATTGAAGGAATCAGAGAAAGAACTGGAAGAGCTTGAAGGGGCTCGAGACCCCAAAAGTACAACAATGTCAAGCAACCAGAGCTTCCAGGGACTAAGCCACTACCTAAAGACTATACATGGACTGACCCTGGACTCTGACCCCATAGGTAGCAATGAATATCCTAGTAAGAGCACCAGTGGAAGGGGAAGCCCTGGGTCCTGCTAAGACTGAACTCCCAGTGAACTAGACTATGGGCAGAGGGCGGCAATGGGGGGAGGGTTGGGAGGGGAACACCCATAAGGAAGGGGAGGGGGGAGGGGGATATTTGCCCGGAAACCGGGAAAGGGAATAACACTCGAAATGTATATAAGAAATACTCAAGTTAATAAAAAAAAAAAAAAAAAAAAAGGAAAAAAAAAAAAGAAAACTCATCTATCCACATGTGATGTGGATAGGACAAGCTGGAGATTATGAGGACTACTAAGCACTAAACAGCGACTAGGCTGGAATGACGCGGGTGGGGACAGGACAGTCTCTTACAGTCTAAGGGACTGGAACTTTTGCTGGTCCTCACTGTAGAGAATTATACACCTTGACGTCACAGAAGATTAAGACTGCTCTCTTTTTTTTTGCCACATTTTTGCTATCCCAAACTGTTTGCTTAGCCTGACTAAAGAGACGAATGTAAGGACCACACTACCTGCCTTACATTTCCAGGTAATCACAGGTTTCAGCCTTAGCTAACGCACAGATGCAACCTCACGTAATTCTGCCATGTCCCTGACCCAGAGTAATGCATGGCGTCATCTGCTAAAGACACAAACACAGACCTGAAAGCAAGTCCTAGAGTCCGTCATGTAAAGGTTGGGAGCAACCATTATAGATATATGCTGGTCAAGTTTGCTGTCTAGCTCAGTTGGCGTGACGTAAGTCCTTGTAAAACCCTATTAAAGAGTCTAGTGCTGTTCAATAAAGACAGAGCAAAGTCCTCGTGTTCACACACAGACACACCATAGGAACACACAAGGCGGCCTTCAGGCAGACACAGATTCAGATTCATAAAACAGACTGAGAGGCTGGAGGACCCAGGGAACATGAAGTAGAGAATTCAAGGCTGGACTCACTCTTTGTGGAACACAACTCCAGAGAAGTGCTTTTCTCTCCTTAATGTGACACTGATAGACTATGGTGACTCTGACTTATCACTAAGGATTTATAATCTGCACGATACCCAACTACTTGTGGAGGCAGAGCCCACTTATTCTCCTGAGGTAGGCAAATATGGTCAAGCCCTCGGACCTGCAAATTTGCCTTAATCTAAGTTCAGATTTCCTGGACTTGGAAACTTGGAGACGCACTCACCCTTTCTTTCCATTTGGTAACTTCGATCCGGGTTGCCTTCCTGAAGGTATCACCTGTGACATAATATGTTACAGAAGATATGAAGTTATTGTTCCATTAGACTGACATCCTGCATGGCTGCAATAGCACGGTCTTTTTCACACATCCAAAGCAACACATTAAGTTTTCATTCCCTTGTCTTCCTGCCCTGGAAACTATTTCTACTTTCCAAACATCTGACTACATTAGAAACCACTACTAAATGGAACTTCTGTCCTTCTGTGACTAGCATAGTATCTTTAACCGCTATCCATTCTGTGGCATAAACCAAAGCTTCCTTTCTTCTATGAGGCTGAATATTCCATTCCATGTATGTAGCATGCCATTTACTCTTTATAAATCAGAAGGACTTTTAAAATCCACAACTATAATTTAACTCTTCTATAATAAATATGTTCTACATGCAGTGTAGGAGGCAACATATGTATATGTTCCTTAGTCTTTCTTACATCTGTAAAAAATAAAATAAAATAAAAATCCTGCCACATTGTTTTAAGCTGAAAGGACCTATTACCATTATAATTGGACTATACTCAATCCTTCGACATGGTCTAAAGTCTCCAATTTCTGATGCATGTAATTCAAGAACAGGACAATGGTGATGGGAAGACAGTTCTATGGAAGAGTGCTTGTCCAGCATACATGCACAAAGCCAGGGAGATGGCTCAGTGGGTAAACTGACTGCTGCTCAAGGACGAGGAACCTTCCCATTCTCAGCATTTACATAAAAGTCAGCCTTGAGGGCCCCTGTATAGAACCCCAGCAATGGAGTGGAGGGTGAAGACCCTGGACCCTAGAATTACTAGGCAGCCAATCTAGCCAAAACAGTGGAGAGCTCCAGGTTCAGTCAGAGATCGTGTCTCAAAAACTGAAGTGTAGGGTGTTAGAGGAAGATAATCAACCCCTGACCTGCACACACATATTCCGAGGTCACCGTACCCATGCACATGCCCTGAAAAATAAGCTTTCCTCGTGCCTCTGGTCATCGTCCAATGTCTTAGAAGGACCAAACTAGTACATTGAAAACTGCTTATCTACATCTGTTTCTCATTCTTTTAAACCTGAACAACAATTTTAAGTCTGCATTTTAAAGCTAAAGAAGGTTGGATGACGTTTATGTAGACAAGATGTTCATCTTCAAATGCACTCAGTGTCTTGGAAGGAAAACAGTTGTCTTCAGGCAGGAAAACCAGGTATCTGGAGAAGCTGATGAGAGAGACTTCCAGAGCAGGGCAATTGGGAAGCTTTATATCATATATGCCTTATATCGTAATAACTGTATCTGATAAATATAATATCCACTCAAAAGAAAGTGTTAAGACATCAAAGCTCCCAATCTTCCCCTCAGTCCACTCCTAGGTGCACTCAATGTTGGTTTCATTCAAGTCTTCACATGGTTACTATTTCATAGCAAGAGTTTTACACAGTGAATACCAAATGTCCTGATGTTATTTACTCTTCCCTATTTGGATATGTACACGCACACTCACATACACTATGAATTTTTGCACCAAATAATGTTATAGAAAATAAACCTTTACAAAAGGGTCATGAATTTACAGTATCATACTAAAACAAAAATGTTTTGTCTGACATACATAATCTCAAAAAAGATAGAGAGCAATATTTTTTTGTCTGCCCACTTCAAAATAGGTCAGGATCATAATATTCCTAAATGTTTCTTAAGAACAAAATTCTCTAATATAGCTATAAAAATTGAAAACTTTAGCATTATGCTCTAATCTAGACCTGATTTACATTATACTTATCCCAATTTTGTCCTTTATAGAAAAAACAAGGACTAATTCATGTCCAATCCTGGATCACGTGGTACACTTAATTGTTATGGTTCTCGAATCTCCTTTAACCTGGAATCTCCTTTAACCTTGGGCTGTCTTTATGTTCCATATCTTTGACATATTAAAAAGTAAAGGCTAATCATTCTGCATATGGTTCTCTGATATTTAGATTGACTGTTTCCCCATGAACAGAGTCAGGTTATGTATTTCTGGCAAGAATACAGCAAGAGATATGTCATTCTCAATACAAGCAGGCAAATGATAGTGGTTTGTCTGTTACTGGTGATATACAGTGACTTCAGATGGTGTCTGCCAGGATTTTCGTCATTAAAGATTTCTATTTTTGCCAGGTATGGTAGTACACGCCTTTAATCCCAGAGCTGGAGAGGCAGAGACAGGCAGATCTCTGAGTTCACAATCAGAGTCTGAGTCTACAGTACAAGTTCCAGGCTGCCACACAGAGAAACCCTGTCTTAAAAACAAACAAACATACCATTTTTATCTTTCTAAAAGCTATCCTGACACTATGTAGATATCCTCAAACCCTCTTTCGGTAGTCTAACTATCCATTGATGGTTCCTGGTTTATGGTTTATCAAAAGGTGACTTATGTAACTACACAACTCCTTCTACATTTATTAGCTGGTTTTCAACTAATAGAATAAGACTTTTCCTTCATCCTTATTGATTGGCTAGTGTGAACACATTGATTCCTATTCTAAAGAGGGTGACCCATTATCAATACTGGTGCTTATAACAAATGTACAGGTGCATACACTGAGGAAAAAGAAATCAAGAAAGAATAAACATTAGGGGATGAAGAAGGACTGACTGTAGGTGATGAGCATGAGTCCCAAGAGGAGAGAAAGGTAATTGTGTTCTGATTCCTTGCCATGCCATTTTTCCGTGATGGAAAAGGGCATTAATATTTATTCAACAATGAAAGTATGAAATCCAGTGTGAAGCATCACAGCTCCAGGGTGGCTATTCTAACTGTACAAAGGGTCACTGAGTTCTATAGACCTTGGGTCTGGGTGATTTTCATTTGTGGTGTTTTCTATTAATGAGTTTTTAATGATAAGGTTTATTAAAATTTTGTTTTAAAAAATGAATGCTTAAGCTGGAGACATGGCGCTAAGGTTAAGGGCTGTTCTTCCAGAGGACCGGCTCAGCATTTTAAGGGCCCTGGTTGCTCTTCCAAAGGACCTGAGTTAAATCCCAGCACCAACACAGAAGCTAGCTCCCAACTGTCTATAACTCCAGTACCAGAGGATCTGGCACCCTTGCAGACATACAGGTAGAACACCAACGCACAGAAAAGTAATTACATCTTTTAAAAACGGGATGCTCAAGGTGCGTGAGAGTCAGTCAGAGGGAGCTCCTTCCAGCTGGATGCTGGGACGTTTTAACCACACTCAACAGCTTTTTACATTTTCCTTATCGTTTATAAAGAATGTCATAAAAATATTTAACATCTCATCTACCTTAACAAGTTGTACAATGCTTCCCCGATTCCTAGAGTCCATCCATACACTTAAAACATACCTACTAAGTAGCAACCCCGTGTTCTCTGAATTGCTCTACTCCAGGCACAGGTAAGTGAACTCATGCAGCATCTGTCCCCACTAAGTAAGTCCCAAACTTCACAGCTGCTAGTGCACATGGCAGACTTTCCTTAAGGCTAAATAATGTTCTATTAGATGTATGGACCGGAACTTCTTTACCCATCCACTCACAGACATTTAGGTTGTTTCTATGTCTTAGCTATTGTGAATAACACAGCAATGAAAGTAAATGCAAACACCTCTTCAAAAATCTTGATTTCAATTCTTTTTAATAAATACTAGTAATGGAGCTGGCTGGGTCACCTCAGCTCCACTTTAAATGGTTTGGTTTTATGAGGATCTCACTGTTAGTCAGGCTGGCCTCAAGCTCATGATCCTCCTGCCTCAGGTTCCCGGGTACTAGGACTACAGTTGTGCACTGCCATGCTTGGCTTATTTTCTGAGGACGCTATACTATTTATATTCCCACCAGGACTATACAAGAGTATCAATTTCTCAACACCCTCACTAATACTTATTTTGTGATAGAAAATATCTCATGGTTTTAATTTCCATTTCTTTGATGACTAGAGCATATTTTCCTAGACACGTTGACAACATGCATCCACTCAAAAAAGTTAAGTCTCAAGACAGGTTTTGGGGGGAAAAAAGTGTAAATATACATTAGCAAGAAAAGAGAACATCACAGGTATGTTGATAAATGATGGGAAACAAAGTAAAACCCCAAATCTACTATATGCCTAGTGTTTTCTAAATCTCCAAGACAGAGATGAAATATTTTAGGAGTAGTCAACTAGCACCATGTCCAACGTGAAGTGACTTGTGGAAGATTACAAGATGTGGAAAGTGGCCTGAAGCACACCCAACTAACGGAGATATGAGGGTGTCGAACAAATATTCTAGAGATGATTCTTGACATGAGGGCCAGATGGAAAGTGGAATTATCAGGCCACCATAATGTGAAAAGACATAGAAGCACGATAGGGCAGAGCACCCAGGGCACAGCAGGGCCAAAACTAGTTTGGCTCTATTGGATCTGATTGGATGGGAGCGGGGACGGAAGAGGATCCAAAATGGCTCTGTTCCAAGTTAAATATATACCTTAAAAATGGGTTCCCCTGTAGTACTTTGGGCAGTTACTAGAGAACATCAAGAGTCACGCGTTTGAAAACAGTAGGACTGGTACAGCCACTTACTGGGAGACTTCAACAAGAGAGACAGAAGATCAGTTAATAGAAGCACCGGTGGAAGCGCCGAGAAGTTGAATCTGGGGCGAGGATTAACCAAAGCTAAGAGAAGTCATTGCACTGGTGATAAAGGCTGGGCTTCGAACCCAGGGCCTGACACCAAACTCTGCGCTCTGAAGACTGGCACGGATGCCTTGGATATAGCATTCATCTAGAGACGTCCTCAACACTTCGGACGCGCTGCCGTTACTGTTTTTGCTTTTTCCAGCTCCTTCCTAAATCCCCCTCGCCTCTCGCCACCTCTCGTCCCCACAGTGGACTCATCAGGTCCGCAGCCCTCACCTGGCCCGGTCGAGATCCAGACCTGACCATTTCTCTCAGCCTCAGAAGAGCCCAGACGTAGGGAAACGAATACTTGAGAAAAAAAGAATTAACCGCCGAGACGTCCCGACCTCCCTTGTCCCGCCCCCCGAGCTTCCGCTTCCGGGAAGGAGACTGCGGAACGCCCCGCCTCATAGTCTTTTTGGTACTAAAGTTTTTCCTTCGGGTCGGGACCTAGCGCCCTGGGCGTGCGCAACAGACTCCGCGCGCTCGAGCTTGCCGCACCCTGGGCGGAGAGTTGGGGAGGCCAACAGACGTCACGGGGGCGGGGCAAGACGGGGGAGGGGCTCGGGGCTCGGCCTATCGGGGGCTGGGCGACCAACGGAGGAACTCTCTGGCATTGCAGCGCTGGTTTCAACTGGCTTAAGTGGGAACCAGGGCCTGCTAGACCCCGGGGTAGAGACTACTGCTGGCTTTCAGAAGTGACATGAAGCTCTGTGTGCTGTTTTAAGTGTATTTGTCATTGATAGTCAATAGAAATCAAACCTCGGTATCATCGTCTTGTGAACTTGTTGACAGTTTCAGAATTCTTCACTGTGTGGCCTCTCTGGACAGTGTTCGGTGGTTGGGATTTTGGACTTATCCAGTTCGTGGTTTGGCTGCCTACTTCTTCTACCGAGATAATTGCTATTGATAAAGAATGAGTCTTTTTACCACTGATAGCTGCCCTAAGTAGAGAGTGGTGCTTTGAGACACTGTGGGGTTGTTTCGAATCAAGTTGGAGAGAAATTAACTCTTGATTCTTCTTTCTATGGTTAAATGGCTACCTTTGTAAACAGGGGTTGCATTGATTTTTAAAACCCTGAGACCTGTAGAGATGACTTAATTGATAAGAGCAATTCTTCCCCCCCACCCCCTTCGGAGCTGAGGACTGAACCCAGGGCCTTGCGCTGTGTGTGTCTGTGTGTGTGTCCCTGTATGGGTTTGTGCACATGAGTGCAATGCCACCAGAGGCCAGAAGAGGGCATCGGATCTTGCTGGGGGCACTAAGAGAAACGGGGTATTTTAATCTCCTCAATGGAGAAGATAAAAAAACAAATATTTATTTCATCCAGAAAGCCAGGAGTGGATTTTGTTAATGACTTGGTAATCTTTTCGCTGTCTATGGAGCACATCTCATCCAAATTCCCCAGAACGATTATCCCAGACTCTCTCTTCCCAGGGGCCATTACCCATCCTTAAGGGAGATGACACGTACGTACTCTATGGCCTGTTGACCTCTATGCTGTCGGTCAGAGACCACACTGGATTCTAGGCCTTTTAGCTGTAGAACCCACCCTCACGGTCTTAGAAGAGTTTCTGTATAATCACACATTAAGCTTTATTGTGTGCACCCAGAATTGGACGGATTGGACTTGTTGTTGCCTGGAAACCTTTTCCCATGTTGTACTGTGTTTTAAATGTGCTGACAATGAGGCACTGGCTTTAGACTCCCTGAAGTCTGAGCCAGGTTGACCAAGTCAGCCTGCACTGCGTTCTCATTCTTATTTCTTCGCCTTCCCTTGTGATCCCTCGGGGACCCTTCAAGGACCTCCTGGAGCTGCAGTTACAATTGGCTGTGCACCTCCTCAGGGCTGTGCTGGAGACTGAACTCAGGTCTTCTGACAGAGCTGGAAGTGCTCTTAATCACAGTGACAACTCTCTCCAGCCCCACAGATGGTTTTTTAATTTAGTTTTCTTAAAGATTGTTTTCTTAGTTAGTACATACTTATGCATATAAAAAAAGAATGTATGTAAAAGAGAAAAAGAAAGGAAAAGTCTCCTGTAATCCTTATGACTCTTTGGTGTGTTTCCTTTCAGATTCTTTCTACGTGAATATTCAGCTATAAATACACTTTGAATATGTATTGCCATTTTCTCTTAGTAGCACATTAGCATTTCCCTATTAATACACAATTATAAAATGGCTGTGCCGTGTTCCACTTGTCTTTCCTTTTGCTTTTTCTATTTTTGACTTGTTACTTGACATTATAAATAAAGAAGTAGGGAGAGGCATGAAAGTGAATTTGGAGAGGAGAGAATAATATTTTTCTTTTGGGTTTCATGCTTTGATTTTATGTTATTTTATTTTATTTTTTGTTGTTTAAGAATGAAATAGTTACATATATATTGATCATATCTATCTGCCACTTCCCCTTCCAACTCTCCCAGGACTCCCAGTATATCCCGACTTCACGTCAGATGTTGATAGATAATAGATATCTAGATATCCCCGAGTTCAATTAGTGCTGGCTTCATGCACATAGATGTAGGGCCATGTGTCAGAGCACAGGCAACCTCCCAGTGGCCACACCCTCAAAGAAGAAAGAGTCTCCCTCTCAGCAACCACTGCCTTTCAGCTAGAGGTGGGGCTTCCGTGACCCCATTCTTATCCACAGGGGAATTTTGACTGGCTTGGTCTTGTTCAGCTGTTGTGAGTTTCTGTCCTGTCCAAACACATCCTCTATACCTTCTCTTCCTGATATGCCCTGGGTGTGGCGAGGAGTGATGAGGGCTGATATCGATGCTCCATTTAGGGTATACTCTGCCCATCATAGTGCCCATCTGTGAGCTCATTTATTCTAAACACTTTGACTAGGGCTGAGGCTTAACCAGTGATCACTGCAAGAAGACACTTCTCTGACCAAGGCTGAGAATATCACACATAAATATTCAGAAGAATTTGACAACACAATCAATTAGCAAAACAACAGTAGATTTCCCCCATACAGCTTATGAACGTCTGGGCCATGGGCTTTTCAGGTACAGCACCGAGTTTCGAATTCCCTTCTGTGCAGCAGGCTTGAAATCTCATTAGCAAGTGATTGGTTGTTCACATTACAGTCTATTGTGCCAGTGGCCACATCTTGCTGGTCAGAGACCAAATTCTTTGGGTTCAGACTCTATCTCAGAGAACCTGACCTAACAGGCTTCAGGTCTCGTTTCGTTAACAAGAATAACCACCGGAAGGCAGGAAAGAAGTGAGGTTAAGGTGTGCTGATCCTTCTGAGTTTCTGCGATCCAGTTCTCATGAGGCTCTAATAGAATATTATCTTGGTCGTAAGGGTGATAATGGTTTGCTGGTTCCTGTGTTCCTCAGCATTTCTCTACGTACGGTTCCCTTTGCCCGTGGCGCTGTGAAGCTTCTTCTATTGAAAAACTGGGATATCTTCTGTTCCTATCCAGAAAAGACTGACGGAAGTCTACGTTCCGTATGATGGCATTGAGAAGGATGGGGAAAAGGCCTTAAGGGGAAGGCTGGAAAGGACGCATTTGAAAGGGCACAGGAGGGAAAATGGTCCCGACTTGAGGATAGACTGTTTTGTGCGTTTTATTCAGCGACAGTTGACAATGGGGAAGTCACAGGCTTGTTGCCCCTGCCCCCAGACATTTTGCTGTGGAAGAATGACATCCAGGATGTGTCTAGGGACATGTTGAATTATGCGGTGACTCCACAGTGGACTGGGCCAGTGACTGGTAGGTGTGTGGTTCTCGAACTTGGAGATGATGTGAGCTGAGACGTCTCATTCAACGGAAAGCTTCTTGAGTGTGCTCTCAGGTTAGCTCAAGGAAAGCTTTCTTTCCACCTCTATCCTGCTCCTGCATACAAGGTTGTGTGCCCCAGGCTAAGATGGGGCAGCTCCAATTCTCATTGTCATAATCTTACCTTTCTGGTTGTGAGCCTGGCCTTTAACAGCTGAGCCATCTCTCCGGCCCCATCGCCATAGTCTTACGGCTAGCTTTACGCCTGTGTTCTCAAGTAGAATTTTTCATCTGTGAATGACACTTTGCCTTATTCAGTGAAAATCTCTGTTGTCTAGAGAAATGCTTTGCATGTGGTAGGAATTTAAAAATAATTCAAGAAAATAAGTCAATTATTTTTTTTTTTTGCGGGGAATGCCTATGGTAATCTGGGGCTGCCAGCTACTTGAATGCCCAAGATTCAGGGTCACCCAGAACCAGTCCTGGGAGCCTGACATGGAAGTCTTAGTTCTTCTACTAATTTGAGTGTATGATTCTACCTTTTTCTATTCAGTCCTTTTATAACTCAGCTGATTGGACCCATGACTTCCCAAATAATTCATCTTTCAAGGACATATGTCTTTGTTCATGTTTGACCACATTCCAAGAGGAAGCTAAAGTGGCATGTATATGAAGATCTGAATTTTAAAACACAGATTTAAAGCCAGATGTAAGAACCAAAAGCAAGAGGCTGTGTGTAATGTCACTTGCTGGATACATGGTGAGCTCAGCTGGGCGTGGAAAGACTTGAGAACTATCCTGTTGCCTTCCACCAAGCCTTTCGGTGCTTTCTGGAACCATTTCCAACCCAAAGGTTTTTTTTGGTTTTTTTTTTTTTTTTTGACCTTTACAACTTTAAGACTCACTGAAAGCTCTGTGAGGTTTTTCCCCTCAGAGGAAAAAAATGCTAATGTGTACATTTCTGCAACATATTTGCACAGAATATCATCAGAGGCGTTCAGGAGCCACTCCAAGAATTCCAGGTAAAGATTCTTCTAACCTAATTCAAAACCAGCTCTGCAGACTCAAGAGTCCAGCTCCTATTGTGTGACAAGGTGATCCTGGGAGTTATTAGCTAACGAGGGGTGGTAGGGGGAGGATCCCCTAATTAACCAGCATGGAGGAGGTGGCAGAGCCTGAAACACAGGGAAACAGGGAAACAGAATTAAACCACGGCTTTGCATTTCCCACCAAAGTTTTAAATGTATCTGCAGCCCTCACTCTAATCAAAATAGCTTAATTTAGAGGGGGAAAAAGGAACCCACTTCTTTTTTCTTTATAAAACCCTGAGTTTATTGCTTCCTGAATTTTTTTTTTTTCTTAAGGGAGAAGCACACACCATCTGCTCTGAGGATCTTCGTTTGACAGCTTGGCCCGGGTCACGCTAGGATTCAGAAATGGCTGAGTGTGAAAGGGGCCTGAGGGACAGGTCTGACAAGGGCATTGGCAGCAAGGGTCAAGAGTTTCCTTGGAATAATCTCAACACAAGCAGTTCCGGTCGGGGTGGTGGGGTTATGTTGTGAATTTTAATACAGATCCTTGTCAGTCACACCTTGCCCTGCAGGCAGCCTCTGGGGACTTTTGTCAGACCTATGGAGAAGCAGTAACAGTGATGAAATATTAAAACTTCACTAAAGTCTCTGAGAAGGCCTAGTGTAGATCCTGGTGGCTGTTTGTGTGCACCTGTGGCTTCCTGCCACCGCTGTTTTCTGTCACAAAAGGAACAAGCCTGGACAAAAGACCATGGAAAAAGTTAAATCTTTAGGCCAGTGGTTCTCAATCCCCTGGGTCATGGCCTCTTTGGGGGTCCTATATCAGATATGTGCATCTCACATATTTACATAACAGTAGCAAAATTACAGTTACGAAATAGCAATGTAAAAAAATTTTACAGCCCAGGGTCATCAGAACATGAGGAACTGTATTCCCATGGTATTGGGAAGATTGAGACCCACTGCTTTAGGTAGTAACAGAAGTTTGGTGAGGAAGCTACCCTTAACAATGATGGGTAAAGAGCTTCTTCACGCTCCAGACTAGAATATCTGATATGCTCTACACTGTCTCCTAGAAGTCCCCAGCCGAACGGCGATCCAAGGCTAGTAGGCTAGATAACACCCTTTCTTTCCACAACTGTCTTATTCTGTCTTCTCATACTTTCTAGGATTATCTCCCTTATACACTACTCTGCCCTTAAGTAAACCCAGGGGAATTTTGGAATCCTTTCTGGAGGTAGGATGTCCTATATGTGGTCAGTCACTGTGCATATGAGCAAGACAGCACAGTTTAAGTGTCACATGGACCTGGTTTCAAATCATTTTTCAGTGACTTTAAAAAAAATCTTCTTTGTTCTAAGACAGTTTCTTCATCTATAATATTGGATAATGGCACAGAATTCATATAGTTCGACTCAAAGAAACATTTGAGACTGTACTTACAAGTGTTTCCTATCGGCTTTCGTATGTGGTAAATGCTAAATGAATATCGGTTATTATTGTATTCAAAATTTGATATCGCTGTGACCCAATACTTGAGAAAAGCAGCTTGGAGAAGGAAAGGTGTATCTTGGTTCACAGTATCTTTTCACAGTCCCCAATTGGGGGGTCCTTTTTGGGGAAATTATGGGGATGGGTTGCATCTTCCCTGGAAGGACATCAGTGGGACCAGGGTCCTTCAGTTGCTTTTGGTCATGGTGTTTTATTACAGCAACAGAAAAGTGACTGATACATATGGCATAGCACAGAGGACAGCACTGTATTGCCCATTGGGGTGAATGCTAAGAGTGACTGATTCACATTTGTTGGAGGATACGATTGTGGTGAGTATTGTTGGCTTAGCAAAATAGTGTAGAGAGTAGGAGAGAAACGATAACACCAATTGTAACCTGAGGAACAGAACAACATAGCATTAGGGGGATGGCTCAGTGGGTAAACCACCTGACACACAGGGTGAAGGCCTGAGTATGGATACCTAGAATTTACATACAGCTAGATGAGGCTGCCTACATTTGTAATCCCAATGTTTCTACAAAGAGACAGGGCAGGACAGGACAGGAAAATCTTGTGGGCCAGGTGTTAAGACAGATTCCCTGACAGGTCAGCAAGGACAGGGGCCATGACTAATAAAGACTGGGAAGTTCTGAAATGGATGTCTTCTTCCTCACCTTTGGAGCTGAGACAAAAGCCTGGCAGCTTAAAACAAAGGCCTTGTGAGTGTCTTCTCCTGCCCATAGGCCCTGCTGATGAACTGACTCAAGTTCAAGATAGGATCAGGATCGTCTACAAAACAGTTGGGAGCTAATCAGTCATCCTGGTTTTCTTCCAGCTGACAAAACCCTAAGCTAGCAGAGGAAGATCCGTCAAAGACTTCAAAACAAGCCAAAACAAGCTTAGTTAGGGTTTCTATTCCTGCACAAACATCAAGACCAAGAAGCAAGTTGGGGAGGAAAGGGTTTATTCAGCTTACACTTCCACAGTGCTGTTCATCACTAAAGGAAGTCAGGACTGGAACTCAAGCAGGTCAGGAAGCAGGAGCTGATGCAGAGGCCATGGAGGGATGTGTCTTACTGGCTTGCTTCCCCTGGCTTGCTCAACTTGCTCTCTTATAGAAGCCAAGACTACCAGCCCAGGGATGGCACCACCCACAATGGGCTAGGTCCTCCCCGCTGGATCACTAGTTGAGAAAATGCCTTACAGCTGGCTCTCATGAAGACATTTCCGCAACTGAGGCTCCTTTTCTGTGATAACTCCAATTTGCGTCAAGTTGACACACAAAACTAGCCAGTACACAAGCAAACACAAAACAACAACTAAAATGGAAATAAAATCACAGCCCTTAGGAAGAATCTGGGTTTCAGTTTCCCTAGTGAGTTTCCACACGCTTTGGCAAGCCTTTCTTCAGCTGCTGACTCTGTTACTATTTGTAGTGTAGACTTCTTTGTTGCACTTGAAACTTTGTATTTAACTGGCAGGTTAACAAACCTCTTCAAGACCCTTAGACTGTAACAAAACCAGGTGGAAGGCAGGACCAACACCCCAGGTTGTCCCCTATCGCATTCTTCCTCTCCTTTCTCTCTCTCTCTCTCTCTCTCTCTCTCTCTCTCTCTCTCTCTCTCTCTCTCTCTCTCCTCTCTCTCTCTCTCTCTCTCTCTCACACACACACACACACACACACACCACTTTTTCCTTTTAATTTTATTTTTTAATTATTCACTTTACATCCAGCTCACTGCCCCCCTCCTGGTCATCCCCTCCCACAATCCTTCCTCCCACCCCACTCCTCTCCTCCTCTACCCACTCTGACACTTCAAGTCTCTGTGAGACTAGGTACTTCCTCTCCCACTGAGGCCAGACAGGGTAGCCCAGGTAGAAGTACACATCCCACACACAGGCAACAATCATTGGGATGGCGCCTGCTCCAGTTGTACGGGACCCACATGAAGACCAAGCTGCACATCTGCTACTTATGTATAGGAAGGCCCAGGTCCAGCCCATGTATGCGCTTTGGTTGGTGGTTCAGACTTTGAGAGCCCCAAGGGTCCAGGTTAGTTGACTTTGTTGGTCTTCCTGTAGAGTTCTTATCCCCTTGGGGGCCTCTATCCTTCTTCCTATTCTTCCCTGAGGAGTCCGCAGGCTCCACCCACTATTTGGCTGTACACGCTTTTTTTTTTTTTAAAGAGCAACAATGTAACAATGATGTCACTTTGTCTACTGCTAAACGCAGTGCAGTCAGTAACTTCCCACCTGTACACTAATCCACACACTTTAACGGGTGACATTTCAGTCTTAGTCCTCGGTCGTGCTCAAGGCTAGCGAGACTCAGTTTCTGCTTTTCCAAGTCCCTACGTTAATGGACGGAACAGGGACTTGAGTTTTGCTCAGGAAGGCAAGCAGGCTTAGTTACATCCTACTGTCTCCCCATCCCCTGCAAGTATAGAAAAGAGCATTTCTGCTCTAGGAGAAACTAAGGGTCCATAAGGACTTCGCACAACAATCTTCCTTTACCTCAAACACTAACAGATACATTTCTCCCTAATTTCCGGAGACATATATATGGATACAAGCTAACATGGCTCACGTGATCTTGACAGTAGTCAAGAGGCTAAGGAAATAAATCAGTGAGTGAAGCCCCTGCCGTGGGAGCAAGAGAATCTTGAGTTCAGATCCTCTACTCTGGTTTATTAAAGCAAGCAAACAACGGACACCAATTTGGGACAGATGAGGAGACTGGAGGTGAGTCTGAAAGGAACAGGGGGATGAATATGATCAAAATACACTGTATGAAATTCTCTAATTAGTAAAAATATTTTATCTTTTAAAAGGCTGGCCACAGTTCTGGGACGGGGGTTGGGGGATGGGGTGGGCGAAGAGGGGTTAGAGGTTGTGCAGAAACAAGCAGGTATTTGGAGATCCCAGCACTCAGGAAGCAGAGGCAGGAGGTTCTGTGTAAGTTCAAACTAGTGCAGTCTACAGAGTATTTCAGGTGGGGTCAGTAAGACAAAGTGAGACCCTAAATTAAAACAGAAAAGGGGAAAGAGCAGACACACAGCAAATAAAGAGCTGGAGAGAGATTGAGGAAGATACCATTGGGATATCCTCTGGCCTACAGGCATGCAAACACATACACACACACAGGCACACAAAACACACACACACACACACACACACACACACACAAATAATCACAGCCTATTCATTTTCTATTTCCTTCAATAAAGAAAATCCCTGGGGCTGGAGAGATGGCTCAGCGGCTAAGAGCACTGACTGCTCTTCCAGAGGTCCTGAGTTCAAATCCCAGCAACCACATGGTGGCTCACAACCATCTATGATGATGTCTGATGCCCTCTTCTGGTGTTTGAAGACAGCTATAGCATACTTACATATAATAAATAAATAAATCTTAAAAAAAAAAAGAAAATCCCTTAAGAGTGTGTCAGGACGACTTGCTCTCTATAGGGAGGGGATGTTCATTGAAGGGTCATACCACATACATAATGTTTCACGAGAATCTGTTGATATATTAATTTCTGAAACATCCTATTAGTCCTTCTCAGGTTTCCTTTAAGTGACTTACATTCATACCCTAGTATTATCCTGGAGCTTTCTAAGGGAAAAACTCACATACGATTTAGCTACAAATGCCTGGAAGCCCCCTTAGTCTCCTCCTAGGATTGCCCAGTTTAAAAAAATCAACTAATCAACCATGCGAACTTTTGTTGTTTATCTGAGAGTCAAATTCGGTTTGGTGTTTGGACTTCTATCTGGCAACTTATACCTCGATAGAGGTCGACAGTAAATGAGTGATCGGATACACAGTGAGAATGGGGCCGACAATCGGAGCGGCGAATGAGTAAAGGCCCGAGGGCCGTGATAGGGGTGTAACTTACACCCAGTCATCACCAAGCATCGTCACCTGCCAGTTGGCAATCTGCCTTTTAAATCCAGTCTGGCTTTGACTCCAGATGTGTGTTTATTGGCCAGCCACTTTTGTACCTTGTGCCAGTGTCTTGTCCCAACAGTTTAAATATGACTTCCACATGTTCCTGGCTAATTGTTTATTAGTTGTACCAGTCATAAAAGAAAATTGACTTTAGATGGTGCATGAAGTTCAGCTATTCTGAAGTACAGCCACCTCTGTATCTTCCTTTAAAACTGCCAAAATTGTGCTTTTATTCCAGCCGAACCCTTGGATTTTGAGTAAAGTCATTCACCTTGATTAAGCCATCAGGACCAATTCTGTTCGGAAAGACAGATATCTGGAATTAGTTTGTTTAGCAATCAATTTAAAATATACATTGTATGTATGTATGAATGTATGTATGAATGTATGTATGTATGTATGTATGTATGTATGATGTGTATGTATCACACCAAGTTAATTTCACTCCTATCCCAAAGAACCTTTTTTTTTTCTTTTCTTTTCTTTTTTTCGGAGCTGGGGACCGAACCCAGGGCCTTGCGCTTGCTAGGCAAGTGCTCTACCACTGAGCTAAATCCCCAACCCCCCCCCTTTTTTTTTAAATTATAGTGAGTGAATGGTGTAGGTGTGCAGGTAGGTCAGAGGACAACTTTGTGGAGATGGTTCTCTCCATCTTTCCTGGTGGTTTGAATGAGAATGGCCCCCATAGACTCGTATTTTAGTATTCAGGTCGCAGTTGGTAGAACTGAAGGTCTGGCCTTGTTGATAGAAGTGCATCACTGAGGGGAGAGCTTTACTGCTTCAAAGAGCCCATGCCATTTCCAGTGTCTAGTGCTCTCTCTCTCTCTCTCTCTCTCTCTCTCTCTCTCTCTCTCTCTCTGCCTGACTCTTATGGAGCTGATGTAAGTTCCAGTGACATGCCTGAGGCCATAGTCTCCTGACAAGATGGTCACGGACTCTAACCTCTGGAACTTTAAGGACGACCTCAACAAACTCTTCTGTAAGCTGCCTTGGACGTGGGTTCCCTTCATAGCAATAGAAAAGTCACTACAACACTTGGGGTCTAAGATCAAACTCAGGTCACCAGGCTTGACCAGCAAGCACCTTTACTGGTAGATCCATCTTGCTGGCCCCTTTTCTTGACTCTTGACTACCCAGTCTCCTGCATCCAACCCCTTCTTGTTCCGCCTCCCTCCCCTCTTCCTCCTTGGCTTTCTTCTCGGTCTTCCTCTGCCTCCACCTCTTCTTCCTCTGTAATTTAAGCTAGCCCAGGGGCACCTGGCAGGTTTATTCAGACAAATTCCTAGGCCTTATCCCTAGAACGTCTTACTCTACATAAATTCACAGGGGAAGCCTTGGATCCTGCATTTCCAACATGTTCTCAGGTGCTGTTCCTAACTATGAAACTCCAAAGCCCCACAAGGATCACTCTCCAGTACTGTTCCTTCCTTTCCTCAAATCGGTATTTCGTGTTCCTCAGAAACAATTTGCAGATATGCCTTGATTTATGAGGGAGACCAAGTCCTTGACTCTCCATTGGAAATGGAAAATACCACGTTGAGGGGCTGAAGAGATGGCTCTGAGTGTGTGGGGGTGTTCAGGGTGTATAGTGCTCTTGCAGAGAATCTGAGCTCAGTTCCTAACGCCCATGCTGGTTGGCTCATAACCACCT
Organism: Rattus norvegicus; assembly: GCF_021556685.1. Taxonomy (NCBI): domain Eukaryota; kingdom Metazoa; phylum Chordata; class Mammalia; order Rodentia; family Muridae; genus Rattus; species Rattus norvegicus. The sequence continues at coordinate 79,870,450 of NC_141544.1, forward strand.
GTAACCCCAGCTTCAGGGGATCTGACGTCTTTGGCTTCCAAGAGCACCTGCACTTGTAAATACATTGTCCACCTCATCATTAAAAAATAACAATACATCTTTAAATTTAAAAACTTTTTAAAGAAAATATCATGTCAACATAATTGGGCCACACCAGCTCAACCACACAGTACACTATAGAGTTTTGCTTCCCTAGTGATAAAGAGTCTTGTTGGGAGCTTTGTCTTGCAGCATCTGTCAGCATCAGGGGAGGTTACTATATTGCAAACATTGCTAGCAAGGATGTTCTATCAATGTTTAAAAGATTGAAATTTAGTTTCTACTGAATCCAAATGCTTTTGCATCATTTTAAAATTAAAAGCTGTAGATGAAGCTATCATCTGACAGGGACTGTCAGCAGCAGCCTCCCTCCGGACCACCTAGATCCACAGCCCAGTGCACTGTTCCTTCCCATCTGAGAGGTTACTCACACTTCCTGTTCAATGTAGTTTAACATCCTGGTAACGTGGGATGAAGAGATTTCCCCATCCACTTCAGCGATATACGTGTACAGAAACTGGAAGGTGCTGAAAGGGATCCGGGGTGGTCCTCCATCATGGTCACAGGATAAAACTTCACACACTATCTTGAGAGTTTTGGCAATGGTCTAGAAAACCATAAGACAGAAGGAGGAGAAAGTCACTCTTCCAGGCTAGATCCCTCAGATCCATTTAGACTGGAGAAAGAAAACAAAACTATCACTTAGGTGAGATGGTGTGAGGATGGCCCAAGAGCCTAGAGAGCTTAACATGTATCAGTCAATTTATTCTAAATATACTGGCCAATAAATGTCTTACCTATTTCTTCCTGGAGGAAATTCAATTTGTAGGCTGCTAAATATGTTAAGGTGTTTGTTAAGTTTAATTAGAGTAACCTCTTCAAAGGAGAATTGGTTCTTCACCCTACAAAATCAGCACCATCTTGGACCAGTAGGATAGCTCAGTGAGAAAAGGTGTTGGGCATGAGCCCCATGCCCTTAGTTTAATTCTCTGGAACCACAGGTTGAAAGGGTTAGGGAATTAACAAGCCTTCCCAATGAGAGATCACTCAGAGGACGTCATAGCACAAATATAGTCCTGGCTAATGCACAGAAAGGAGCTCCCAGAAATCTCCATCAGCTTCCCTAGTTTCATGGCCCTGAGTTACATTGTGAGTAATTAAACATGTTGCACGTTTTAGTTATTTTGAAAGAATGGGGGAGATTTACAATGTAAAATGTTACTCAAGACAAAGAGGCTGCTTTTCCCAGGTGTCTGTTAGCCAGGGTCACTCTGCCTGCCTGGCACAGGCATGCTTTCCCTAACAAGAGAACTGGAGCACTCCTTTAACTAACTCTGTTCTGTACAACTTAGTATTTCCCAAGCAAGTCTAGTAGAGCCCTCATTTTTTCCTATATTAAAAGAAGAGAATCAATTCCTTCAAACTGTTCTCTGACTCTGCCCATGTACATACACATGCATAGTAAGTAAATGAAAAAAAAGAGAAAATTAGAAATGTTTCTTATTGTCTTCCGATCTTGCCTTCTAAAATTTGGAGGTAATTCATCTACATATATTATTATATCTAATATATATTAGCTATATATTATACCACACCCCCCCCCAAAAAAAAGATGTCTGGGGCAAAGCCATAGCAGGCGGGAAGAGTTAAGAGAAATGTACGTCTCTGGACTGGAAGTCCCATAAGATAAAAATGTTTCTTCATGGGGAACAACATAAGTAAAATCATCTAAAATATATCACTCTTCTGGTAAGTTCTTATTGTCAACTTCATACAACCTAGAGCTACCTGGAAGGGGAAACCTCATTAGAAACATTGTCTTGATCAGATTGGCCTGTGGGCATGTCTATCTTTATAACTAACTGATGAAGGCCCACTGCGGGTGGCACCATCCTTAGGTGGGGAGGCCCTGGACTATATAAGAAAGCTATTGGCAAAAGCTATGGAGTGAGCAGCAGTCCCCCATGGTTTATTCTTTTTTTTTTTAAAGATTTATTTATTTATTATATATAAGTACACTGTAGCTGTCTTCAGACACACCAGAAGAGGACATCGGATCTCTTTACAGATGGTTGTGAGCCACCATGTGGTTGCTGGGAATTGAACTCATGACCTCTGGAAGAGCAGTCGGGTGCTCTTAACCGCTGAGCCACCTCTCCAGCGCCCCCAATGGTTTATTCTTGAGCGCCTGCCTTTACTTCCCTCAATGACAGACCGTGACATGAAGTATAAGGTGACATAGATCTTTTCCTCCCCAATTTGACGATAGTCAGAGTTTTATCACAGCATCAGAAAAAAAATGACTTATTTTTTGTACACACACACACACACACACACACACACACGCACGCACACACACACACACACAGCACAGATCTTGCTGGCTTGCTAAAACTGCCAATGTAAAGATTTATATACATCCTCCAGGAATCAGTCAAGAACTAGTCCTGAGTAGAGCTAAGTGTCCTAGGGTAATTAAGCAGCTGCTATATGTCCTCTTACGACTGGCCAGGGAGGTCCCCTTCGTTGGCAACTTTGTGGATGTTCAGCTGTCATCACCTCCTTGAATATGACGACTGTCTGCATGGTCCTTATTTTACTGTAAGGGCTAAGAGGATGTGAGTAAATTTGCCTCATCTTCCTAGAGCCCGTTTTACTGAACGGCAGTGATTTTAAATGTCTTTTGACCTAATGGATGGCTATTCATTTTGAATTAATATTTAAATTTTATTTCCATTTAAAAAACATTTTATGAAATAGGATCTTCGATGTACAATTGTTTAAATTGTTTGGATATATATCAAAATATAATATAAATTTTGAGGTTTGTGCCTTTGTAACAGTTTTCTGGAGCTCCAGGAAAATAAACATTATAAAAATGTGTGTGTGGGTGTGTGTGTGTGTGTGTGTGGGTGCGTGTGTGTGTGTGTGTGCATGCGTGTTGTTAGGAGGGGAAGGCCTAAGTGTGTGACAAGATCAACACAGGAGTGGTTTGGAGGATGTTTGCAAGCGTGAGTGTGTGTGCTTAGTTCCCTAATTCTGCCCGTAGCATTTCCTACTTCTCTAAAGTAATTCTATCCTCCTTCTTCATTATGCTATCCTATTCTTATTAGGGTGCTGTTAGAGGATAATTAGGGTGCTGTTAAAGGATGAACTATCCTCCCTTCAATTTCTTATGTTGAAGTCCTGAGAGACCAGATCTTTTGGTTTCAGACACCATCTTTGAGAACCTGACCTAAGGTTGAACTCCAGTTAATTAACAATCAGCACCTAGCAGCAGTTTCCAGGTTACTCCCCAACAGACCTGCACCTCCAGGTTGCAAGTCTGTCCCTGGCACTTCACTTCCTAACAACCACCAATCAAGAGAAAAGCAGAAGTTAAGTTTACGGTTTGGCTCCCAGCACCAGCCAATTAGGTTAAAGGCCATAGTGCCCCCCACCCCCCACCCACAAGACAACCCCCTTGCTTGTCTGCTTTTCTCTATAAATGCTTGCCTAAAACTAGGCTTGTGGCTCTGCCTTCCTGTCCTGCTGTCAGGGTTGACAGGTAGCCCTAGCTTGTAATAAAGAGACCCTAATGCGATTACATCGGAATCTGCCCCTTGGTGGTTTTTTGGAGTTCCTGAAAACTTACTGGCACCACAGTCCTAAATCCTAGAATCTGAGACCTTGACTGGAAAGACTTAATAGGAATGAACGAAATGGTACATGCCTGCAATTGAAGCTCTCAAGAGGTTGAGGCAGGAGGATGGACAGTGCAAGGCCATCCTGTCGCAAAACCAAACCAAATCAAAATGTCACTCAGCAGCAATGGTAAAAAGCTAATTAAGCTGCAATGAAATGATTAGGACGGACCTTAATTCAGCATGCCTGGTGTGCAGAGTATGGCAAGGAGATCTGAGCTGTGCGGACTCAGGCTGACACAGAAGGAAGCTCCTCATATATCAGCAAAGGAGGCCTCAAATCTGGCCTCCAGAACTGTTAGACAATACCGTTTTGTTGTGTGGACCACCTCGCCTGCCGTAAGTTGATAGCACAGTCCTTGCAGGCCGTGAACTGCGTTTGACCTTAAACGTTTAGTGATTATTCATCTGAGCCTTTAGATTTTAACATCCTAGGAAATAATACTTAGAAAAATTATTTTATTTCATTTTGGCTATGGTCTGTGTATCTGGGTGTCTGTGCAAATGAGATTGGAAGAATCTTCTAACAGGAGCAAAACCTGCTTTTCCAGATGGTCAAAGACCATAGCTTGCTTGCAAAGGACTGGTCTACAAGGTCATATGGGTTAAATGGAACTCGAGCCCTCAACATGGCGATACCTCGACTCTCTGAGTTTGCTTGGGCTTCGATAATAATTCGTCTTAGACTCAGAGATTCAATACAAATCAGAAACCTATTGCTCATAGTTCTCAAGGTGAAGTTCCAGATCAAGGGCTGGCAATGGCCTGTTCCTCACAGATGGGATATCTCACGGTCTTCCCACATGGTGGGAGGAGCAAACAGCCTCTTTCAACCCCCATTTATAAGATTCTTTAGTGCCCATGCCTGAGGATTACTCTCTCATGGTGGAAGGTCCCACTCATGCTACCATCAGCTCGGGACTTAAGATTTCAATATATGAGTTCAGGTAATGCAAGCTGTCTGGTTGCAGCACTGCCCAGCCCCACAGTGAAGCTCCAGCATGATACAAGCGGGTGTAGGCATCGGTTCCTGTATCTGCCCGCACCTTTGCTTACCTCTGGGTAGTCTTTGACGGAAAGATGAGGGTAGAAGGTTTGGATGGAAGCAAATACATAGGATAGCTTGTTAGAGATGAAAGGACCTTATAGGAGACTTGATCCGACTTCCTCGTTTTAGAGGGGATGAGGTAAGAGGCAGCTCACTGCATGGCTTCCTCCCAGTTTGGAAGGCAGGCACATCAGACAAAGCCTGCCAGGTACATGATGTGCAAACAGAAAGGGAATTGGAATGTGGCTTTCCAAAGTCACTCCGGGCTACTGCGAGCTATGGGGACAAGATGATGATGACTCAGCCTTTTACACAGCGGTGAGAGGCTAGGAGTGGACCGAAGCCAGGGAGCAGAGAGGACAAGGTACAGAAAACACCAAGGGGTCAGCACCAGGGAGACCTGAGAGGAGCCAGCGGGAGCCTTATGATGCTTCGTCCTATCCAAGAGGTGCAGAAGCTTAAGCTACAAACAGCGAATGACAGGACAGCAGCATCCCAGTGAAGCCTACGGGTCCAGAGAACATCAGATTCCTCCATCTCAGCCTTCTCCTAAAACAGTCAGATGCTACATTTGGGGGGAAAAAGAGCAAGGTGAAACCCAGAGGCGGGGTTTCCGTGGAGGGCCTTTCCTTTGCTCTAAGATCGGATCAAACCTACTTATTTCCCTACTCTATCTTTTGAAGGTGAGGTAGATCAAAGTCAGAATTAACTAGAGATTAAATTACAAGATCCCCCCCTCCCCAGAGTAACTATAGATTAAATTACAGGATGCACCCCCATACACACAGAAAGAGAAAGAGAGAGAGAGAGAGAGAGAGACAGAGAGAGAGACAGAGAGAGAGAGAGAGGGGAAAAGGGAGGGGGAGGGGGAGGGGGAGGGGGAGGGGAAGGAAGGGAAAGGTGGAGAGAGGGAAAGGGGGAGAGTCTCAGAGTATCTGTTAATAATAAAGTGTGCAGAGTTGTAAATATTTTTCTTTTGTGATTTCTCACTATCCTTAAGGATCCCTCCCCCTCCCCCACCCCCACCCCCATCCCCCACCTACGACACACATCAGTCCTGGCTGACAGCTCATTCGCCTGTTATATTTGCCTCTTCTCCTTGGAGAATGTTTTTATGATAGAATGGGGAAAAAAAAATCACAAACAGTCTCTCCTTTCCTTTCCTCTGGAGAAATGATTATAATGCCAGTTGCAGGGGAAACCCACGGGAAATTTCGGATTATAATATTTCTTCTAAATTTACACAGAAACAAAAATGCCAAGTCCATGTTCCAAAGACATTTGAAAAGAAAGACCAAGATCGTGCTTTGGCTGCGCTGTGCGATACAAGTTACTTTTCCATCCCCGTTGGCTGAGCAGGGGCAATGAATTCCTTGTTGGCTTTTATGTAAATTCCAGGGCTTTAGTAATTAGTAATAATCTGCTTTCAAAAGGCACGGCTGACCCGTTTTCGTTCATTATTAGTGATTAAGATCGAGTCCACTTAGACACCTCAGTGTTAAATGCACATAAAAGTTAATTTCAGCATCCTGTCCTTCAAAGCAGGAAAATGGCTTTTCCAATTTTCAAACATGTCAAACTTGGAAAAGGCCTGAATTGGGATGAGCTTACTCTGTCCACGATGATGATTCTGGAAAGTCTCTCCTTCTCTTTCTGTTCCTTTAACATTGGTTTTTTTTTTTTTTTTTTTTTTTTTTTTGGTTCTTTTTTTTTCGGAGCTGGGGACCGAACCCAGGGCCTTGTGCTTCCTAGGTAAGCGCTCTACCACTGAGCTAAATCCCCAGCCCCTTAACATTGTTTTAAAACAATAATCTTGCTCTCCTTTTCTCTGAGACACATGTCCACTCCTGTTTACTGATGGTTTTCTCTAAGACCGAACACCCCTGGAACCTTCTCTACCAATATGGCTTCTAGGTGTATCTAAACCTCACCAATAAACAAGCCTTATTCTACAGCTTGAATTCATCAATGAAGTGGCAAAACAGAGTGAAAATTAATCCAAGGGCAATGGCTGAAAGCCACAAATAACCCAAAGCCACGGCCAGCTTTTGGCATAGCCCAATGCTAGCCATGCCTCCTTCTCCCAGTTCTTGCTGAGCCTGGAAATGACCTCCATTTAGGAATCGGGAGGAGGCCCAAAAGGCAGGGGTTTGATGGTTTGTTTTGCTTTGCTTTTATCATCTCTGGAGAGCTGAATGGGTACAGAGAGATGGCCCCTTCCAGGCCCAGAGGGAAATGATGGGACATTTCGAAGTTTGGTTTTGGTATCTTAAGAACTGGACAGGGGGCCTCTCCCCTCCCAGACCAGTCTCTGTCTGCCACTGAGCCTTCCACAGCTCTCTACCCTCTGGCCCACAATACAAAAGAAGCTCACTTACAACTCCAAGAGAGCTACAAGCAAGGGCTAAAAACTTCAGCCACTCGATCTCCTCTGTGAAGCGACCCACGTTCATCACACTGTTAAACAGGTCTGTGGGCAGATTCAACACCTTCCACATCTGGGCCAGCTCATCTGCGTGGATGATCAGTCTGCCACCAACCTTCGGGACAGGGAACACACAAAACACACATGAGGGCCACAAGCAAGACGCTCCTGGTTTTCCTAGCACAAGGAAGGGAACGGGGAGCTAGAGAGGCCAGAGAATCTTGGTTGACCGTTGTCTTTGTGGTGCCGTGGTGTAGTTTCATATTTTAAACTCCCAGTGTCAGAATTATGGGAGAGAGATTCAGGCATAGGGCCCATCTTATTTTCCTACGATGCCTTTATGGTTCTAGTCTTGTTCTTAGGTTGTCTGTAGAAGGCAGGTGGGACATCCGAGGCTGGCCAGAGACCTCTAATGGCAATGTCTCTCCTAGACTACACATAGGTCTCTGTATTGAATCTCATGTGTGTCCTTCCTGTCTCTACAAAAGTGACATTTGGCACCCTATGGCCGACCTATAGGGTTTAGATATGGGTATCTAACATTGTTAGGTCCCACGGCCTTGAGAGCTCTGCTGGGTTCACTCCACAGAAGACTTGGCAGTTAAAGAGTGAAGGGGAGTGATGGTTCCCCTTGGCTAAGGATGCAGTAAGGGTGTGGGTGCCCCATTAAGGTTCCAACATATTGCCAGGGCCTCTGAACCCAAGGTCAAGTGGGTTCCGAGTCGCCCAAGACTCCCCTATCCTGTATCCTAATGTAGGGCAGCATACTACTCCACTGTATCCCAGGATCTGGCCAAAGCACAGAGTTTCTCAAGCCAGTCCACCTTTTCCCATTCACAGGCAAACTCCCATGATGTGGGGAAGGTTTTCCCTGTAGGGCGTGTTGTTTTTACACCAGCCTGAGGTAGACCTCTCATGGTCTGGATCCATTAGCGTGATGTTGACACCCTTTAGGACAGGCAATATACATTGTACCCAGCCCCTGAATATTCTTTGAGATCTGGGGAAGGGGGAATCTGTGATGACCCCAGGACAGCCCAATGAGTCAGTCTCTTTCATAGTGATTCCTGCTTCTCTGAAGGAAAGACCCACTTTGCGGCCAGGACTTGATCAGCTCTGGGTGGGGGGCGGTGCTCATAGCCAGCTGCCTGGTGGGCACACGCTTGCCCCTGATCTAACCCGCTCGGTTTCCACAGCATCTCCATCCTTACCCGGGAGTGCAGGACCTTCAACAGCTCAGGTGTCAGTTCAGCCCAGTTGGACAGAGGGACTTGCTCAGATCTCTCTCTCACTGGAGGGATCTCTCCACGGGACATGGCCCCGAAATACCTGCGAGAGAAGGGACAGGGATAGAGGAGGGTCCCAGGCTCCAGTGGCCCCTGGATACTTTCTGAATTTGCTTTCCTTTTTCTTTTTTGAAAGGGAGTAGATAAAAGACAGTGTTTAGCCATGTTTAGTTTATTTGCAAGTGGGAAAAGTCTCTGATATTTCCACTTTAAGGAACGAAGAATGCTTAGGGTATAAAGAAGTGTTATTTCTCTCTGAGAATAATGAACAACCAACGGAACTTGGCACGTTAATTACCTGTGGCTTGTTCAGCCACACCCTGCCTCCACTTAGTGTTTTATCTTATAGACAGAGAGATCCTAGGACACGTATAGGATAGCTAGTCATGTGGGTTTGGAAGGTGTGAAGACTGTGATTGTATGTAGATAGGAGCAGATAGAATGTTCTTGGGGGAGTGAGGAAGCATTTCTGGCTTGAGGTAGGCAGGCCCGTGGGGGTGGGGAGGCTTCAGCAAGGGGAAGAAAGGCTGGCAAGGCCCTCCAGGAGGCACAGGAGGAGAGGCCTGCCAAGGAAGGGGCAGATATGATATGGTGCTGATGGAGCGGTCCTGTTCATTCTTCCCTCAGAATTTTCAGTTAGACAAGCCTGCTGTGAGCTACTGCCTTGTGGGGTGGACTCTGTTTGGGGGTGATGTGAAAGATAGGTCAAGTCCTATGTCAAGATTGGCATGATAAGGACAGAAGCCAGCAACCACTGGGAGTGGGCATGAGCAGTATGATGCCAGGGGTGTCTCCACCCAAAGCCTTGTTTCTCCTGAGTCACAGACTTCTGCCCCTTCACCATCGGGTAGTATTAAAACACAGGGTGTGTGTGGGGGTCCTATAGAAGTCCATTTTAGGGCCAGTCTACAGGATAGCGCTAACTACTGCCCATTTCTGAGACACAAAGCAAGCAGAACTAAAGAGACAGGAATCACAACAGCAGCTTCCGGTCTGTGACTGGAGGTCCTCAGGAGGACCGGCTGCAGAAGTACTTTGACACTTTTGAGTTAGTACATGGGCAATCTCTGTAGACAGACCAGTGTTTGGGTGGGAGTGGGTACAATGAGGACAACCCCAGAGTGAGATGTGGTCTGACCTTATGGGGGGAGGGGATTGAAAATGGTGGGGACAGCAGTACTATTGCCACCTCCCCCATTATACAGAAGTGCCTGGGTGGATATGTGGCACTCTAAACAGCTTTGGAGTTGCTAGTGTAGTTGGTTAGAGAATGAAGCCACACCATGGACTCAGTCCTCTGAATCTTTGCATTCTCTGTGCCCGTGAATGATTCCATCACTGCAGCCTTACTGGTTCGGGCTGTCACAGAAGCTTGCTTCTGGACAAATCAGTATATGCCCCGCTGATGCCAGGGAGCTGGCTTCTTCTTCGATGGGACATAGGGAAGGACTTCCTTGCATGTTATGAACCAATTACCTATTTTATCTGGGAGATATTAGACGGCATTCCATCTGCTAAAACACTACCAGAGTGTAAGCCACAGAAAACGATCTGGTAAGTGCTTTTGATGTCTAAACCGGATAGAGAATGTTAAGTCATGCTTTTTTCCCCCACTGCAGTTGAAGTACAAACTGATCTTACACGGATGTCTAAAAAATTTATAGCACATCATACACTATGGAGCAAGGAGGTTACTATGGTGGAAAGTTTCCCTCCATAAATGTCAGGGACAATATCAAGAAATGTCATTTTTCTTTCAGTAATGCAACAGCACACGGACATTAAAATGCGGTTTTAAGCAATCATATGGCATAAAACAAAATCTGTCTGACTATGCCAAATGAAATTAGCCTTCTGACATTAAAGTCCAATCTTGGAGGTAATGTGTACAATTCAAGATAGAAAATGACACAGGATACATGACTAGGCAAAGCAGCTCCGTTAGGCTGCATAAAGAGACCGCTGTGTTTCTTTCCTTCCATTCTGAAAAGCTCTCTCCTGGCTCAGCCTAGGAACCCAAGAGCTTAAGCCTTCAGAAAGGCTTTACAGCCTGTCTCTACCACCTGCTGGAGGTTCTCTTTCCTCAGTCTCTCCCCTCTACAGTCTGAGGTATCTTCTCTCAGAGGCACCGCTAAGGAAGTAAACATCCAGCAAGGAAAACGGCTAGAAAAGGTCTTGTTAGCTCCCAATCCCCTGCACCAAGCCAGGCCGTCCACTTTCCAGCAGGTATGCGGTTCTTACAAGGAGCAATTTCATAGTTGAGAGGCTTTCTATGTAAAGATGCTGTGGTGAAGTCGGCCCCTGTTATGCAAGCTCGCCCACTGAACAGCCTCTGGGGGGCCCTTTAAGGAGCCCAATGTGCTGTAAGCACACCATAGAGCGACTTGAGACTTGACCTCCTCACTCAGCTCTGCAGCCTTTCCCAGAAAGCCTTACGTGACCTCGGGCATCTTCATGCAGAGGGGAAAGATCAGTTTAAAAAAGAAATCAATAAAGAAAATAACTTTCTTCCCAAAGACAGGGTGCAAAGTGTCTTTAGTCTTGCCCAAGTATGTGTTTCCACAGCCATGAAGGAAGGTGTTTCATTAATCAGAGGAAACCAGCTTGAAGAGATCCCACCTCCTCCTCCCTGCGGGATGGCGCACCGCTCCACTAGGGGTACTGCTGCCATCTAGCGGTTAGAAGGAAAACAAGCTGCAGGTGTAAACCGGGGAAAGGCGAGCTGAGCTGCCAGCCACATTTCTAATCCCCTTCCAGCCAGAAAAGCAGACAGGATTCAGGGATGGGTTGGGTGGGCATATGCTAGCTGACATGGTAAGCTAACTGATTCTATGTGGCCTACTGTCCTCATATGTTATGACTCAATCTGGCTAGTTTAGGGAAGGGCATCTCCTCTCACTCTGTTTAATAACATTTGTGCCTGGATTTTAGAGACTTCGCTTCTACTAAACCTGTCTATAGTGCCTGACTGCGGGCTTGCCAACCTCCGCCGTTTCCCATAAACTCTTTTCCCAATCCCTGCCCTCTGAAAGAAACAACTTACTCGGCCGCCCACTGAATGAGATCGGGAGGCTGGGTTCGAATGGCAGCTTTGGTAAACTGCTTCAGCAGCTCCGGCAGCTCCGGTGGGATGCATACTTGTTTGTCTGTCTGAGGCATTGATCGCTTGACCTACAAGCAGGACAAAACAGAACGCGAGGATTTTGAGTCGTAATCAACCATGAATCGTAAGAAAGTTTTTTTTTTTTTTTTTTGAATAAGAGATCCTCTAGACCCTACATTAACACTCTTTGGAGGTTCTGCTAGTCTAGAAGACTTTTTATTGGCTTAAACCTATGTCTGAGCAGTGGGTTTCTCTGGTGGGTGGTCGCCACAATACAAGTGACACAGAATGCAATATAGGGAACACGAAGGATGTGAGCTGACCCAGAGGCAAATGTGGTCGGAAAGAACTCAAATGTTGGATATGGATGGCAGCTCAAAGAGGGAGGGGGAGACTAGGACTTGGCCCACTAAAAGCAGAAGACTGAACTGAAAGACCCCTTCTTCTCCCTTTCTGGCATGCACTCAAGATCCCACAAAAGAAACTATGTTTGGTGTGGGCTAACGTCTTTTGTTTGAGAACCCAGATTGGAAACATCAGCCTGTGTGTAGGGATGCACACTGAGAGCTGTCTCCGTAGATTGGGGGTTGGGGCCCCAAGAGCGGGAAGCCAGGGGCAAGATCTAAGTTTGGATAAACACCAGCCATGCCTAGTTGGGAAACCCTGAGAAGAAAAGACTGTGGGCATCCCACTACTCTCTAGTTGTTCTTATTTATTTATTTATTTGGAAGAAGGGAGTAATGTTTAACTTTAGACCTCATAAAAAGCCAACTATGTCTACATTTTACTAACATTTTTCACAAGTTAATATAAAAGTAAGGTTATAAAAGACATAAACGTAACCACTATAGATGTAAAAAGGAGAAACGGGGTTTGAATACAAAATAACCCACCCCCCCAAAGCCTTATCAATCCAAAATAAAACAGAACAGGAGTTGGGGAGGAAGCCTAGGAAATGTGGACTAAAGATGGTTGCAAGGAATCCATGCTCATCTTTAATCACAATAAAAGGCCTTAAATGTGCCAGTTCAGTACAAAAATCAACAGACCAGGTTTTTAAACTCTAGGGACAGTCCTATCTGGAAAGGCTCACAAAGACGGGAAAGAAGGAAGATGAAAACCACCTGTGCAATAGTTGATTCAGATGCTACCACTGACAGGAGAGACTTTGAGGTAAATCACTTTAGAGAAAGATTTCCTTTATCTGGATAAACGCTTTGGCTATTGCCCTGCTCTTCTCCCTGAGCATGGAGACCCATCACCACCAGGGCATCTCATGGTACCCAAGGGAAAACAGGACATTGTCTGGGATCCCCCTCAGTATTATAATAATGACGACGAGGGGTGACAAATATCTAGAATTGGAAGTATACCACCATGGGGGAGTCTCAGGGTGCCCATGGGAAACCAGGATACTGCTTTGACTCCCCCTAAATATTTTAACAATGACTAGGAGAGGTGAATGGCAACCGGAGTTGGCAACTTTCCAGACTGGAGAGGGACGTCATCAGAAAGACAGGAGAGGGGGCTTGAGACTACTAGCAACTTCCCAGGTTTAAGCCAGATGCTAGCTGCATAGGTGTCTGGTTGCCTTTAGAGCTATATTTATATTACACATTTTTTTTAAATGTGGAAGCCATGTTTTCCATAGCTACTGTTGCAAGCTCCTTTTGTTTTGTTTCGAGACAGGGTCTCATGTAGCTCAGGCTGGCCCTAAACTTGTCCTGAGGGTGACTTTAAGGCCCCAATCTTCCTCTTTCCACCTCCAGCTGCTGGGTTACAGGTATCCACCACCAAGTGCAGCATTGCGATTTTTTTTGATGACTTTTCAACTTATTTTATTTGGTAAATGACAGTGCCTTAGACCACTTATCTTATTTCTGTGTATCTTAATTTACTCTGGTAAAATGTATAGCGTTTGATTGCCATGTGCATCTTTTTCAGCACACTGCTCCGTGGCTCTCCATATGTCTACACTGCGGTTTGCTCAGTAGCTATCTCATGCTCACCAAAGGGAAACTCTGTGATTGAACAAAAGATCCAGGCTGAAAAAGATCCACATGGCAAATCAAACTTATTTTATTTGGTAAACGACAGTGCCTTAGATCACTTATCTTATTTCTGCCATTCCGTAAATATGTGCACCTGTTTGGTTACTCGGATTATGCATTCCTCTGTCAATGAGCACTTAGAAAAGGCCGTTGGCATCTTTGGGGGATATTTTTGGTGCTGCTATGAACATGTGTGGATAATATCTAATCATTCCCTGCTTTCAGGTTTTGGGTATGTAAGCAGAGGTAGGCTGGCTGGGTCACAAGGTAAGTTCAGCCACATTTTCTGAGGAACCAAGAAGCTGGTTACACTATTTTGCCACTTTTACTTATTTTGATAGGATCTTTAAAAAAAAATGTGTGTGTGTGTGTGTGTGTGTGTGTGTGTGTGTGTGTGTGTGTACACATGCATTCAAGGGTACTTGCCCTACTGTGTGCATTCCTGGAGACCTAAAGCAGGCATCAATGTCTTCTGCTGTCACTTTTCCCTATTCCTTTGCGGCAGGAATTTCCTTCCTGAAATTGGGGCTTACATTTTCTTGGCGAGGCTGAAAGCCAGTAAGCCCCAGTGATTATCCTGCCTCCACCAGCTCAGAGAGTTGAGGTACACACAGGACGCCTCTTCGTTGGGTGCTGGGATCAAAGCCCACCGAACATCTACAAGTATATTCCCCATTCCTCATATCTTTCCTTGGTGCTCAGTCTTAAAATTTTTCATTTTCTCCTCTTATTTTCTATTGTTTTCTTAAAAGTAATCAGTCACATCCTTGAGTGTCTTATGTCAACAATCATGCTAGATATTATAAGTATATTTTAACTTTTAATTCTCAAAACAGCCCAGAGGTAGATATCGTTCTATATATGATGAAACCAAGAAAAGGGAATATAATTTTTGCAATGATCTGTGTGATGGTTGATATCATCTAGATCCTAGACAGGGTCTGGAATCAGCTTGAAGACACGTACGTCTGTGAGGAACCATCTAGATTAGGTTGAGGATGTACAAAAGCCAACCCTAACTGTAGGCAGCACCATCCCGACCCGGGAGCCCAAGGTGACATAAAGAGAAAGCAGGTAGCTGACCACAAGCGCCCAGTTCTCTCTGCTTCCGGGCTGAAGATACCACGTGACCAGTAGCCACGTGCTCCTACAGCTGTGCTTCTCCTGCCGTGACGCGCTTCCTCAAACAGGAAGTCGACACCCACCCTTCATTCCTTAGGGGGCTTTGGTCAGGGATTTTATCACAGTATGACGAGGCTCGAACGCACCTGGAAGCAGCCTGTTAAGTAAGCCAGCCTTTGCTTGCTGGGTCCCTACTGCTGAGACCCTCTTGCTGGTGTCGCGCCCCTTCCTCGGGTCCCTATTTTCTCTAGCACTGTTCCCCAGTCTCTTTCTGTAACTCCATCCCATAAATAAGGATTAGCAATCGTTCCCCAATATCCCTGCCATGTGAGTTTATCCCTTTCTGGTATCTTCTTGGAGATCTCATTAAGGGCTCCCCTCCCAAATTCTGCCTCTCTCTCCTCTCCTTCCTCTCTCTCTCTCTCTCTCTCTCTCTCTCTCTCTCTCTCTCTCTCTCTCTCTGTGTGTGTGTGTATGTGCGCGTGCGCACACATGTGCACATGTGTGTAAGCATGGTGTGTGTAATCCAGGGTCTCACTCATGCTATGAAGCACTCCACTCTAGAGTCACAGCCTCAGTCCATGAAACTTATCTGAACCCAGTATGGCCCATCTTTAAGCCTCGTGGCCTCAAAGTACTGGGTTTGCCCCGCATTCTCTCCAGTCTATTGAGTCCCACTGAATCCCATTGGCAGTCCCTTTGTGTCTCCAGTTCATTCCTCCCTATCTCCACCCTTCCTCTCTGGTCCAGCTCTCCCTCACCCACTGTGTACCCTCTTCCTCAGCACCCTCACTTCAGGTCCACCCTACCCAGCACAGCCACAACCTTTGGTCCACCCTACCCAGCACAGTCACAACCATTGGTCCATCCTACCCGGCATGGTCACAACCATTGGTCCATCCTACCCAGCATGGTCACAACCACAGTCTTGATTGCCTTTCATAGACCAGAAAGCCCTGCTCGCAAAACAGCTTTGAGAACCAGACTGTCAAGGTTCTCCATGAAATTTTATTTTATCTTATGTACACTGGTGATTTGACTGCGTGTGTGTCTGTGTGAGGGTGTCCGATCCCTTGGGAGCAGGAATTACAGACAGTTGTGAGCTGCCAGGTAGGTGCTGGGAATTGAATCTGGGTCATCAGGAAGAACAAGCCAGTGCTCTTAACCATTGAGCCATCTCTCATGTACCCTAATTTGTACGAATTTTAAACTACATATTTCCTGCTATTACTGTTCACGCCATCCACTGGGGCCACTTTCTAAGGATTTACATTTACAATGTATGATACCTTTGTTTCTCCTCTTCCCGTGGGCAGTTACTGCTGCCTGAACTGCCTCTCTTTCTTCTATTCAAACTCACACAACTTCAGTGCTCATCCTGAGCCCCTACTAGGCTTTCCTAGGAAGCCTGGGTAGCAGCAAATAGTGTCAGCAGTGCCCATTTTGCATTAAACCCCGTTCTGCGTCTTTTACTCACTAATGTAGAGCTCCTTACAGTGAGTGTGGGAGACGGCTAACAGGTGTACAGCGCGTGCATGACGCTTGTAAACGGTTTATAGCGACACAAACTTTACAGCCACTTACAAGCGCACAGTAGTTGAAATTCTATTTGGATGCTGTTTGGCAGTTAGTAAAGGTTCCAGGTTTTCAGCACTTGTTCGTGCTTAAAGTTTTATGTGTAACACCTGCCGCCAGGCACCCATAGAGGACTTCCCCTGCTGTACGTGACAATAAAACCGTCCCTGTAAATCTGATTTTTGCTTTAACTGCAATGTATTTATTATCACAGTGTCAAACTCCGCGCATATGCGTCTCAAAGTCTTTCTAATTTGCTCTTGAATTTCCACATTTCTTTCCTTTGCAACCAAATACATGCTTCTAGAAACTATCGTTCTCTGTCTCTAATCAAGTTTATATTGGTTCATTTGTGACCAAATTATGTCCCTATTCTAGGCTTTTTGTGCTGGGGATCCAACACAGGGTCTTGCACAGGGTAGGGCTCCACTGGGGAGCCTCATCCCTCATCCTTGGGTTTTCAGACAAGAGCTCACTGAGTAGTTTGGGTTGCTCATGAACTCAAGCTCCTTCTGTTTCTGATTCCCAAGTGCCAAGATTACAGAACCACCATGCTTGGCTATTTTGGCTTTTGATGTTAATCTCAAATCAGATATGATGTATTTTTTAATGACTTTTTTTTTTTTTTTTTTGCTGATAGAAATTACATATCTCTCTCCTCCAGCAGAGCAAGGGAAGAAGGCCAAGGGGAAGAAGGTGGCCTCAGCTCTGACGTCGTCAAGAAACAGGAGGCCAAAAAAGTGGCCAATCCTTTGAGAAAAGGCCCAAGAACTTCAGCACTCCAGTCCAAAAGAGATCTCACGCGCTTCGTCAAATGGCCCCGCTATGTCAGGCTGCAGTGGCCAAGAGCCATCCTCTATAAGTGGCTCACTGTACCTCCTGCCATCAACCAGTTCCCCCGGCCCTGGACAGGCAAACAGCGACTCAGCTGCTTAAGGTCGCCCACAAGTACAGGCCAGAGACAAAGCAGGAGAAGAAGCAGAGGCTGCTGGCCTGTGCTGAGAAGAAAGCTGCTGGCAAAGGGGACGTCCCAACTAAGAGACCGCCTGCCCTCCGAGCAGGGGTCAATACAGTCACCACCTTAGTGGAGAACAAGAAGGCTCAGCTGGTGGTGACTGCCCATGATGTAGACCCCATTGAGCTGGTGGTTTTCCTGCCTGCCCTTTGTCGAAAGATGGGGGTGCCCTACTGCACGGTCAAGGGAAAAGCCAGGCTGGGTGCCTGGTCCACAGGAAGACGTGCACCACTGTTGCCTTCACACAGGTGAACTCGGAAGACAAGGGTGCTCTGACTAGGCTGGTGGAAGCTATTAGGACCCATTGTAATGACAGATATGACGAGATCCACCGTCACTGGGGAAGCAACGTCCTGGGTCCTAAGTCTGTGGTTCACATTGCCAAGCTGGAAAAGGCAAAGGCTAAAGAACTTGCCACTAAACTGGGTTAGATGTACACTAAGTTTTCTGTACATAAATATAACTACAAAATTATATAAAAAAAGAAATTACGTATCATGTTTGCTTCTAAAAACAAAAATGAAAATACAATCAATTCAACAAAACCTATGACTGTAACATCTTAGAAAACTTCAAAGTATTTTAATTATATGGTTCTTGAAATAAATTCTTATATTAAATACTACCATTTTAATAATTATATTTAACATTTCCTAAATGTCCCCCCTTTACTAAATGTTCAGATTTTAAAAAACTTTGACTTGACTTTCTTTGAAAATTGGTTTGCGGAAGCCCAAAGTCTACAGTCGCCTTGATCGCTCACACACACTTTCCTGCCGTAAAGAATAATTTTGGGTTTGGGGATTAAATTCAGCAGTAGGGCACTTGCCAAGTAGTGTGAGACTCTGGATTTTCAGGATGTATATGTATGTGTATGTGTATATGTATATGTATGTATATATGTATATGTATGTATATATAATTTTATTAATTAGCTCAGCACTTTTTAAAGACCCACAAACCATTCAGTAATTGAAACATAATTCACTTAGAGAGAATTGTTTTAAATTTACATTCTTTTCCCTGTTCAGTTTTTGTAAGCCTAATGCTGGGGAAAATAGGAAATGAACAAGCCTGTGCCAGGTAGGCTATGCCAAGCCTTAGTAGAGACTTTCAAGTGATACGATGTCTTTTGTGAATGAAATGTATTTATTTACTGGGCGGGGCACATGTGCCACTGTGCACCTGTAGAGGTCAGAGGTCAACTGGAGTCAGTTCCCTTCTCTCATGTGGGTCCCAAGGATGGAACTCAGAGCCTCAGCCTTGGCAGCCAAGTGTCTTTACTGAGCCATCTTGCCAGTCCCCAAAGGATCAGGATTGTTTTTAAAAAATTACCTCACGTGTGTAAGTTCTTACATTTTTTTTATTGTTTGAAAACTTCATAATGTCTTTTGATCAATTCTACTCCCATTCCCCGTTCCCACCCCCACTATTCCCTCCCAACTTCCTTTGTTCATGGTTTAAGTCTATCAGCATTTACTATTTTAGAAACAAGACTGAAAAGTTTAGACTTTAAATAGAAAGAAACCTCTGAGATGTTAACGTAAATAGCATAGTTTTATGGAAACATTTACAGGTAGAGTGGCAATGTTCGCTCTTTCTCCCCCAAGTATCCCAATGTCTGGCTTAATAAAGAGTTAAGTTTTCATGCCCTATCGGTATCCCGCCATGTTTGGAATCTCCGTATGCACTTTCAGAGTGAAGGAGGACTATAACGACTGTACTGTCACCAAAACAGCTTTGACTACACATATACCTCCCTTCCAGAGTCAGGCCCTTTCAGAAGTCTCCATAACCGCACTAGAAACACCACTGCTTTAGAAACCTGCCAAAGCATCTGTGACAATTGGACAATGGTGGTTTAAACCATCCAGAGGTCAAATAATGAAGAGATGGTCACATGACCAGGAAATAAAGCCAAGATGTCTCCCACCTCAGAGTTTCTCATTGTAATAACCTGTCTGAGAAATGAGCACATATTGGGACCAAATAGAACCATTAGGTTCCATTAGGACCCAAAAGGAACAGGGGAAGGGCAGCTCTGGACCAGCACTGTTAGGAGACGCACGATGCTCTCCATGTGTACTGAATCACGAGGTTTCTGTGCAGCGTGATGGCCCTGTAAGATCTGTGTTTGGTTAAGGCACTAGCGATGTTTGGAGAGCTTCAACTGTCCTGCCAAGAAGAACCAAACAAACTGCACACGATGTAAGGATGGGAGTAGACACAGAAGACAGTAAGACGTTCTGGATGCCATCCAGACACTGTCTGAGCAGACAGAGCCACCTGACAGAAGTTGGGACTTTTCTCACGCTGCTCCTTGCTCTCTGAACCCCAAGAGGTCTGTATGCTTGCAATTGCTCCCATAGGCACCCTGGTCTTCTCGTGCACCTGTGGCTATGAATTCCACTTTAAAAGAATGTTAATAATACAATCCAGGCCACGCTTGTTCCATTTGCATGTATGTGATTGTATGTGACAGAGCAGTTCTTTGCTGTGTCCCTAACATGCTACCCACCCAAAGGAGTTTTCTGGTTTCTTCCTCTTTTCTAGAGATGACAAAAGAATTGTTTGTTTTGACAAATCAGTGATTATCAGAGTATAGCTTTATTAGTTTACTGACTTAAAAAAAATGGCTTGGCAGTTTCAGTCACTAGAGTGAACTTATAAAAATTGCAATGGCTGTATGAAAACACAGCGGTTACTAACACAGTTTGAAGGAGAATTGAGGTTAGAGGTTAGAGGTCAGAGGTCAGTTTAGTCAGACCATAACTAGTATCCTAAACTCCAAAGACTGGCAGAAAAGCATTTCAGGGGCATAGTAACTTGGAAAATCTTTAACTTTTTTTTTTTTTTGAGCTGAGGACCAAACCCAGGGCCTTGCGCCTAGCAAGCACTCTATCACTGAGCTAAATCCCCAACCCCATAATCTTTAACTTTTTAAACTTAAATTTTAATTGTGTGTGTGTGTGTATGGGACATGTTAGTGAGCATGTGTCCCTGTATGAGGGGAGGTCAGAAGACAGCTTGTGGGGGTTAGTTCTTTCCTTCTGCTACTCGGGTTTGGGGTATCACAGGGTGTCATGTGCCCCACAGTGTACCCAGTATGCCTTATGAGTATTTTCTGTATGCTGTGACATTAAAAGGGGGGCAGGGTTGGTAGAGAAATCTTTCCTAAGTCAAGCGCCGAGAACTTGTGATTTAAAATGCGCCTCATTGTCTTAGGAAGCATCACGCGATAAAAGAGATTTACTGGGAGCTGTCACAATCAATTTCTGGTAAAAGACGAGCTTTTATATAGTATAAAAACAACATTCGTTACAGAGTAATCTGGGAAAATGCTGGTTGTTAGGGGAACAATTAGCTAATTTTTATGGCTTAAGTAAAATATCGCTCATACTCCTGGAAGAAATTACTAGACAAATTGACAGTTTGTACAAACTTTTCGATCACAAAGAAACAGTTCCAGATAATCACACTGACCGAAAAGGACACCTTCATTACCATCTAGATGAAGTAGGAGGGACGAGGAACAAACGTGAAAAATCCAAATGACCCAGGGCAGGCACTGGGGGAGGGGAAAGGTGGGGCCTCTCCTAAAGAGATGCAGCCGTGCCCTAGTCTAAACCGACTGAGGTAGTTTGCTGAGGTCGGCAGGGTGATGAGAGCTTTTAATATTTCTAAACAACCTGTTAGGTTTACGAACAAACTGTTAGATTCACGAGAACACCAAAACAAAGACATTTTAAGACGGCCACATGATTCTCAGGCCTTGCAAAGCTGAATGAGCCAGGATAGAGGGGCCCACGTGGTACAAGCTTAGCTACTGTGTTAAGCTCGATATACTGACCCTTCACACTTGCTCTGTCGCATAATCGGCAATCACATTCAACCCAGGGAATTCTTAAAGCCTCACTCCATGTTTGTTTCACAAAACAAGTTTTACAATATCGTTTGCTACAACACCCCACCTCCACACACACACTGTATCACACCAACTACATAGCTGACCTACTAAGGACTTCTGCTTAGTATGTGTCCCCCAGTAATAATAACTGGGTTTCTCAGTTCACCTCTAGCTTGCTTCCCACCCATTGACTCTCCTCACTGTGTGGAAGATATGGTCGCTTCCTACCTGACAGACTTCAGTGTTTCAGAGTGAACTTACACACTCGTCCCTTCCGCTGCTCTTAATGTCCCTAGGTCTCCTAGTCCCTCTGCCAGCACCTCAGTCCCTATCCTGCACAAGACCCAAAGGACAAGACTGTGGCATTTATCCCTTTGCAATCTCTGAAAAACACCATCCGTGTCACATGCCTTGCACAGCTCCATTAAGTAAGTCACAACCTGCGTTCCTTTCTAAAGCTTGTTTTTTGATCTCACTGTATCTAGAATGATCTAATTTTCTTCCATGCCTGACTTCACAGGCTGCCCCCGAGACCGACTGATGCCCCTCCCTCTGCAGAGTGTCTCTCTCCTCAGCCTCTTCTAGAAAAGCTTCCTGGGCTGCCTTGCCACTAATTTCATAGATGTAAGTGAACCGTCTCCTCCTTTCTGAATCTAATGGTTCTTCTGGTGACATATTTTCTTCCACGATTCTGTATTGTGTTTTTTAAAAAAATTGATTGCTCCCTCAGGAACCGCTGCGTTCCATCAGGAATGGCTCTGGCAGCCTGTTTGTCCTAAGTCCACTTAGCTCCTAGCTGTGCTCCTTTCTGCTGCTTACCTGTCATTTTCTGAGGTTCTATTCCCTCCCATCTGTGTCTCTCTAGATTGTTCCTGTGGATTTTCTACGTGTCCTTGGAAAGGAAAGCAAGTCTGTAGTTGCTGAGGGCTCCGTTCCATAGACACCCAGAGAGTTAGTTATGTAGCTCAAACCTTTGACACTGGATTTAACTCTTCTGTTCGCTCCTTTATGAATAACAAGAAGGATGTAAGATCTCCATCAGAACCAGGCAGTGTGGAACAGGCCTGTGACTCCAGCACTTGGGGGATAAAGGCAGTAAGGCTTCAAGTTTGGACTATGCAGCAAAATTGAATCTCCAGAAAAAACGGAAAGGAAAAATGTGTGGGGAAGTGTCTGTATGATAATTTTTGTCTATTCTTTTAGTTCTGCTCATTGTTTCTGGTTCAATTTTCATGTTGTTATAGAACATATATATGTATATATACTATATAAGCATATAAACATTTTTAGGTTTTAAAATTTTTCATCATTATAATATTTCATCATTATAAAATTCTATTCTGTTCTCACAAATGGCTAAGACATCCTGGACAATCGCACTTGCATCATGGAAGTTCATTTTTAGCACCTTAATGGAGAACAAAGGTCATTTGTCAGAGCAGGTCCTAATTTTTAAAAGCACATTCTAAACAGTTGCTCCCTGCGAAGGGAGACTCGGAATACGGCAGTGCCCACTCTTCACCTCTCTCAAATGGACTCACAAGAGCTAAAGGGTGCTGAGTTCTAACAGCAAGAATTTTCCAATGCCAGGCAACTGAGGCTTAGTTTGCCATATAGAGCTCCTCCTCCTCCTCCTCTTCCTCCTCTTCTTCCTCCCCCTCCTCCTCCCTTTTCCCTCCTCTTCCTCCTCTTCCCCCTCCTCCTCCTCCTTTTTCCCTCCTCCTCCTCTTCCCCCCTCCTCCTCCCCCTCCTTTTTCCCTTCTCCTCCTCCTCTTCCCCCTCCTCCTTGTCTTTCCACTCCTTCTCTTTCCTCCTCCTACTCTTCCTCCCCGTACTTCTTCCCCTCCTTCTCTTCTTCCCACTCCTCTTCCTCCTCTTCTTCCCTTCCTTCTCTTTCCTCCTCCTCTTCCTCTTCCTCCTCCTCCTTGATTTTTGAGATTTTTCTTCCCACCACAGTTTTTTTTTTGAGACAGGGTTTCTCTGTGTAGCCCTGGCAGTCCTGGAACTTGCTCTATGGACCAGGCTGGTCTTGAACTCAGAGATTCACCTCCCTCTGCCTCACCACCACTGCCTGGCTCAGATCAACTCTCTAAACCACTTAAATCACTCCAAAAAGCCTTCAGTGAGTCTTCGGTACTTTTCTAATCAAAATGATACCCCACGTGACTTTCAAGATCTCCACAAATTAAATCCTGGTGAGGTGGCACAATGCCTGCCATCCCATCCCTGGGGAGGCAGCAGGGGATTGCCCAGGGGCTCAAGGACAGCTGGGGCTGCACGGTGAGGCCTTGCCTAAAGAAGAAATGTTTTTAAACGCTCCACAATCTATCCTATTTATATTAGCTTTGTTTATTTCCCCAACTTTATATTATTGAAGCCTGACATTCTATACTGGGTCAAATTCATCATCAGGCTGATGCAGCATTTGGATGCCAACAGCAATATTGTTATGATCAGGCTTGCTTGACTTCTTTAATAGATGTTTTGGGGCCTGTGGGCTCAAGTTACCAAAGTTGCTAGTACCACCCGCTGCAAGCCCTAAGTTCCACATTAGTTAACAACTGGACAGGTACCTCAATCTATCCTAGCTTAGATCTAAGGTTCCTTTATGCTCACATCATGGCCTCCCATGGCCAGCGGGCATAGCTTGTCCATAGGCTGTCACATGCATCCTAGAGTTGCCTAATGTGGTCCCCTGATTTAGGGGTGTGATGTCCATATTTGGAGTCACCTTTGCCTTGTCTTTTCTGAGAATATGATGGAAATATTCTTTATCCTTTGGTGACCTATAAAACACTTCGCACCATCCCCCTGTCCCATTATGTGTTCACTCCACTTCTGCTCTACCTGCAGCCATCTTGATTCGGACACTTAAAGTATAGGAACCAAGGCTCTCGAGTGAACCCATAATAGTTTTCAAAAACAAGAAGACCAGGGCTAAGTCTCTCTCCCATCTCCATTGCCATTCTCCATATTTATCACCTTGCACTGTTCTTTTCTAACTTAACACACACAGCTACTGCCCTTCCTAGCAGGGTGCAACCTAACACCCCAGTGGCGGGTACCCTAATGAAGAAGCACTCTTGGCTGCTAGAACAGGATGCTAGACCTGGGCATAGCTTTAATGACCAGATCCTGGGAACTCCATCCACCCAGCCAAACTTTGTGTGTTTTCTTGGAATTATTCTAAGCACTGGAATAGAGGGGGAAAAAATGAAGTCAGGCACACTGAGTTTAAGAACTAGTGTAAGGAATTGAGAGGAAGATCGGTGATTAAAATAGGGTACAGAAGATGTCAAGGAGCCCATTCCAGATAGAACAAAGGAGTGGGAGTCGGTTAGAAGATAATTTCCAAAGACTGGAGATGACATTTTAACTGAGATGCAGGGAAGCCTAGAATGCCTACTGCTGTGTTCCTCTCTGCCAGAACAGCCCTAAGTAGCGGGCAACTATTCATTGAACATGTTTACTGTGAGAGAGAAGAGGGATTTCACCTGGCCAAGAAGACAAACATTGTGGAGGTTTTAGAAAACACTGGATTTAGTAACTGTAATCGCGGCGCTAAAGTGGGTGAGAGGGAATGGCTGGGTCTAAGGCTGGATCTGTTGTTCAAGGTCTGAATATAAAATCCCCTCTAAAGGCTTTGTATCTTAAAGGAAACAGAGAGGCAGAAGACGGTCTATGTATCAGCGCCACCCTTCAGACTCTGCTGTGGGCCTGATGCACTGACCGTCAAATCATTGTTTCTCAATTCTGAAGCCATTCTTCTCTGTCACAGTTAAAAAAAAAATGGAAGCGGGTCTTTCAATATTTCCCCCTGTACCAACTGCCTCACGTTAGACTTTGTGCGTACACAGCACTGGAAAGGGACATGGGAGGAGGCAGCCAGTTTTCTTCATGGTTCAGATGTGGTCTCCTGGCTGGAGAGATGGCTCAGTGGTTAAGAACATGGACTGCTCTTTCAGAGGTCCTGAGTTCAATTCCCAGATGTGGTCTCTTTTCTGGACTCCAGAAACCTTAAGAGTCCCCAGCTCTCTGGACCTCGTAGCACAGCGTCGCCAGCATCTGGTCCCTGCTCTATGTCAACTCTCGAGTGCCTTGCTGCTGCAGTGAATGTCTGTGGTGCCCACAGCTGGCAGTTCTATTTGTTCTATGGCTTGGTAAGTATCAAAGTCTCTGTGTTAAAGATTTGGTCCCCAAGAGTTGCTACTGAGAGGTGACTGAACTTTAAAGACGTGCAGCCCAAAGGGAGATTCTTGGGTTATCAGGATCACGCCCCCAGCAGATCATGGGATCTCAGATTCTCCCTTTTTCTCTCTGCTTCCTGGCTCAGGGGATGAGTGGCTTGATCTGCCATAACTTTCCATTTTTTTACGATGTTTTCCTACTGCCAGAAGGCAAATTTAACGGGGACACTTGATCTCAGAACCACTTTTTCTCTCTATAATTTAATTACCTCGGGCACTTTGTTACAGTGATGGAAAGATAACTAACACACCCGACACCTTTTGGGGAAGCTCTGAGCTGAATGCTGCCATGGAGTCACCTTCTAGTAAGACTCTCTGGCATCCCAAAGACGCCAAAGATTCCAAAGATCCCTCCAGTGAACCTCGGCCACAACCCTCTCCAACAAACTGTGCGATTGGTCTTTTCTGTGGAGTGGTCCAGCTCAAGGTAACTCCTTGTGTTAGTGATCCCCACATACTTCATTTTTTCTTGAAGAAAATGTCATGTTGAACCCTCTTTGTTAAAATTACTTGTACTGTTTCTGTTCTGAAACACACTGGCCAAAAGCTTCAGGAGTGAACTAAAGAGAACAGAGCGGACTTTGTTCAGGGAAGTCTGCAGAGGAAAGCCTGGTAGTTCCTTGAGTACAACTTGAGAGCTTCATGTCTCGAGAAAGGAGGGAGGGACTGGGAAACAGATGTTCAGGAAACTGGATATACAGGATTGGGTGGGAGGTTGGGGAGGAAAATGAGGGGAGTGTTCAAAGCCTGGAAGTCAAGGCGGGTGGCAGCTTTACCTTTGTAGAAATGTCCAACACAGCAGGAGAAGTTCAGGCCAGATTCCCCTGCACCTACTTACTGTCTCTTACTCACAGGAGTTCCATACACTCTTGAATCACAAAGCTTTTGGAATTTTAGATTCTTTGGCATCCAGATGCAACTTCTCAGCCTTGGAGCAGTATGACCTAGCCTATTCACATCCATTTTTAAAGTAGGGGGACGATCCACTCCATCTGACTGTCAGCCTAGCCCAACAGCCTGTAAAGTTCTTTCCCATCCTTAAAGCTTTTGGTTTGGGCAGACTCACTTCCATTATACATCCCAGGGCCCAACCCCAGTCCTCACAATCCAGTAAGTGAGTCCTTCACTTACGATCCGATAATTGCCTGAATAAACAAAACCTCAACCTGTACTTGCTAAGTGCTAAGGGATACAGGTTTGCGAAGTATCTCCTATGGGCTCATTTTTGTTACTTCATTTGGTTTTATTGGTGTGGTCTAAGGGTTCAGTCACAGAAACGAAAGGCTCCATACACCAGAATCTCAAGAGTTGTTTCTATGAACAGCTCTTGGAGCTCAGGACCAAGCCCCTGTACATCCTCGCTCTGAGTTGATATAGGAAGTGGTAGGGCTTGAGACAAGCATTTATGATGGCTTAGAATGTGCGTCCCACTTTACAAAGGCTAATTCTTCTGAGCTCAGCTTAGTTCTCCCCTGACCTCCAAGCCAGATCCACTACACTCTTTCAGTGACACTTAGTTCAAAGTTGACATGATTATTTTGATTTTTTTGACTAAGTATATTTTTTCCTCTATCCACTCTAAACCCCAGAGGCTTGGTTGGTATTTTGCTCACAATGGAATTCTAGTGCTAGCCTATGCCTGGAACTCAGAGTTTAGTAGATACTGGTAAAAATGAACGAGCTGTCCAGTTTATAATGTGTCTTTAACACCCCTTACTGCCCACAATGGTCCCTCCAAATGTGCTCTTATATCCATTGTACAAATGGAAAGACAGAGAGGGCTCACCAGATCCCATTGTCTCCAAGTCACATTGGACAGTATTGAAAGACAATAAAATAGTAGTTCCGGGTTAAAAAAACAAAAAAAATCAAAAACAAAAGCAAAACAAACAAACAAAAAAAAAAAAACCAAACCAAAACAAAACAAAAAAACCCCACAATTTGGCCAGAAAGCTATACTCGCCCATTTAAAGATCTCTGTAGGAAGGCATGGTTGGGATTCCTGGTGAGTCCCTCACAGCCATGTGGCATGGCCCTGGGCTGTTAAATTCCCCCCTTCCACTTCCCCTTCCAACTACCTCAGTTTGGCCTCCAAAGGGGGTGTCTGGTTTCAGGCGACTCCTCTCGCCTGGTATCAGGCGGGAGGTGTAGTGAGAGCTCCAGCGCCTGGACCCTTGGTGGGGGGAGAGCGGGAGGACCTTTTTGGGTGGGACCAAAACAGCAGCAAACACCACCTGGGGCTTTGTTAGCTAGGAGCCTTGCCTGGGCAACTCTACTGCCTGTCCACTAGGGAGCAAGGGCACTATGTGATGTCACAGACTCCCCAGCACCCAGAGTTTGCGGGAGGGAGGATGCTGAAGGCCTGGGGAGGGGTGGTGGTGTCGGTGGTGGAGAGCCCATCAGGATGGGGTGGGCATTAGGGGCGGATGTAAAGCTGCGAGCACTAGGTTTAGAAGGACTGAAGAGCAGAAATAGCAAGCGAGGGAAAGCCCTGGGGACACAGCAAGCACTGAGTGCTCTGCTTGTTTGTGCCAGGGCATATGAGAGCACTTCAGGCTCTCACTCAGTTCGTCCTTTTGGCTACCTTTACCGCCATATTCAGATAAGACGCCACATTCAGACAAGACGACCCAAGCATTAAGCGCCTTGCCCAAGGGAAGGATTAGCTAGTGATAGATCCAGGCTAGATCCAGATTCCTCCTTTCAAACCCCGAGCAGACTAAGAAGGGGATGGTGCTAAAGCATATAGGAGCAGTGTTCCGAATGCTTCTGGACACAGAGTAAGAAGGGATATCTCTGTATTCTCCCTGCAGAGTCCGGTCATACGCGATGGGTGCTTGTGCGCACGCGCAAAGGCAATGAAGTCTCAGAGGCCCTCTGGAGGGAGGTTTCACTTTTAGAGACTAAGTATGAGGCTCAAAGCTGAAGGTGGCTGGTGGCTGGCTAGATCCCGGCAGTAGGCTGGAACTCAGCTCTGGGTTTTTTGAGTTCATGATGCTTACTCTTTTAGAGTCAAACAAAGACTCACTGAGGTCTGCTACACCCTTTGTCACTCCAGATCCATCTTTAAGGGTCTGGACACAACCATCCAGTCTTCCAGCCCGTTTATACAGTAATGCACATTAGCCAGAATCAATGAATCCCTTCACCCCGGCCTTTAGAGGTTTCTGTAGCTGTGAGATGAAGCCGTTGTCTCCCCTTAAAGCAATTTCAAGCCTCACTGAGCAAACCGGTGGTTCAGTGTCTGTATGCAGAGGGCTTCTCTCAGTCTGCCGCCCTCCACTTGCAAAGGAACTGTCCTGTTATTTGTCAAAATCCTGCAGGTGCTCGCATACCCGGATGGTCCGGGGAGTCACTCACCCACAGGCAAGACCTAGTGATGATGAAAAATCAATCACAGGCCATCTCCGGCTTTCCCAAGGCCTTGGTGGAGGGACAGTCATTGGTATTGCCCGCTCCCCACCCCACCCCTACAGCATGGTGGGACTGGGGAAGGCCAGTGATCGACAGATGTGTCTTCTGGGAGGAAAAAGAAAGGAGATGGAGAAGCCTATTTGATGCCTCCTGGGCTCTGGCCACTGAGGTCTGTTGTGTATGTGCATACGTGAAAAGTACTGGTTTCTTTTTTTTCAGCAGGAAGAATACAGGCAGGAGTGAATAATGATTTTCATGCAGAAGGGGGCTTATCCAACAAAGCGTTAGCCACCTGGTGACGGGATATGATAAAAATTGAATTTTAGTGTGCCAGGTGGGAGAGGAATATAAGAAAGGAATCTCAAAATGCTGTCCGAAGCGAGGTCTGATGTCTCTGCAGGAGGCGAGGTTTCTAGGCAGCTCTCCGTCAATCAATATGTGTAACAGAAAAAATACAGCAAAGAGAAGGCTACCAGGACCCAGTGAGGACAAAATTCAGGGAAGCCACTTTAAGCGAGGCAGGTACAGGAGAGGAAATGTGACTGCTGGTCCTGCGTTGGAGTGGGTAGTGGGTTCCTGAGTGCTCAAGAGATTTCAGAATCCACGTGGACTTTTAGATGCACCGCGTCTTTTAAAAGTAAAAACCGATGGAATAGGTTATGCTCATCCCCTCTGCTTTCTTGGAGCCTCGAGGGCTAATGGTACCTTTCTCATCTCCGTTTTATTTTCCCTCTCCTGCTAGGTCGTCCTTGACAGTCTACACGGTCTAATTTCTCCTATTCTATTTCTCTCCATTCTCATCCTCATTTCTCTTCCTTTCTGTACTGCAAAGCTCTCCTGGGCTGCTCTCTCCCGGCCTCTTTCGTATCTACTTGACTTAGGGTTTCAACTTCACCCCTGCATCCACACCCCACCTTCTGGGTCTCCCGATCCTCATGATAAACGAAGATGACCTCCCCCGGTCTCGAGGTTTAGATGCCAAATTTAGGTCTCCGGCCCGAGCCCCTCCTTAAATGCCTCACTAGCGCCTTCAGCAGTCTTCTGGCGCCCACCACTGAATGCCTGATCCCCTTTCCTGACCTCAGTCCCACATCCTTTCCAAGCCAGCTCTGTCAGACTCTTCCACACCAGCCGTAGCACCTGCACCCATCTCGGGCTTCGGCCTCAAGCTCATGGCTTTACTTCTGCGTGCTGCTTTCTCATAGCTCATATTCCAATCTGCTTGCAAAAGTCACCCCCAACCTGAGCATACCACCTCCAGAACCTTTGTCTGAGGAAGCCGTGCCTCATCTGTACCACCACAAGTGGCTTCCTAGACCAAGTCCCTGTTTTGTCCTTGCTCCTCTGTGGCTTCCAGTACTATCCTTTGAACACTGACGACTGCTGTCACTCCTGTCCCCAGACCCCCTCAGTGTCTCCTACTTTACACAGAGTTAAAATCAAAGTGATCCACAGAGCCTTTTGCTTCCCCACACTCACCCTGTTCTCTTCTCAATTGCCCCCAGACACCCTGGCCATGCCGTTTCTCTGAGAGGTGAGGCTCATCCCTGCCTTGGAAATACACTTGCCTTTCCTTCATGGGGAGTACAGCCTCTTCAGATCTCCACATGGTTAGTTCTTCAGCTCCTCAACTGGCACCCAAAAGTTACCTCCAGGAGAGGCGTCTCTGACTCCTCCATTTAAAAGGGAACACAGCATCCCCTTCAAGTTCTCCCTCCTTTTACTCACATCATATGGTCTGGTTTCAAGAACTCGCTTTATTAAATTTCTATATCCTTCTACAGGAATATGCGGGGCCCTTTGGCTCTGCTTTATTGATGTTGTGTTTTGAGGCCCTAGCATAAGGCCAAATGCAAAGCAGGCAAGCATTAATATTCATTGACTTAATGAGATATCTTTTCCCCCTTCTACATTTTCTCCCATCTCCTTCCTTCCAAGAGGATGTCCTGGAAAATGATAGGCCAGTGTTTATTCAGCTGGTCTCACTCACTGATCTTAGGCACTAAAGCTTTACCAGAAATGACCAAAGGGAGAAGGCCTACTGGTCTCCATGTTACTACCATCATAGCTGCCTTGTATCAACTACCCATGACAACCATGTGCTCAGAAAGGTCCGTGCTCCTGCACAGTCCACCCATGGCTCACCTTATTATATGTTATTTTGTAGGAAGATGGGAAAGGGACTGTGGTACCTCCTGCCTGGGTCACAGTGAGGCTGAGATGGAGCTCATGATGGTGGAGTCCTAGTCAGGATCTTGGTCAGGTCTAGCCCACTTCTGATAAATGCCCCATTGACATCCATTACCTGACCTTACAGGCTGAGATGCTAAGCCAAAAAGCCAGAACTTTAGCAATTCTTAGATTCTTAGGTTCCAATTGATCCCTTGGCCAACTCAGAGCTTGGGGAAAAGAACTGACGAATCAATGGTTTGATTTAGTTTCAAAATCAGAGGGGGGAATGTGAGGACTCAGCTCCCAGACCCAGGCTAACTCCATGACAGGCTGCAAACTGACAGTTGGCAGACTAGGCCTAAGTTTCTGTTTCCCAGAAATGAGAACCGGGATCCAGGAACCTGTGGTCAGTCAGCCACAGCTGTAGGCTGCCAATCCGAGGATACCTTGTCATCTGCCTGAAGTAAGAATGAGTAAGCAACTCCCTGGGAAGTCTCCAGAGCCGAACCAATTGTAGAATCAGCCAGACCCCTAGAGATAGAACTGACCCACCAAGGTAAAAGGGCACCCACCCACCAACTGACAATAAAAGCTGGGCAGCTCCACTAGGGGTCTCCATTCTCAAATGGGGAGACCCCTGCAGGCAGGAAATTCAGTTGAGCAAACACTCTTGCTTTCACATACTACTTGAGTGTGGGGTGTCATTCTTCAGTGATTCTTGGACCCTAACAAGGAGAACATCCATCCATCTTCTCATAGCTGATGCACCCAGTGTACATTAACTCCAGTTCAGAAACATTCACGTTCTTTTCTAAGGTTAGCAATTTAAATACAACACAGATTCATCAGCTCACTTCCTAAGGGTCAGGAGTCTACGGAAAGGCTACTGATCCTCTCTAAGACTCTTTCCAGATTGCATCCAAGTGCCAGGTGTCTGTGATCTTAATTTGAGGCTCCCGGGCCTCTTCCTGCTCATGGCTATTGGCAGAATCTCATTTCTTGTGGTTATAGATCAGTTCTCTTGCCAGCTATTGATGAGGGAGATTCCTCTTAGCTCTGGAAGCCACCCTCAGGTCTTCGTGACATGGTCTTCTCATAGAAGTCACGGCCTGGTTGGGTTTTTTTCCCAGTTCATGAGAAGCATGTTTTATTTCTTCTTGCCCTTTTAAAAGGCTCACATGATTAAGTCAGGCCTACTGGAATGACCTTCCTTTTGGCTAACTCAAAGTCATCTGATTAGGGACCTTAATCACATTTGCAAACTCTCTTCTGGCACATAAACTTAATCATGGGAGTGATGCTCCAGTTTAGTCCTGGGGCCACCGTACTCAAATGGATGACAGTGTGGTTGAGCATGTGCCACAGCAGGTGGAGTTGTGGCAGGGTCTGAGAATTTTTCCGACCATGACATGCCTCTTGGTAAGGTGACAAGAAGAGATCCATTATCTTTCTCCGGAGAACCAGGATCCTCAGACACCATGATTGGTCTCGGAGGGCCTTTTCTTCTTTGTATCTCCTTGGGCAGCCTTTTCTTGAGACCCTTCTAGAACTACTCAGGGAAATCAGAGTGAAAAGAGCCACCTTATCAGAATCCACTTAAGGACCTGAAACTTGTCTGCCCATGCGTGCATGTGTGCATGTCTGCATATGTGTGCATGCAAACATGTGTGCTAACTACCACACTGGGATGCAGGATATGGGTGTGGCTCTTTGTAATTTTTACAGTTGAGTTGACTCTGCTCTGGCTTCTATGCCACCTTACTTACACTGGACAAGGCATAGCCTCAGCATACGGCTTAGCAAGTAGGGCAGGAGCTGGACTTCAGCCACTGCCACCCCTTAGAAAGCTGCCTGCGTTTCCTGCCTCCAGACCTTCTATTTCTATCCCACATTATTCATCTTCTAAATATGCGCAACACTCCCTCCCCCACCCCAGGAAAAGCAAAGAACAAAATAAACCGGGACGCCCTCTTCAGTCTTCTCTACCTCACCTTTGTAAGGACTCATAGCTTTTCCTCATGTGGAGAGAGGTTTTCCAGCCATCTCTATATAGATTATTCAAATCTGCACCTCAGTCCCACCTCCCTCTTCAGATCTCAGTCCTGTGTCCAGTGTCCCAGATTCCTAAGTCTAAAGAAGATACACAATCTGTCCTCAGGCCAGCCTCAGACAATTCCAGTTGGCAGAGGCTACAAATGCAGATAACTCTCTTACTGAGCACAGGTTAGCTCTCCAAACAGTTATCAACTGGGTCAAGACGGAGAGACCATGATCTAGGTGCCTTCCTCCTCTTGATGCTACAGCCTGATTCTACTTACGGAAATGTATTCTGTACATACGTCTCCCTCTCTTTATATTCCTATATCAAGTCCCATTTCCTATAGTCACAAAAGCTACCTCTGCCCAAGATAGCTCCCATCTTCCTTTCGATGCCAGTAAATCTTTTCATTCCCTTAAAAGCCCATCCTGGGATCACCATACTGTGCTTTGGACTGTCACCTTTGCCCTTCTGAGACCACTCTCTAGTTGTTACTGTCTGGGCCTGTGCATCAGGATTGTAGCCACTGATGGGCTTCAGTATCTGGTGGCCTCGGCCTGTGGGGGAGGGATCAGCAGGTGTTGTTCCCTAGCTCTGAACCCGAGACTCCGTCTGCCCTGCACACCCAGCATCAGCTTCCTCTACCTGCCACTCACCTCCCTGTGCTTGTGTATTCATTTACTCTCAGATAGTTTTGTACTATGTGAGTTATGTGGGTTGGGCTGGCCTCACACATGATCCTCCAGCCCCAGTCTCTGGGTGTTGAGTTGACAGGTATGAGTCTCCGCTTCAAGTGACATGCAATTCTTTTTTTTCGGAGCTGGGGACCGAACCCAGGGCCTTGTGCTTGCTAGGCAAGCGCTCTACCACTGAGCTAAATCCCCAACCCCGTGACATGCAATTCTTATGGCTCCCCAGAAGCATTGCTTCCTCAGAGGTTGTAGTCCAGTGGTTGTACCGATTGCTTGCCCTATCAGGTCTAGGGATGCTTTCCCATAATGGCTGGTCCTTGGGCTTACCACTGTTATCAGCCCTTAGTAAATTTTCCTTAGCTAAACTTTCTTTTAAAAAGATTTTTTAAAATGTTGACTTAGTTCGTATATGTTTATACATCGCTTTGCATTTTGCATACATATAAACGCATATCGGTCTACCTTATGTGTGCTTGGTACATGCAGAGGCCATAAGAGGGTATTGGATCCCTTGGAACTGGAGTTACAGAGGCCTGTAATCCCTGTCTCATGCTGTGTTGTTGCTGAGAACTGAACCTGGGACCTCAAGGAAGAACAGCTTGTACTGTAAACTGGCTAGTTTTGTGTGCCAACTTGACACAAGCTGGAGTTATCACAGAAATGGAGCCTCAGCTGTGGGAATGCCTCCATGAGCCCCAGTTGTAAGGCATTTTCTCAACAAGTGATCAAGGGGGGAGGACCCAGTCCATTGTGGGTGGTGCCGTCCCTGGGCTGGTGGTCTTGGGTTCTATAAGAAAGCAAGCTGAGCAAGCCAGGGGGAAGCAAACCAGTAAGTAACATCCCTCCATGGCCTCTGCATCAGCTCCTGCTTCCTGACCTGCTTGAGTTCCAGTCCTGACTTCCTTTGGTGTTGAACATCATAGAAGTAAGCCGAATAAACCCTTTCCTCCCCAACTAGCTTTGGTCGTGATGTTTGTGCAGGAATAGGAACCCTGACTAAGACATACTCTTAAACACTGAGCCATCTCTCCAGCTCAGCTAAACTTTCTTAAGTGTACCATCTGCTTCTTTTTTTTTTTTTCTTTTTTTCGGAGCTGGGGACCGAACCCAGGGCCTTGCGCTTCCTAGGCAAGCGCTCTACCACTGAGCTAAATCCCCAACCCCTACCATCTGCTTCTTGCTGGCTCTTCAGTCACAGGAGAGTTCTCTCCTGGCTCCTAATTCAGAGCTGGCTGCCGGGACCACTCCCTTGCTCTCTAGTATGTGTGGCCTGTAGTGTGGCGATCTATTTATGTCCACTATTTTCTGTGCTTCTACATTCTCTTGGCATAGTTCCACAGTCAGCAAATGTTTACTAACGAAAAAATGTGAGTTTCCTGAGCAAAACACGTTTAA
This sequence comes from Rattus norvegicus, assembly GCF_021556685.1. Classification (NCBI taxonomy): domain Eukaryota; kingdom Metazoa; phylum Chordata; class Mammalia; order Rodentia; family Muridae; genus Rattus; species Rattus norvegicus. Next base: position 79,905,662 of record NC_141544.1, read on the forward strand.
ATGAATTCTTTTGTACCACAATTTTTTTTTTTTTTTTGAGGAGACCTCCTTGGTGGTTCAGAACTGAGCAAGTCTCAGGCCGTGTGATGTGAATTTTGCTGATTAGTTGCTTGGTTTCGTACAAGTTCCAGTGCCAGTTGAAGCTCTGTGTCTTTGTTGCTGGTGAGTTCAGAATTCTCATTAAAATGGATGGTTTCTGGATCGTCTTCCTCCCTGGAAACCAATTTCTTCTTCCTCTTAAACTCCGTCGTGCCACGGTATCTTACCGCTAGTCATGGAGCAAATTGTTCCACTTGCTCCCTATGTCCACAGGCCGGTGCCACACTGTGCCCAAGCACGTGCTTAGTAAATGCCTCTTTGTCCCAGGATTCACTTCAGTGAGCTTTTATTTAAATATTTAATGAAGTAAAATTGGTATAAGTGCCTCCTTAGGGAATCTTGGGAAAGTACAGGGATGTAATCAAATGGTTTGCAAATTGTACTTACTTATTTATAACCCTAATTTGAAAAGAACGATTGGAGTTTTGAAAGGGGGCGTTCACATTTCACCAAAAGTATCTCCCATGGGATGAGGAGGAGATTGTTCCTAGAAGAAGGGGGGATGTACTAAGCCACTGTCTGGAGTGGCTCCTTCCGACCCATCTGATGTGGTAACGGTTATTTGTAGCGGTAATTAAAACACCAATTCCTTCTGACGATTGCTAACTCTGCTGTGGAAGTCCAAGTTCAACCCCATGACTCTAGCTATTTTTATGGGGGAGGAAAATCCCACTTAGGTTTTCTCTGTGTCTGAGCAGGGAGGAGAGCAGAGGGGAGGGGAGGAGAGTGGAGGAGAGGGGAGGAGAGTGGAGGAGAGGGGAGGAGAGGGGAGGAGAGGGGAAAGGATGAGGGAAGCACAGGAAACACATGGATGTGGTGCGATCCCTTGAATAATTTTACAGAAGAGCTTGAAAACTTGGAAGCTGACACAGGTTAAATGACCAGGCCAAGACATGGTTTTGGGGAATGGGATTGGGGTCGGGGTTTTGTAGGCACTTTGGACCGCAATGATTCCCTTCCATTAATATAAAAACTCATCTTTACAACTGACTCTGCCTAATGACAAATATATAAGCATTATGTATAAACACGTTTGTGTGGACCTCTAAAGGTATTTTGTACTCTAAGTACTGGTTCTCCTATGCCTAGTGAATGGGCTAGATCTTTAAGCAAACAAGAAGAGGTATCGTAACCCCTTTAGCACGATTCAGGAAGACTTGGGCCCTAATAATCCTGGTGACTCCTGATATGGGCGGTTCTGATCATAAGCAGCATGAATGAGTATTCTTACCCCAAGTATCAGCTGCTTACTTTGGAACCTGTCCTGAGATGGCACACTCATGTCCTTCCATGGCGATGGTTCCATTTCCCACATAGGGAGTGAGAGAGGGGCCTTGCTCTTTTGCTGTTGGCTCAGAGGTAGCAGCAGAAAGAAACATTAAAAAAAAAGTTTTTCTGATAGCGAAAGTGATACTTGGTTGTGCAAATTTGGAAAATGTAAAAAGTTAAAGAGATTTAACAAAATCCCCACCCCACCCCTTAGTCCTATCTCCCAGAATCAACTGCTGCTTTCAGGGACAGTTCCTTCTTCCAAGAGCCAGCCCCGGTCCCCATTAGGAACTCCTGTTTGATGCTTCCTCAACTAGAAAATGCCTAGATTCTACTGCAATGCCTCCCCCTCTCACAAGCTGCACAGTCACTGAAAAGGGCAGGCTACAAGATGTCTACAAGGTACGCTCTTAATCGTGTAGAAATGCCCATTGCTATAGGTAAAAAGAATCAGGTTCTTATGTCAACAGAGGTATTAGATGTCTCAGAACTGGAGAAGCTCCAGAGTGAGGGACTGGGAGCACTTGGGGGATGGTAGATTTTATCAACATGCAAACCTCCCACCAAAGGCAATTTCCCCATCTAGTAATAACCTCGCTCCTGTCAATTCTCTTTAGGAGGAGGAGAGACAGTGGCCTATCCCTGTCTAAACTCCAGGTATCTGGAGATTGTTGTCCCTGCCTGTCTCTCCCTATGCCCACTCAGAAAGAGTGATTTCTGCAGGCCTCAATTTGTATTCCACACTGGCAGTGGGTTTTCCCAACTATTCTCCTGGGAACACAATTCTATTCTCTACACAAAAGCAAAGATACAATTAAAGCTACGCGTGAGAGAGCAATCAGGGGAACAACTCCGTCACCATGGAGAGGATGCTACTGAATGAGGCAGTTTCAGCAAACATTCTCTTCTCGCTGTTGCCCCAAATGCAGAAGAGATGCTCCTGGTTCTGCAGCCACCCAAGTGTGGTTCATCTCAAAGGAACCAGGATCTACCCACACCATATGCTGTCTTCCTCAGGGGCCTGGTCCAGAGACTAGCGTTTCCCTTAGTTCTTATCTGTGGCTCGGATACCAGTGTTGTCATCCCATGTCTGCTTTCCTTGAAGACCAGAAACATTGTTGGCTCCTGTTCGGGATTCTACTAGGTAGCCTTCCTCAGATGAACCGGGGTGGCTGGCTTCTCTGCAGCAGCTCGAGATGCTAATGCCTTGTGGCTTAGTCAGCAGTAGAAAGAGGAAACAGAGACATTTTGTTTGATCCATAATCCATCTCGACAATTTCACGGAAAGGCTTAAAAAACGATGAATCTCTGAGATTGATATAGGTTAAATGACCAGGGCCATGTTATGGGTTTTGTGGGCCCTGCCCACTTTTGCCTTTGTGAGCCTCTCCTCCATTAAAAATACAAAAAAACTTGTGTTTTATAAGTGTTGGCATAATGATAAATGCATTATATTATAGAAACCCAAGTTTCTAACTGGGCTGTTTCTAAAGTGCTGACATAGAGCCTTGATATTAGAATATTACGGGGTATATTTGGCTTTGCATTGCTGTGATGGGATTCCCAACAGAAAAACTCACTGGAGGAAATATTTATTTTAGTTCATGGTTTCGAAGGGTGAGCTGTAACTTGGATCGGTGCTTCTTGGCCTCACTGTGCAAGGTTGAACACCGCAGCAGTGTGTGTGTGTGTGTGTGTGTGTGTGTGTGTGTGTGTGTGTGTGTGTATGAGCATACAGATGCTTGTGTGTGTGATATACATGTAGGTCCAGGCTTTTGTTCCTTGAGATTTGGTTTTATGAACTCTCATTGGCCTAGAATTAACTGAATAGACTAGGTTAGCTGGCCAGGAAGCTCCAGGATCAGCCTGACTTTGCCTGACCAGGGCTGTGACTACAAACAGATGCCTCCTCCTCCTCCTCCTCTTCCTTCTCTCCCCCTCCTCCTCCTCCTTTTCCTCCTCCTCCTCTCCCCCCCTCCTCATCCTCCTTCTCTTCCTCCTTCTCTTCCTCTGCTTGTGTCTTCTATTTAATGTGGACTCTGGAGAATTGAATTTAGATCTTCCTTGCAAGCTTAGCACTTTACTGACTAAGCTATTATCCTAGCTCTCAACAAATATTTTGTAAGAACCTTTCATGAGGGCTGAGGAGATGGATCAGTGAGTAAAGCACTTGCCACAGACGTGTGAGAATAGGAGTTTGGATCCCCAGCTCGGGTGTAAATATTGTCTGTGATACCAGTGCTGAGTGGAGACAAGGCATCCCCCAAGCAAGCTGACTGCCTAGCGTACTGAGTCATTGACCTCTGAGTTCAGGTAAGAGACCCTGCCTTGACATGAAAGGTGGAGAAAGATTAAGGAAGATACCCATCATCAACCTCTGGTCTCCACGCATGCACACACACATTGAAATGACCTACTCACATGTGCACTCACACATGTATGTTTGGAGCAGTCAATGTGTGCTTGAGGAATAAAAACATCTTTAATATTAGCTTGGTCCTGACAGGATCGGGAAAGGAAATCTGCTAAGGAAGAAAACCTTGTGTGGAAGGACAATGAGAGATGGAAAGGGCCTCACAAATGTCACAGAGATGCTTGACTGAATCCTGGCAGAGGGAACTCTGACATACCTGGCTACAGAAGAGTCCTGAGAGCTGAACCCTCCCTCTTATTCTTGAATTTTGTATTTATTCTGGGAACCACACAGAGTGCTGTGTCAATCTGCTACGAGGGAGGCAGAATTATAAATAGAAAATGTGCTGAAAATAGGAAATAAGATGAAAGATGGCATTTGGGGCTTTCTCGGCTTCTCCCCCCCCCCCCCCCTTCGGGAGAGAGGGGGAAAGCCACAGTTCGGGTGGAGATTGGGATTCAGGAGTCACTGTTCCAAGAGAGGCTGAAGTGAGGGAGGAGGCGGAAAGTGGTGGAAAGTGAGGGGTGGGAGGGACAGGAGGGACAGATGAACCCGAGGCAGAGGAGGAGAGATGGAAGAGAAACACTAGGACAAAGGGAGAGGATCCCCTCAGAGCGAGAGAATCCCCTCAGAGCGAGAGAAACTAAACTGGAAATAGCAAGATAGTGATGACATGTGGCAGAGAAAGACTGGTCAGGCAAAGTGGGTAAAACTCAGATGCAGTCCTGGGGAGGTGCTCAGTCAATTAAGTCCTAGCTTTGCAAGCGTAAAGACCTGAGTTCAACCCCCGGGACCCATATAAAGTAAGGCAAGGACAATGGAGCGCACACATAATCCAATCCTTGAGAGGAGCGATAGGAGGCTCTCTGGGGCTGAGGGGCGATCTAGTGGGACATTTTTTTGGAATTGGCGGAGCACTATTATTACCCGTTGGTGCACTGTGTGAAGTGTCTTCGCACTACTCAATTGTTAACTCTGTACGGCAGAGAGAGGAGTACTGATCATATTTTGGCGTTGGCATCCACACGGTTTATCACCTGCCTCAGTAGTTTGCAGACAAACGCCTTTCTCGCTCACTGATTGGTTTAACCAGGAGTCGCTGGACAATATGGAGGCAGAAAAGGGAAAGTGGGACTTCCGGCTGAGAGAGGGTCTCTAGGAGAAAAAGCAGAGGCAGGAAGTAGAACACAGACGTGGATGTAGGTGGGAGGGACTTACCGGGAAAGAGGTAATTGGCCACTTGACTGGACGAGGATTAATATAGTCAGGTTGATTAGGTTAGATGAGCTAGCTGGGACATAACCCAAGATAGGCCTAAGCTATATAATAAAATTAAGTCTCTGTCAGTATTCAGAGGTTGGTGGGTCTAAGAAGTTCATTAATTCTCATCATTAACTAGACTTTTAACCTTGAGTAACTTGGCCAGCCTATAAACTGTGTCAGGATATAGAGTCTGCCACAAACTTGTAGTTTGTTTGCTATTTTTCTTTTTGCAGGGCTGGGGATCGACCCTAGGGCTCTACCAGGGAGTCACCCTCTCAGCCCTTCCTGTCTGATACAGATCAATGCATTTCCCTTATACAGACCTCATTCTCTTTATCCATACAGTATGAGGCAGCCGCCTTATATAAACATCCACCTTCATGATTGTATGAATATGTAGAGTGGGCAAGAATAGTGACTCCAAATTAGGTCTCTGTATAGCACACAGCTCTCATGGAGACAACCTGCTTAACCGCTGACCGTGGATAGCGTTAAGTCCTCTTCTAGCCAGAGCAGCCTTCCTTTCCTTAAAGCAGAGAGTCAATCCTCCCACCTTCTCTCTGTATGGCAGTGATGCGCAGTCTCTGTAGAGACCGTGAGCAGGAGCTACCCACCCACAGTGATGCCAAGAGGCCTACAGAGGACATAGGGTGGACACTTCAGAAGAATGGTACACAGCACTCTGCTTAGGCCGTGTGATATTCCTAGCCCTTTTGTAAATAGAAAGAATAGGTAGAACTTTCGGCAGGGCTCTGTTTGGTCTTAGAGCATCAAAGGCTTCTTTTTATTTTTTTTCTTTTTCTTTTTTTTTATTTTATGTAGCCAAGTACCTTGGTTTGAATGATAAACGTCTTCTAAAGATAGTCCTCTAAAGATAGTCTCAGGCGTTTGAACATTTGGTTTCCTGTTGATGGTGATGTTTGGGCAGACTAGGATGTGTGGCCTTATGGGAGGTGGTATGTCACTAGGGGTGGGCTTTGAGAGTCTAAATCTCTGAGCTACTTCTAGTCCTCTCTCCTTCTCCCTCCCCCTTCCCCTCCCTCCCCTTCTCCTTCTCCCTCCCCCTCCCTCCCCTTCTCCTTTTCCCTCCTCCTCCCTCCCCTTCTCCTTCTCCCTCCTCCTCCCTCCCCTTCTCCTCCCTCCCCCTCTCCCTTCTCCTCCCCTTCTTCCCTCTCTCCCTCCCCCTCCCCCTCTCCTTCTCCCTTCCTCCCCCTCTCCCTCCCCTCCCCCTTCCTCCCCCTCTCCCTCTCCTTCCCCTTCTCCTTTTCCCTCCCCCTCCCCCTCTCCTTTCTTCCCTCTCTCCCTCCCCCTCCCCCTCTCCCTTCCCCCTCTCCCTCCTCTCCCACCACACTGCTTTCTGCTTCTGTCATTGTGCATGCCACCCAATGTCATGCCTCCACAGGATGACAGGCTCTTATCCTTCTGGAACCACAAGATGTCTTGACCTTGGTGTTTTCTAACCCCAACAAATGTAACTAGTATATTCAGGTTGTGCTCATGTAGCCCGAGCAGACCATCAGATTTATGGTAATCTACTCACCTCAGCTGCTTCAGTACTCAGATAACTGGAAGGTGCCTTATTCCCAACACAACGAACCAGTATTACAGAACAGCTCACTGAGCTCTCAACTCTCAATGACTTTTCTAGCCTAATGGTCCAAAGTCTTTCCATACTCCTTCCGAAACAACATGATCATGTCTGTCCCAGCAATACTCCACTCCTGGTATCAATTTCTATCCTTGTCAGGGCTATCCTTGTTTGCTGTGACGAAACATGATGACAAAAAGCAAGTTAGTCCACCATTGAAAGGAGTCTAGACAAGAACTCAAGCAGTGCAGGAACCTGGAGCCAGAAGCTGATACAGAGGCCATGAAGGGGTGCTGCTTACCGATTTGCCCCTCATGGCTTGTGCAGCTTCCTTTTTATAGAGCCCGGGACCACTAGCCCAAGTATGGCACCACCCACAATGGGCTGGGCCCTCCCACTCTGATGACGATGGCTAATTAAGAAAATGCTCATAGGTTTGCTTGTAGCCCAATCCTATGGAGGCATTGTCTCAACTGAGGTTACCCCCCTCTCTGGTGACCCTAGCTTGTGTGAAGTTGATATAAAACTGGCCACCATACCGTCTCTTCTGTTATCATAGGCCGGAAACGTAACACTGTGGTAAGAATGGCTCCATCAAATTCTTTCCCATTTTAGCACATTCCCATTTAGATGAGAACTTTAGTTAAAATGGAGAGGATATCATAAACCCCAGTTTCTGACCCCCACGCTATAATTTTAGTACTCACCCCACAGACCTAGCACACAAGGAGACACAACATGTTTTTTTAAAAAAATTTTTTTATGAACTTTAGTATAGGAATGCAAATAAATAAAAATACCAGGCACCAAAATTAACCAGGCTCAAAGTCTCTACAACATAATGAATTCTGCAAAGAGTAGGCACTCTGAACAGAAGCTATGGAGGTTCACATCGAATTCTACACTTTAAATATCAGCTACATTTTATGCACTTATCCACCACCCAAACCAAAGAGCTCTTGACAGAATTAGAACTAGAGAAACAGTTCACTTTATATCCTCTTTCATAACTCATGGCTATTACTTACATTCAGTCCTTCTTTATACCTTTTTATTTGGTTTTTCTCATTTTCTTTTCTTCATGTTACAATGCACCCACACATACATATGTACACAGGTACATATGTCCTTGGCCAGATTCTGCTTATGAGAAAGCATATGCGTTTTTTTTTTTCTTTCTTTCTGAGCTTATGTGGCTTTGCTTAGTATTATACATCCTGATTCCATACCTTTTTATTTGGCTGCATAACTGATTCACAATAAAAAAAAAAAGGCCATGTGCTTTGTGGCAGTGGGTAGAACAATAGACTTTGAAATGCCCACATTATTGATTTCTAGAAACTATTAATGTGCTTTCTGACATAGCAAAGGGGAGTTGGGGTAGTTAGTCAGCTGACTTCCAGATACAAAGGTCATCCTGGGTTATCCAGGTCACATGAGAATCTGAAAGCTAGAGGAGGAGAGAGAGGGGGAGGGGAAGGAAGGGAGAGGGGAGGTGGGGACTGGGAGGGACAGGTTGAGGGTCAGAGACGTGAGGAAGGCTGGATCTGGCCAGGCTGGCACTGAAGATGGGAGAAGAAGGCAGCCAACTGTGGAACATGAGTAGTCATCTGGAGGTGAGACAGACTCGCCCTTAAGGCTACGAGAGAAGAACACAGACTTCCAACACTCGGATGCTTCCCAGTAAGATGCATTGTACTTTACACCTGCATGAATAAATGCTGATGGGTTTATACTACTTCAAGTCACCGAGTCTGTGCTAATTTGTTACGGAAACAATATGGAGCAGATACACCAGGGAACACTAAGACCATTCACTCTGAATCTGAAAATTCAAATTTTCAGGCAACTGAGGGAGATTCAGGCAAGATAAAAGAACTATCTCTCTGTTTTCTTTTCTTCTATGACTTTGGAATTCAGGTGCGCACGCTTAAAGTAATCTTGTTCCCCACTTGGTATCATCTGTCTCTGGAAGGACCATCTATGTTTGAAAATACTTTAAAAAATGTATCATTTCCCCCCTTCATCTATCATTCCAAATCCTACTGCTTCCTCCCCAAAACATACACCTTAATGCATTCAATAGAGTTTTCCCACTACACCTCTTAGATGTAAGAACCTCCTTATAAAAAGGTACACAGCTGCTGTATGTGCATTTTTGATAGATGGAATTGTGTTGTAGATGTCCTCTCGACTTTGTTTTCCCCTTCAAGTCTGCTTTAGAGATTTTTGTTTTTCAGGCATCTGCATGAAAATCTTAGGTCGCTTTCTTGTTTACATGCCCTGAGTTTACATGGCTAAGAGATGGAAGCGTAGGTTGTACGCTCCCAACAGTGTAGCAGTGAAAGTCCTTAGTGGAATTTCCTGGAATGATGTGTGTGTGTGTGTGTGTGTGTGTGTGTGTGTACACAGTGGTCACAGTGGTGGTTTGAATATGCTTGACCCAGGGGGCTAGGGCACTATTAGAAGGTGTGGCCTTGTTGGAGGAGGTGTGGCCTTGTTGGAGGAGGTGTGGCCTTGTTAGAATAGGTGTGGCCTTGTTGGAGGAGGTGTGGCCTTGTTGGAGGAGGTGTGGCCTTGTTGGAATAGGTGTGGCCTTGTTGGAGGAGGTGTGGCCTTGTTGGAATAGGTGTGGCCTTTTTGGAATAGGTGTGGCCTTGTTGGAGGAGGTGTGTCCCTGTTGGGGTGGACAATGAGACCTCCTCCTAATCATGTGGGAGCCAGTCTTCTAGTGGTCTTTAAATAAAGGTGTAGAACTTCCAATTCCTCTTGCCCCAGGCCTGCCTTGATGCTGCCATATTTCCACCTTGATGTTACTGGACTGAATGGCTGAACCTGTAAGCCAGCCCCAATTAAATGTTGTCCTTATAAGAGTTGCTTTGGTCATGGTGTCTGTTCACAGCAGTAAAACCCTAACACAGATGCATAAATGTAGGGCTAGGCTTGGTTGAGCTTACGGTTCTCCACGGTTCTTTAGAATGGCTGCTCTATCAGGGAACGAAGGTTTTTTCTCTCTCCTCACTTCCTTGCCAATATTTGGTAATATCTGACCCCCAAACAATACAGATATAGGCAATAGCTAGCTAGGGAAGAAAGTACAGATGACTAAGAGGAAGTGATATATATGCAGAAAATACAGGGACAAACTAGAAATCAGACCTTAGGGTAAGAGAGTCTTCCAAGGGTCTGGTGTGGCTGGCAAGCAGAAAGCCCTCAAGGCAGAGAAGATGCATACAGAGGTCCCAGGGACTCAGAATGCTCAACACTCGGCAGTCTCTATGGACAAGGAAACAATGTTTCTTTTCATCACAGTTACCTGATGCTCATTGCAATTTATTTCTTGTAGCAGGGGAGAAGGAAAAGGTCTTCACCGAACTTCTCTGGCCTGTGAGGGTACTCACATTTCAACTTCCAAATATCTGTCTTCTTTAACTCCTTCCTTGACATTTTGCAAATCTGTGAAATGTGGGTGAGTTTTGAAACATTCATTCCCTTAGGGAATCACATGGTTTACCATTCCAACATCTCTCAACATCCCTGCCACACACGCTGTCTCCTCTGTCTCTAGAGTCACAGGGCTGTTCGTCTGCTTTCTGTCAGTTCAGGGAAGTGTGCATTTTCCAGACTGAAATAAATACAATTATATTGCATGCATTCATCTATATGTGCTTCTTTTGCTAAGCACAATTACGTTAGGATTCATTTATTTTATTGGTATATTATAGTTTATTTCTTTTATTAATAAATAATATTTCATTCTGTAGCATTTTATCTAGTCACATGTTAAAGGACTTGAGTTGTTTTTGTCTCAAGTTATTATCATTGAAGCTGCTACGAACATTTACGTACAAGCTTTTGGGTGGGTACATGCTGTAATTCTTAAGGATAAATGCTTAGAAGTTCAATGGCTGGGTCACGTATCAGTTGCATACTTAAACATTTTAAGAAACTACCACACTTCTCTTTCAAAGTAACTATACCATTTTCTATACCCTAAAGCATTATAGGAGAGTCCAGTTATTTCCAGCGTCAATTTGCTATGGCTAGTCTTTTAAATTTCTTGAGATGCTAATGGGCCTATTATGATATATTTTATTGTGGTTTTAATTTGCATAATGACTAATGCTCACTAGCAACTAATTATGTTAGGAGCTTGTAATGTCTTGATAGGCCATTTATATATCTTCTTTGGTGAAATGGTTTTACAAATATTTGCTCAACTCATTCCTTTTTAAAAAGCTTTTGTTACATTTTTATTTTATGTGTATGTGTTCTCTTATGCAAGTCTGTGCCATGGCAAATACGTGCATGTTGTAGGTCAAGCATACAACATAACTAGTTCATTCTCTCCTTCAACCACATGGATCCCGGGGACTGAGCAGGTTGCTTGCTAGCCATCGTGCTGGCCTCTTTCGTTTGTGTTTTAAACTATATCATTTGTATTCTTGAGTTCTAAGAGTTCTTTAAATATTCTGTATATGAGCCTTTTGCCAGGAATGTATGTTGAATTGTCTCTCTATAGCCTGTTAATTTTTTAAAAACAATCTCTTTCAAATACATTTAATTTTCTTTCTAAGATTAAATCCAACTTGTCAACTCCAAATTTCCTCATCTACACGCTCTCAGAGTGAAGAATCTTCATCTGCGCCTTGACAAATTTCTTCTACATTTTCTTCCAGACATGCTAGAGCTTTAGATTTTATATTCCTCGTGGTGGTTAACGCTAATTGCTACCTTAATGGAAATTCACCTAACAGATGGGCCCCTAGGTATGCCTGGTGATTGTGGGGACAGCATTGACTGAGGTAGGAAGACATGCTCATGGTGAGAGGCATCTCTGGCTGGGATCCTGGAGAAAGGAAGTCATTCAGGGAGCTGGGCATTCACTATTTGCTGCTCACTGACAGTAGGTGCAAAGTGACCAACTGCTTCAAGCTCCTCTTGCCTTCACTTCACTGGGGATACATTGTTCCCTGAACCATGAACTGAAATAAACCCTTTCATCACTAAGTTGCTTTTCTAAGGCTTTTTTTTTCTTTTAAATCACAGCAACTGGAAAAGAAACTAAATCAGAAAACCGGTACTAAGCGGCTGAGTCATAGCTGGGATAAGCTTGGCCGTGTGGTGCTTAGCAATTTAGAGCTGGTTTTTTAGGACGAATGTAGACCAATTTGAAACTTTGGGCTAGAAACATTCTTGAATGCTGTGAGCAGGGCTTAATGGGCCATTTTAGTGGGAGCTTGGAAGACAGGCATGCTGAGAGAAATGCAGACAGAGCACTCCCAGCCCATGAGGTAGCAGAGGGGATCAAGGACTCCATCAAGGACTAGGATGGTGGCCATTTGTGTGTTAGTCTGGCTAAGAATATTGCGTCATTCTGTCACTGTCCTGCCATCTCAAGTGAATCTGAATTTAAAGATAATTTGGATCAATTCCTTGGGCAGAGGAGAGCAGTAAGGCAGGGTCTGAGAAAGCAGCTGTAATTGTGAAAGAGGTCAGCACCACGGAGGAGAAACCTTCTGCAATCCACTGGGACAACCGGAAAGGTGTCCCAAAGGCAAACTCGCAACCCTCGGAGGCTCCAGACAGACCTGGCAGCAGAATTTGGCAGAGTCATCCATGTGGCGCTGGCTTTAGAGGCACAAATGATAGAAGATTGAGAAGGATGTGGAGTCTTGTCATATAGTTTTGGAGAACAGCAACGGCCTCTTGGGAAGCCAAGTGATGTGTGGCGGGGTCAGATTCCCTTGGAGGAAACCCTCCTGATAGACCATGTGTAAAGCTGTGAAAGGCAATGCTTAAGTTACAATGGAGACCTCCCAGTGTTGGGGATTCCCAGGCTGTGGGACATCTGCCAAGGAGAGCTGCCTACATGGAGTAGCACTGCTGAGAGAGGGAGGGTGAGTGGGGGGTGGGGTGAGGCTACCCAAGCCCTTTGGAGCCTAGTCATTTTATTCATGAACTTCAGAAGTAAGATATAAAGTTATAGGACTTAGTGTTGTCCTGCTGGATTTTAGTCTTGCTTCAGTCCAATCCTTTCTCACTATGCCCTGGGGTAGAAATGTTTGTTCTGTTATTATATGCTGGAAATCTATAACTTGACTTTTATTTTATAGGTACTCCCAATCAAGGGGCTCTGAGCTTGTAATGGGTTGGAATGGGTAATGACTATGGGACTTCTGGATGCATTCTGCATTATAACGTAATTATGAACCTGTGGACACAGTTTGGAGTCAAGTTGATAAAAGGGTGGAATCGTGAATGGATGTTAATTGCCAACTAGACTTGCTTCTAGAGTCAACTGGGAGATGGGCCTCTATACGTGTCTTGGGGGATTGTCTTGATTGCATTAACTAGGGAGGGAGGGGAAGGCCCAGTCACAGTGGGTGGCACCATGGCCTGGCTGAGATCCATGACTGTATACATGGGGAAAAGGAGCTGATTAACAGCGCGTGTCCATTGCTGTTCACTGACTGCAGATGCAGTGTGACCAGTTGCTTCAAGTACCTGTTGCCTTGGCTTCTCCACCATGGTGAGATATGCCTTGAACTGTGAGCTGAAATGAGCCCTTCTTCATTGAGCAGCCTTTGCTGAGGTGTTTCATCACAGCATCAGGCAAAGAAACTAAGATTCTTGTGAATGTTCTTTACTTCTGAGCTCTGGGATCTTTGGGTCCATGGATCTTTTCTGCAGAGGTCATTAGTATCTATTTTAACCTTGTAGGCTTAGAGTTTTTTTTTAAAGCTTCTTTTAATAGGGACTCTCAAATGCTTTGACCTCCCCGTCTAGCCCACTGTCCAGAGGTAGGGGAGAAAGGTGGAAATTAGGACAAGAGGATGACCTGTTTAGAAGTACTTTCAGGGGAGATGATTTCACTCCATTTGTTGGGATACTAGCAGTCCAGTTCCATAGTGTCAGGATACCAAACACAAATCGGCACTGGTGGCACAGCCCCGCAGAAACCACCAGGCCTCCACTGATTTGGCAGGAGTCAGTGGGACAGACCAGAACCAGCCTAGATGTCAGAAGTTCTCTGCCATGCCCCTTTCACCGAAGTGAAGATCGGCAAAGATTCGAGACCAGTGAAGCACTGCAAGGCTAGCTGTGCAAGTGCCCTGTCCAAATATCACGTGTCCTCCTGAGGGTCTTGCCCCAGCAAAACACCAGGTGACTTGCTACCACATGACACAAGCAGAAATGCCCACTTCATAACCCGCAATAGGAACAAAATTCAAGATCTGAAATTTTTTTATATCATATCCATTCGGTCTTATAATTTCATAGACATTGCTATGTTTCGAAAGTATCCCAAAGTTCGTGGGATGGAAGATTAATTCCCAGTAATGACACTTGCAGGTGGGGTTACAGGAAGTAACGAGGGTTAGATGAGATGATGATGATGATGATGGTGGTGGTGGTGGTGGTGGTGATGATGGTGATGGTGGTGGCGATATTCCTGTGTCGATATTAGCGGTCTTTTAAAGAGAAAAGGAAGGGGAGGAAGGAGGAAAAGGGGGAAGGAGAGAGGGAGAGAGAGCTAAGTGGGAATGGTTGCTCTGTCTCACATTGGTGCTCTCTGCCTAGTTCTTCTATAGCAGGAAGACCCTTACCACAGGCCCATGCCATGCTCTTAGACTTCCTAGCCTCCAGGACAGGAAGCTAATGAGACCCCTGAATTCTCAGCATGTGATAATATTCTCTTATAGCATTGGAAAATGGACTAACGTAAGCGTGAAGGAAAATGGATCATTCTCTCCTACTTAGGAATCATAATGCGGATATATTAGCTTCCTCTCTCTTGCTACGATGAACACGTGGTCAAAGGAAACTTGGGGAGGAAAGGATTTATTTGGCTTACATGTCCAGATCACAGTCCATCACTGAAGGGAGTAAGACAGGTGCTCAAGGCAGGGACCTGAAGTCAGGAACTGAAGCGAGACCACAGAGGAGTGGAATGCTGCTTACTACTGGCTTGCTCCTCCTGGCTTGGTCATACAGCTCAGGACCACTTTTCTAGGGTTAGCCCTACCCACAGTGGGCTGGGGTCTTTCATATCAGTCCTTAACTAAGAAAATGCCCCACAGTTTGCTTACAAGTCAATCTTAAGAAGACATTTTGTCAACTGAGGGTCCCTCTTCTTAGATGACTCTTACTTGTATCAAGCTGACAAAACAAAAATCTAAAAACAATGACCCCCCAAAACCCTAACCAACATAGTGTACTGTGACCGTTGTTCCATTTAGTGCCTAAAGGGAAGGGAATTACTGTTCTCTACTATGTCACCTTTAAGAAAATAAAATGAGTAGGAATTCAGGAGTTGATTTGGTTAAAGGGAAGGGGGAGGTATTCTTGGCAAAGTTTCTAGTGTGAAAAGGAGGGTAGGGAGGGTCCCAGGCAACTAACTATCCTAGATACTTAAAATGAATCAAGTTCTGAGAAATCAAGGAGAAAATGCAGGACCTGATTACATAACTTTTGTGTGACAAAGGAAAGAATGCAAGCAGAGATTGGCATTGAGGGGTAACATGTTCTACATCCCACAGTCTCAATGTGATGTTACCCTTGGGATCCTCTGTTGAGTACAAGGCTTCTCTTCTGTCACGGGAGCTTGCTGCTCCAAGAACCATCAGTCTTGTCATAGTTGTCAGTGTGATATCAGAAAAAAAAGAAGAGATGGCAAATTAGATTCTTCCTTTAGTGCCTGAAAGACTGTCCACAAGAATGGCCAGAAATACAGAAGAAGTTGGTGGTGATGGAACACGCCTAGAATCCCACTGGCTTGGAGACTGAGGCAGGGGAATTGGGACCAAGAGAAAGGAGAGAGGAGGATGGAGAAAGAGAGGAGGAGAAGGAAAGAGAGGGGAGGAAAAAGAGAAAGAAGAAGAGAAAATGAAGATAAGGCAAGGCAAGACTCTAAGAAAGAAAAACAGAAACTCGGAAACTTAATTCTTAGCTCTTAGAAGTAACCAGGAGAAAGGAAGCCTGTTTACCCAATTATAGCTAGGATGAAAATGACTGGTCTAAGTTTCTGATCACTAACAACTATTAAGGAGGTGGATGACCTGTGGATGTCTATTTGAGCGTCCCTATCATTCTGTTGTTGTGAATAATGTTGCTATAAACATGTGTACACAAAGAGTATTTGGGTTCCTTGCCTTAAGTTCTGTTGGGTCCGGAAGCAGATGACTGGGTGATGTAGTAGTTCTAGGTTTAACTATTTGTGGTTTAGCATTTTACAGTCTTATCGGCAAGTCATAAGGGTTCTAACCACTCCATGCCCTCACCAATATGCATAATTTTCTATTATTTTCCTTTTTATCGATGATATCATATCGATGGATATGACCTCTTGGATATTTGCATATTTTCTTTGGGAAAATGTTTATTCAATTCCTCTGCCCATATTTTAACATAATTTTTGTTATTGAATTGTCAGGATTCTTTATATATTCTAATCTGATATATGAAATATTTTCTACCAGTGGATGTTTTCTCTGTACTGTGATTTTTGGTGCACACAAGCTTTCAATTTTGATGTAAAATTTACCCATTTAAAAACTCTTGTGGCTCATACTTTTGGTATAGGCTTCTACTAAATGTTAAATTGTATGCCTTACATTATATCATTACAGTTATGGACTAGAAACTTCATTAGATTCAGGTGAAAGACTTTTGCCAAGAACACTCCATGGACCTTGCTGTGTGCTTCCTAAGGTATGAAGTACAAGGTGTACACATCAGACTTCCTGATGTTCACGGCCATGCTTGGTTACCTAGTTAAACAGTGGGTTGCTAAATATCTAGAGGGCAGTAGATTTTCTCCTTCTGATTTCTAAATTATCTGTGAAATTGTGCTTTTGGTGTAAGTATACCTTTTAATTTTATTATGGTTATTTTGTTTTTTTGAAACAGGTCTCACTATATATGCAGGCTGGCTTTGAACTTGTGCGTGTGCGTGTGCGTGTGTGTGTGTGTGTGTGTGTGTTTGTGCATGCGCGTGTGCATGTGTGTGTCCAGTAACAGAAGTGGGAAGAAAAGAAGAGGCAATGAGGGGACGGATCAGAAGATAGTACAACGATACAGATGTATGAAAATGTCATATGAAACACTAGTCCATAAACCAACTAAAAACTAATAAGGATTTAAGATGAAAAAATGAGGAGTAAAGCTGTGAAAAACTGAAAGAATAAAGAAAGACAGGAAAAGAGAGTAAACTTGTCTTCAGAGAAACCATCTACATCTCCAGAAGTAGGATCCATAAAGCAAGGAACCCAAACGCTCTTTGGCACCCATCTTTATAGCAACATCATTCCCAATAGCCAACTGATGGGGATGCTCAAATAGACGTCCATGGACGACTGGAGAAACCAAAGTGTTCCTGCACACAATCATTTAGTCTTGACCAGGAGGGAAATTCTGACGCCCGCTACCATTCATATGCCACACCAGGAACATATGCTAAGAAAATAAGCTCACCACAAATGGATGAGCGCCATGGAGTCCATTTCTGTGAGCATCTGGATTTGTCAAATGTATAGAAATGGTGGCTAGAGCCTGTTGGGAAGAAAGATCGGGGGGTTAATTTTTGATATTGCAGAGTTTCGATGGAAGGAGATGAGAAGGTTATGGAGATGAACTGTGACAGTGTGGATGTACTCAGTACCATTGGAATGTAGGCTTTAAGAAGACTAAAATGGTCAATTTTGTGCTATTTATATTTTACCACGGTGAAAACAGCTACAAGTGACATTCTCAGAACAATTATGGAAACCTGATGTTCTGTAATTATAAATTAACTTATGAATAATAATAACAATAATAACAATAAGCTGCTTATATCAGAACAGGACAATGTTCTATTCTTAGAAACACATTCTGAACCATTGGTGATAAAGTTCTATTATATGTGGCTTATTTCAAAATGGTTTATAGTAATTAAAAATGAAGAAACCAGACATACATACAGCCCACCTCTGATACGCTCACAGACGAAGCGATGTAGCAAATTATTAACATTGACAAATGAGGAATACAATATAAAGGTGTTTGGTGCTTTATTCCTAGAATTTTTTGTATGTTTGAAATGTTAAATTCCTGTCAGGTAGGGAAAGACGGTCAGCAGGCCTTAGGAAATGCCCAAGGCCTGCCCTGAGCAGAGTACATGACCTTCTCTTTTTTCCTCATGACATTGCTAAGGACAATATCTGACCAAGAATCATTAACAAAGTGCTCCATGAGCTGTGTTTGCCTTTGCTAGGCATC
Source organism: Rattus norvegicus (assembly GCF_021556685.1). Taxonomy (NCBI): domain Eukaryota; kingdom Metazoa; phylum Chordata; class Mammalia; order Rodentia; family Muridae; genus Rattus; species Rattus norvegicus. Next base: position 79,923,556 of record NC_141544.1, read on the forward strand.
CTGGGAGCACATGCCTCACCTAGAGGATTTCCTGTGCCTGTTTTCCCCAAAGCGTGAGCCTGAGTACGAGACTTTCTTAGTGGGATAAGACCTTACAGAAAGAGAAGTATTTACTGTAGCGAGCATGGGAGAAGAGAACTGAATATCAGTTCTCACCCCCTCTTTATTGAAAATAGATTCTTTCCTCATACAATATACACCCCGATTATAGTTTCCCCTCCCTCTACATCTCCCAGTTCCTCCCTCTCTCCCTCCCCTCCATCTCCTCTCCTCACAGATCCTCTCCTTATCGACTCCCTTCTGTCTCTCTTTAGAAAAACCAGGCTTCTAAGAGATAATAAATATGACAAAAATAAAATATAGTAAGATAAAGCAAAAACCATGACATCAGGGCTAGACAAGGCGACCCAACAGAAGGAAAAGAATCCTAAGAGCAAGCAGAGACCCACTCATTCTCATACACAGGAGTCCCATAAAAGTCCCAAGCAACAACTCTAGTATGTACACAGAGGACCTGGTGCAGACTTGTCAGGCCCTGTGCCTGCTGCTTCAGTCTTTCTGAGTCTATATACTCCCTGCTTAGTTGATTCAGAGGGCCTAATTTCCTGGTGTCTTCCAACTGCCCTGGTTCTTAAACTCTTTTTTTGCTTCCTCTTCCCCAGGATTCCCTGAGCTCTGAAGGAAGGGCTTTGATGGAGACATCCCTTAGACTCTCTCTCTCCACACAATGTCTGGCTGTAGGCTTGTTCATCTGTTCCCATTCACCCCAGAAGAAGCTTCTCTAAGGATGGCAGTATAAGGCATTCATCTATGAGTACAGCAGGAGTCATTTTATTGATTTTTGTTTTATTTTATTACTTTTAATTTTTTACAGTCCACCCGTTGCCCTGCTCCCGGTTCGCCCTCGCATAGTTCCTCATCCCATTCTTTCTTCCTCACCCCTGTCTCCAAAAGGATATCTCCCCTAATCCCCCTACCCCAGCTCCCAGGCCTTTCCATTCTAGAGGCCTCAAGTCTCTCGAGGGTTAGGCACTCCTCCTACTGAGGCCAGACCAGGCAGTGCTCTGCTGTATATGTGTCAGGGGCTTTGGCCCAGCTGGTGTATGCTGGCTGGCTTTGGCCCAGCTGGTGTATGGTGTTTGTTAGCTCAGTGTCTAAGAGATCTCAGGGGTCCCGGTTAGTTGAGACTGCTGGTCTTCCTATGGGGTTGCCCTTCTCTTCAGCTTGTTCCAGCCTTTCCCTAATTCAACCACGAGGTCCCTGACTTCAGTCCAATGGTTGGCTGTAAGTATCTGAATCTGTCTCAGTCAGCTGCCTGTTGGGCTTCTCAGAGGACAACCATGCCAGGCTCCTGTCTGTTGCCTGGGGTTCAGTAGATCTCCTGGGAGGCCTCCAGATTGTGGGGTCTTTGGAAGGGCAGACACACTCTGATGATCTGCTCTGGCAGAAGGGCCAGAAGACTTGATTGATTGATTTTAGATCAGTAGTGTTTAGTACTGCTCTGGGTCTCTGGGCTTTCTAGTCTCTGGTTCTTCTTGGTTACTCAAGTTGGGTATGGGTTCTGTCTCATGGACTGGGCCTTAAATCAAACCAACCTTTGGTTGGCTACACCCACAAGCTCTGTGCCACTATTGCCCTTGAGTAGTTTGTAGGCAGGACAAAGTGTAGGTCAAAGGTTTTGTATCTTAGTTGGTGTTTACAATTTTCTTTTGGTATCTGACCAAGTACCTACCTGCCCCGAAAGCAATAGAAAATAGGGGTGAAAGCTGGATCTGTGTTCTAGCTAGACTTCTCTATGTTCAATGAGTTGTGTGAATGTTGTCCTTGGCAATAAGCCACACTGTAAATCCATTGTCTTAGCAGCAGCCTGCGTTCTTTCAGGTTCTCCACATGACCACCAGTCCAACAACTCAATTGAATACAACTCAGTCCCACAACTGGAAGCCTTGTTTGATGACAAGAAATGGCTAGTTGAGACTCCATACCCCCATCATTGGAGACCTCATTAGAATCACCTCCATATATTTTAGGAATTTTCCACTGTAATAGGTTTTCATATAATTTCCCAAATGCCCATCAGTTCTAGCTGCCTCTCCCTGCATTCTCTCCCTGTACCCTACCTCCCCTCTCTCTACCCACGCAGTCCTCTGGTTCCCATCCCCACCTGCCCCTGGTCTACCTGTAAAATCTATTTTTCCCTCCTAGGGAGGTACATGTGTTCACCTGTCTTAGTTAGGGTTTCATTCCTGGGATGAGACACCATGCCCACAGCAACTCTTATAAAGGAAAACATTGAATTGGTGCTGGCTTACAGTTTCAGAGGTTCAGTCCGTTATCATCATGGCAAGAAGCAGAGCAGCGTGCGGGCAGACATGGTGCTGAAGAAGTTGAGAGTTCTACATCTTGTTCCTCAGGCAGCAAACAGAGACTGTACCACACTGAACATAGTTTGAGCATAGGAGACCTCAAAGTCCATTCCCACAGTGACACTTCCTCTAACAAGACTACACCTACCCCAACAAAGCCATACTTCCTAATAGTGCCCCTTCCTATGGGTCAAGCATTCAGATCATGACTCTACGGTGGCCATGCCTATTTAAACCACTGTACCATCCTAGACGCTTTCTTCATACCTCACCTCTCTGGGTCTACAGATTGTAACTTGGTTATCATTTGCTTAATGGCTAATACCACATATAAGCAAATACATACCATATTTATCTCTCTGGGTGTGTGTTACCTAACTGATGTTTTTTCTAATTCAATCATTCGCCTGCAAATTTCATGATGGCATTGTTTTTAACGGCTGAGTAATATTCCATTATGTAAATGTAAATTTTCTTTGTCTGAGGGACAGCTAGGTCATTTACAATTTCTGGTTATTATGAACAAAGCAGTAATGAACATGGTTGAACAAGTTTCCTTGTGGTAGAAAAAGATTGTCCTTTAGGTATATGCCCAAGGATATAAGAAAGGTTTTATAGCCGGGTCTTGGGTAGATGGATTTCCAATCTTCTGAGAAAATGCTACTTTTATTTCTATAGTTGCTGTACAAATTAGCAACCCCATCAGCAAAGGGTTTGCCTTACTCCACATTCTCACCAGCACGAGCTGTCACTGTGTTAATGATCTTAGCCATTTTGACAGGTGTGAGATGCAATCTCAAAGTAATTTTTATTTGCATTTCCCTGCTGACTAAAAATGTTGAACATTTCTTTAAGTGTTTCTCAGCCATTTGGGTTTTCTTTGCTGAGAATTCTCTGCTCAAACGTGGTCCCCATGTTTTAATTGGGTACTTTATTTTTTTTTGAAATCCAGTTTCTTAAGTTCTTTATAGGTTTTGGATATTAGTTCTTTATCAGATGTGGAGTTGGTATAAACTTTTACCCATTCTGTAGGATATTGCCTTGTCTGAATGATGGTGTCCTTCGCCTTACAGAAAATTTTCAGTTTCATGAGGTCCTACTTATTAATTGTTGATCTTAGTGCTTACGTTATTGGTGCTCCGTTCAGGAAGTCATCTCCTGTGCTGATGATGCATTCAGGGCAATTCCCACTTTCTCCTCTATCAGGTTCAGTGCATCTGGTTTTATGTTAAGGTTTTGATCTACTTGGATGATAAGTATGGATCTATTTGCATTCTTCTACATTCTGACAGCAAGTTTCAACCATTTGTTGAAAATACTTTCTCTTTTCCAGTGTGAATTTCTGGCTTCTTCATAAAAAAAAAATCAGATGTCCTAGGTATGTGGATTTATGTCTGGGTCTTCAGTTTGATCAACATGTGTTTCCATGATTGATTCCAGGATCAACATGCCAATACCATGTGGTTCTTTATTACTATAGCTCTTTAGTATAACTTGAAATCAGGAGTGGTGAGACCTCCAGCCATCCTTTTATTGATCAGGACTGTTTTATTGGTCTGGAATGTTTGTTTTTCCATGTGAAGTTGAAAATTTTTCTTAAAAGATCTGTGAACATTTGTGTTGGAATTTCGATGATGAGGATAGCATTGAATTTGTAGGTTGCTTTTGGTAGGATGGCCATTTTTACTATGCTAATCCTACTGATCAATGAGCACGGAAGAGCTTTTCATCTTTTGATATCTTCTACAACTTCTTTCTTTAAGTTTGAAAGGCTTGAAGCTCTTATCACAGGACTCTCACTAGCTTGGTTAGAGTTACCCAAAGGTGACTTATTTAATATTATTTATTATTATTTATTTGAGGCTATTGTGGAAGGTGTTGTTTACTTGATATATTCCTCAGTCCATTTTTCATTTGTACATAGAAGAGCTACTGATTTTTGTGAGTTAATTTTGTATCCAGCAACTTTTCAGAAAGTTTACCAGCTATAGAAATTCTCTGGTGGAATATTAAGGTTCAATTATATATCATATCATCTGCAAATAACAGTACTTTGACTTCCAATTTGTAGCTCCTTGATCTCTTTCATTTGTCTAATTGCTCTAGATAAGACTTCAAGTCCTATATTGAATATAAAGGGCAAGAATGGATAGCCTTGTCTTTTCCCTGATTTTAGTGGGATTGCGTTAAGTCTCTCTCCATTTAATCGACTTGCTGCAGAATGCCTTTATTATGTTTAGATATTTCCTTTGTATCCTTCATCTCCTCAGGACCTCATTTTTATTATTATCACAAAGGAGTGTTGGATTTTGTCAAAGGCCATTTCTACATCTAATAAGATGACATGATTTTTTTCTTTCAGTTTGTTTATATGGTGGGTTACCTTTATTGATGTTTTAATATATTGCACCAGCCCTGTACCTCTGGGATGAAGCCTACTTGATTATGATGGATGACCTTTTTGGATTTGTGGTGGTTTGAATAAGGATGGCCCCATACCCTCATGTGTTTGAATGCTCCGCCCCTAGTGAGTGACACTATTAGGAGGGATTGCCTTCTTGGAGTAGGTGTGGTCTTGTTGGAGAAAGTCTATCACATGACTTGTGAAAGCAAGCTTTGAGTTCTCCTATGTTCAAGGCACACCGAGTGCGTCACACAGTCTCCTTCTGCTGCCTGTGGATCAAGATGTAGAACTCTTAGCTCCTTCTCCAGCACTGTGTCTGCCTGGATGCTGCCATGCTTCCTGCCATGGCGATAATGGACAGAATCTCTGAAACTGTAAGCCAGCCTCAATGAAATGGTGTTTTGTTTTGTTTTGTTTTGTTTTGTTTTGTTTTGTTTTTACACAAGTTGCCTCAGTCATGGTGTCTCTCTTCACAGAAATGAAACCCCATCTAAGACAGAAGTGTTCTTTGTAAGTACTTTTCAAATTGATGTTTACAAGGGAAATTGGTTTGTAATTCTCCTCCTTTGTTGGGTCTTTATATGATTCTGGTATCAGTATAACTATGGCCTCATAAAACTGAATCGAACAATATTCCTTCTGTTTCTGTTTTGTGGAATAATTTGAAGAGTAATGATGTTAACTGCCCCCCTCCCCTTTTTTCGAAAGTCTCAGAATTCTGTGCTAAAAACCTAGCCCTGGGCTTTGTTTTTTAGTTGGAGACTTTTAATCACTGCTTCTATTTCACTAGGGATTATTACACGTCTATTTAATTCCTTATTTTATTTATTTATTTATTTATTTATTTATTTATTTATTTATTATTTAACTTTGGTAATTGTTACCTATGGAGAAAATTTTCTTTTCATTTAGATTTGCAAATTTGGTGGAATGCAGGTTTTTATTAAATGTATGTCCTTATACTCTTGGGATTTGCTTGGTGTCTGCTGTTATATTCCCCTTTTCATTTCTGATTTTGTTAATTTGGATATTATTTCTCTGCTTTTTAGTTAGTTTTCATGAGGGTTTGTCAAAGAGCTAGCTCTTGGTTTCCTTGATTCTTTGCATTGTTCTCTTTTTTCCTATTTTATTGATTTCAACTTGAATTTGATTATTTATTGTCCTCTTCTCCTCATGAATGTGTTTACTTCTTTTTTGTTCTAGATCTTTCAGGTGTGTTTTTAAGCTTCTAGTATGAGATTTCTCCATTTTTTTTAAAAGCATAGGTACTTAATGCCATGCACTTTCCTCTTAGCTGCTTTTATTGTGGCCACAAGTTTGGGTATGTTGTGTACTTATGTTCATTAAATTCTAGGAAGTCTTCCATTTCTTTATTTGTGTCTTGACCTATTTTTCATTTAGTGGAGAGTTGTTCAGTTTCCATGAATTTGTAAGTTTTCCTTTGTTTCTGTTGTTGTTGAAATTCAGCTTTAATCTATGGTGGCCTGAGAGGTTGCAGGGAATAATTTCAATTTTCTTATATCTGTTGAGACTTGCTTTGTGCTTGAGTATGAGGTCAGTTTTGGAGAAACTTCCTTGTGGTATAGAAAAGAAGGTATACTCTTTTGTGTTTGTGTGAAATGTTCTGTAAATATCTGTTAGGTCTGCCTGGTTTATAATGTGAGTATTTCTCTGTTTAGTTTTTGTCTTGATGCCCTGACAATGGTGAGAGAGGGTTGTTGAAATCTTCCTCTATTAATGTGTGAGGGGCAATATGTGATTTTAAGTTATAGTAGTATTTCTTTTACAAAATTGGGTGCCATAGGGTTGGGGATTTAGCTCAGTGGTAGAGCGCTTGCCTAGCAAGCGCAAGGCCCTGGGTTCAGTCCCCAGCTCTGAAAAAAAGAAAAGAAAAAAGAAAAAAGAAAAAAGAGAAAATTGGGTGCCATTGTTTTGGGGTCATAGATATTAGGAACTGGTGTAGGTTATTACTAACTATCTTAGTGGATTTTTCATTGATGAGTATGTAGTGTCCTTCCCTATCTCTTTTCATTAATTTTGGTTCGAAGTCTATTTTATCATAGATTAAAATGGCTACACCATCTTGTTTCTTAGGTAATTTTCTTTGAATATATTTTCCCAACCTTTTACTCTAAAGTGATAACTATCCTTTTTTTTTTTACTAACTTGAGTATTTCTTATATACATTTTGAGTGTTATTCCCTTTCCCAGTATTTCTTATATACATTTCGAGTGTTATTCTCTTTCCCGGTTTCCGGGCAAACATCCCCCTCCCCCCTCCCCTTTCTTATCGGTGTTCCCCTCCCCATCCTCCCCCCATTGCCGCCCTCCCCCCAACAATCTAGTTCACTGGGGGTTCAGTCTTAGCAGGACCCAGGGCTTCCCCTTCCACTGGTGCTCTTACTAGGATATTCATTGCTACCTATGAGGTCAGAGTCCAGGGTCAGTCCATGTATAGTCTTTAGGTAGTGGCTTAGTCCCTGGAAGCTCTGGTTGCTTGGCATTGTTGTTCATAAGGGGTCTCGAGCCCCTTCAAGCTCTTCCAGTTCTTTCTCTGATTCCTTCAACGGGGATCCTATTCTCAGTTCAGTGGTTTGCTGCTGGCATTCGCCTCTGTGTTTGCTGTATTCTGGCTGTGTCTCTCAGGAGCGATCTACATCCGGCTCCTGCCAGCCTGCACTTCTTTGCTTCATCCATCTTGTCTAATTGGATGGCTGTATATGTATGGGCCACATGTGGGGCAGGCTCTGAATGGGTGTACCTTCAGTCTCTGTTTTAATCTTTGCCTCTCTATTCCCTGCCAAGGGTATTCTTGTTCCCCTTTTAAAGGAGGAGTGAAGCATTCACATTTTGATCATCCTTCTTGAGTTTCATTTGTTCTAGGCATCTAGGGTAATTCAAGCATTTGGGCTAATAGCCACTTATCAGTGAGTGCATACCATGTGTGTTTTTCTGTGATTGGGTTACCTCACTCAGGATGATATTTTCCAGTTCCAACCATTTGCCTACAAATTTCATAAAGTCATTGTTTTTGATAGCTGAGTAATAATATTCCATTGTATAGATGTACCACATTTTCTGTATCCATTCCTCTGTTGAAGGGCATCTGGGTTCTTTCCAGCTTCTGGCTATTATAAATAAGGCTGCGATGAACATAGTGGAGCACGTGTCTTTTTTATATGTTGGGGCATCTTTTGGGTATATACCCAAGAGAGGTATAGCTGGATCCTCAGGCAGTTCAATGTCCAATTTTCTGAGGAACCTCCAGACTGATTTCCAGAATGGTTGTACCAGTCTGCAATCCCACCAACAATGGAGGAGTGTTCCTCTTTCTCCACATCCTCGCCAGCATCTGCTGTCACCTGAGTTTTTGATCTTAGCCATTCTCACTGGTGTGAGGTGAAATCTCAGGGTTGTTTTGATTTGCATTTCCCTTATGACTAAAGATGTTGAACATTTCTTTAGGTATTTCTCAGTCATTCGGCATTCCTCAGCTGTGAATTCTTTGTTTAGCTCTGAACCCCATTTTTTAATAGGGTTATTTGTCTCCCTGTGGTCTAACTTCTTGACTTCTTTGTATATTTTGGATATAAGGCTCTATCTGTTGTAGGAATGGTAAAGATCTTTTCCCAATCTGTTGGTTGCCGTTTTGTCCTAACCACAGTGTCCTTTGCCTTACAGAAGCTTTGCAGTTTTATGAGATCCCATTTGTCGATTCTTGATCTTAGAGCATAAGCCATTGGTGTTTTGTTCAGGAAATTTTTTCCAGTGCCCATGTGTTCGAGATGCTGCCTAGTTTTTCTTCTATTAGTTTGAGTGCATCTGGTTTGATGTGGAGGTCCTTGATCCACTTGGACTTAAGCTTTGTACAGGGTGATAAGCATGGATCGATCTGCATTCTTCTACATGTTGGCCTCCAGTTGAACCAGCACCATTTGCTGAAAATGCTATCTTTTTTCCATTTGATGGTTTTGGCTCCTTTGTCAAAAATCAAGTGCCCATAGGTGTGTGGGTTCATTTCTGGGTCTTCAATTCTGTTCCATTGGTCTATCTGTCTGTCTCTGTACCAATACCATGCAGTTTTTATCACTATTGCTCTGTAATACTGCTTGAGTTCAGGGATAGTGATACCCCCTGAAGTCCTTTTATTGTTGAGGATAGTTTTAGCTATCCTGGGTTTTTTGTTATTCCAGATGAATTTGCAAATTGTTCTGTCTAACTCTGTTGAATTGGATTGGTATTTTGATGGGGATTGCATTGAATCTGTAGATCGCTTTTGGTAAAATGGCCATTTTTACTATATTAATCCTGCCAATCCATGAGCTTGGGAGATCTTTCCATCTTCTGAGGTCTTCTTCAATTTCTTTCTTCAGAGTCTTGAAGTTCTTATTGTACAGATCTTTTACTTGCTTGGTTAAAGTCACACCGAGGTACTTTATATTATTTGGGTCTATTATGAAGGGTGTCGTTTCCCTAATTTCTTTCTCGGCTTGTTTCTCTTTTGTGTAGAGGAAGGCTACTGATTTATTTGAGTTAATTTTATACCCAGCCACTTTGCTGAAGTTGTTTATCAGCTTTAGTAGTTCTCTGGTGGAGCTTTTGGGATCACTTAAATATACTATCATATCATCTGCAAATAGTGATATTTTGACTTCTTCTTTTCCGATCTGTATCCCCTTGACCTCCTTTTGTTGTCTGATTGCTCTGGCTAGAACTTCAAGAACTATATTGAATAAGTAGGGAGAGAGTGGGCAGCCTTGTCTAGTCCCTGATTTTAGTGGGATTGCTTCAAGTTTCTCTCCATTTTGTTTAATGTTAGCAACTGGTTTGCTGTATATGGTTTTTACTATGTCTAGGTATGGGCCTTGAATTCCTATTCTTTCCAGGACTTTTATCATGAAGGGGTGTTGAATTTTGTCAAATGCTTTCTCAGCATCTAATGAAATGATCACGTGGTTTTGTTCTTTCAGTTTGTTTATATAATGGATCACGTTGATGGTTTTCCATATATTAAACCATCCCTGCATGCCTGGGATGAAGCCTACTTGGTCATGGTGGATGATTGTTTTGATGTGCTCTTGGATTCGGTTTGCCAGAATTTTATTGAGTATTTTTGCGTCGATATTCATAAGGGAAATTGGTCTGAAGTTCTCTTTCTTTGTTGGGTCTTTGTGTGGTTTAGATATAAGAGTAATTGTGGCTTCATAGAAGGAATTCGGGAGTGATCCATCTGTTTCAATTTTGTGGAATAGTTTGGATAATATTGGTATGAGGTCTTCTATGAAGGTCTGATAGAATTCTGCACTAAACCCGTCTGGACCTGGGCTCTTTTTGGTTGGGAGACCTTTAATGACTGCTTCTATTTCCTTAGGAGTTATGGGGTTGTTTAACTGGTTTATCTGTTCCTGATTTAACTTCGGTACCTGGTATCTGTCTAGGAAATTGTCCATTTCCTGCATATTTTCAAGTTTTGTTGAATATAGGCTTTTATAGTAAGATCTGATGACTTTTTGAATTTCCTCTGAATCTGTAGTTATGTCTCCCTTTTCATTTCTGATTTTGTTAATTTGGACACACTGTCTGTGTCCTCTCGTTAGTCTGGCTAAGGGTTTATCTATCTTGTTGATTTTCTCAAAGAACCAACTTTTGTTTCTGTTGATTCTTTCTATGGGCCTTTTTGTTTCTACTTGGTTGATTTCAGCTCTGAGTTTGATTGTTTCCTGCCTTCTACTCCTCCTGGGTGTATTTGCTTCTTTTTGTTCTAGAGCTTTTAGGTGTGCTGTCAAGATGCTGACATATGCTCTTTCCTGTTGCTTTCTGCAGGCACTCAGCGCTATGAGTTTTCCCTTTGCACAGCTTTCATTGTGTCCCATAAGTTTGGGTATGTTGTACCTTCATTTTCATTAAATTCTAAAAAGTCTTTAATTTCTTTCTTTATTTCTTCCTTGACCAGGTTATTATTGAGTAGAGCATTGTTCAATTTCCACGTATATGTGGGCATTCTTCCCTTATTGTTATTGAAGACCAGTTTTAGGCCGTTGTGGTCCGATAGCACGCATGGGATTATTTCTATCTTTCTGTACCTGCTGAGGCCCGTTTTTTGACCAATTATATGGTCAATTTTGGAGAAAGTACCATGAGGAGCTGAGAAGAAGGTATATCCTTTTGTTTTAGGATAGAATGTTCTATAAATATCTGTTAAGTCCATTTGGCTCATGACTTCTCTTAGTCTAAGTCTCTGTTTAATTTCTGTTTCCATGATCTGTCCATTGATTAGAGTGGGGTGTTGAAATCTCCTACTATTATTGTGTGAGGTGCAATGTGTGTTTTGAGCTTTAGTAAGGTTTCTTTTACGTATGTAGGTGCCCTTGTATTTGGGGCATAGATATTTAGGATTGAGAGTTCATCTTGGTGGATTTTTCCTTTGATGAATATGAAGTGTCCTTCCTTATCTTTTTTGATGAATTTTAGTTGAAAATTGATTTTATTTGATATTAGAATGGCTACTCCAGCTTGCTTCTTCTGACCATTTGCTTGGAAAGTTGTTTTCCAGCCTTTCACTCTGAGGTAGTGTCTGTCTTTGTCTCTGAAGTGTGTTTCCTGTAGGCAGCAGAATGCAGGGTCCTCGTTGCATATCCAGTTTGTTAATCTATGTCTTTTTATTGGGGAGTTGAGGCCATTGATGTTGAGAGATATTAAGGAATAGTGATTATTGCTTCCTGTTATATTCATATTTGGATGTGAGGTTATGTTTGTGTGCTTTTCTTCTCTTTGTTTTGTTGCCAAGATGATTAGTTTCTTGCTTCTTCTAGGGTATAGCTTGCCTCCTTATGTTGGGCTTTACCATTTATTATCCTTTGTAGTGCTGGATTTGTAGAAAGATATTGTGTAAATTTGGTTTTGTCATGGAATATCTTGGTTTCTCCATCTATGTTAATTGAGAGTTTTGTAGGATACAGTAACCTGTGCTGGCATTTATGTTCTCTTAGGGTCTGTATGACATCTGTCCAGGATCTTCTGGCTTTCATAGTTTCTGGCGAAAAGTCTGGTGTGATTCTGATAGGTCTGCCTTTATATGTTACTTGACCTTTTTCCCTTACTGCTTTTAATATTCTTTCTTTATTTTGTGCGTTTGGTGTTTTGACTATTATGTGACAGGAGGTGTTTCTTTTCTGGTCCAATCTATTTGGAGTTCTGTAGGCTTCTTGTAAGCCTATGGGTATCTCTTTTTTGAGTTAGGGAAGTTTTCTTCTATGATTTTGTTGAAGATATTTACTGGTCCTTTGAGCTGGGAGTCTTCACTCTCTTCTATACCTATTATCCTTAGGTTTGATCTTCTCATTGAGTCCTGGATTTCCTGTATGTTTTGGACCAGTAGCTTTTTCTGCTTTACATTATCTTTGACAGTTGAGTCAATGATTTCTATGGAATCTTCTGCTCCTGAGATTCTCTCTTCCATCTCTTGTATTCTGTTGGTGAAGCTTGTATCTACAGCTCCTTGTCTCTTCTTTTGGTTTTCTATATCCAAGGTTGTTTCCATGTGTTCTTTCTTGATTGCTTCTATTTCCATTTTTAATTCCTTCAACTGTTTGATTGTGTTTTCCTGGAATTCTTTCAGGGATTTTTGTGACTCCTCTCTATGGGCTTCTACTTGTTTATTTATGTTTTCCTGGAATTCTTTCAGGGATTTTTGCAATTCCTATCTGTAGGCTTCTACTTGTTTATTAATGTTTTCCTGTGTTTCTCTAAGGGAGTTCTTCACGTCTTTCTTGAAGTCCTCCAGCATCATGATCAAATATGATTTTAAATCTAGGTCTTGCTTTTCTTGTGTCTTTGGATATTCAGTGTTTGGTTTGGTGGGAGAATTGGGCTCCGATGATGCCATGTAGTCTTGGTTTCTGTTGATTGGGTTCCTGCGCTTGCCTCTCGCCTTCAGATTATCTCTAGTGTTACTTTGTTCTGCTATTTCTGACAGTGGCTAGACTGTCCTATAAGCCTGTGTGTCAGGAGTGCTGTAGACCTGTTTTCCTGTTTTCTTTCAGCCAGTTATGGGGACAGAGTGTTCTGCTTTCGGGCGTGTAGTTTTTCCTATCTACAGGTCTTCAGCTGTTCCTGTAGGCCTGTGTCTGGAGTTTACCAGGCAGGTCACTTGCAGCAGAAAAGTTGGTCTTACCTGTGGTCCCAAGGCTCAAGTTTGCTCGTGGGGTGTTGCTTACAAGCTCTCCACGGCAGCAGCAACCAGGAAGATCTGCGCCGCCCTTTCCGGGAGCTTCCGTGCACCAGGGTTCCAGATGGCGTTTGGTGTTTTCCTCTGGAATCAGTAATGTGTGCAGAGTGCAGTCTCTTCTGGTTTCCCAGGCATCTCTGCCTCTCTGAAGGTTTAGCTCTCCCTCCCACGGGATTTGGGTGCAGAGAACTTTTTATCCGGTAGATCCCTTCAGGTTCTGGCGGTGTCTCAGACGCAGCAGTCCTGCTGCTCTTGGGTCCTCCTCTACGGGAACCCAGAGGCCTTATACAGTTTCCTCTTGGGCCAGGGATGTGGGCAGGGGTGGGCAGTGTTGGTAGTCTCTTCTGCTCTGCAGCCTCAGGAGTGCCCACCTGACCAGGCGGTGAGGTCCCTGTCCCACGGGGTTCGGGAGCAGAGAGCTGCTGCGGGCCGGGATCCGCAGGCTTGGGACTCCCGGTAAACACCAGAAGTGCCCGGTCCTAGAGGAACCTTGCCTCTGTGCGTCCTGAGTTCACCAGGCAGGTCTCTTGCAGCAGAAAAGTTGGTCTTACCTGTGGTCCCAAGGCTCAAGTTTGCTCGTGGGGTGCTGCTCACAAGCTCTCCATGGCAGCGGCAACCAGGAAGATCTGCACCGCCCTTTCTGGGAGCTTCCGTGCACCAGGGTTCCAGATGGAGTTTGGTGTTTTCCTCTGGGGTCAGAGATGTGTGCAGAGTGCAGTCTCTTCTGGTTTCCCAGGCATTAGACCAGGTATTAGTCTGTAGTCCAACTCTCCAACAATGATCATCAGCAACTTTGAATAGAAGTCCAAGGATCTAGCAGTGTCTCAGTCCCAAGAGGCAGGTAGGCAGGCAGGTAAAAAAATGAGGATAACTATCTTTTATGTTAAGGTGTGTTTCTTGGATGTAGCAGAAGGATGGGTTCTGTCTTAGTTAGGGTTCTATTATAATGAAGAGACACCATGACCTCAGCAACTCTTATAAGGAAAACATTGTTTGGGACTGACTTACAGTTTCAGAGGCTTAATCCATTATCATCATGGTGGGAAGTATGGCAGTGTCCAGGCAGATACAGAGAAGGGGCTGAGAGTTCAACACCTTGATCCACAGGCAGCATCAGGAGACTGTCCTGCTAGGCCTAGCCTGAGCATAGGAGCCTGTTTACACAGTGACACACTTTCTCCAACAAGGCCACACCTACTGCAAAAAGGCCACCCCTCCTAATAGTGCCACTCTCTATGGGCTAAACATGAGTCTCTGATGGCCATTCCTATTCAAACCACCATATTATACTCCATGGCCCCTATAGGCTTGTAGCTATACCACAATGTAGAAATGCTTTCAGTCTGACTTCAAAAATTCCCATAGTCTATAACAGTCTCAAATTTGTGTAAAAGTCCAATGTCAAAATCTCTTTTCTGTGATTCATGCAACCTCTGTAAATTCAAAATGAAAAAGTAGATCACATACTTCTAACATCTAATGGCATAAAATATACATCAAAGCCCCAAAATGTAGGGAAGGGATCAATGTGAGGAAATGCTAGACCAAAGACTGAAAACCAGCTACGCAAGATCTGAACTCTGCATCTTCACGTTTGATAGCAAAACACTCTTCAGATCTCCAACTTCTTTTGGTTTTGCTGACTGCAACACAATTCTCTTTCTTGGGCTAGTTCCCCTCCTTGTTAGTGGCTTTCCTTAGCAGGTATCCCATGGCCCTGACATCTCCAGCATCTTGGAGACTCCAAGGCAATCTAGGCTTCATTTTCATAGTTTCATGCAATTTCCTCTCTAGGCCTCTGTACAGGGACAGCCCTACCACATGCCTGGCTTGGTGGCTTTCCCTAGTCATAAATGGAGATTCCAAAACTTCTTTCTTTTATCTCTGATCTAAAGCCAGAACCACGTGGCTGAAGCTGCCAAGTTCTGCTGATTGCTGGGGCTGGAACATGGCTGTCTTGTTCAATTACATCTTCACCAGCTTTCTGTTATCAACGGTTTCATTTACTGCCAAAGCTTGGCTGTCCTGGAGCTTGCTCTGTAGTTTGCCACAAACTTCTGAGTGCTGGGATGTACACTACTATACTTGGCCTTATGTTTTTCTTTAATTCCTCTTCACTTTTCTTTAATTCCTTTTCACTTTTCTTTAATTCCTTTTCACAAGTTAGAAGTTTAGCTTGGTCAGTTCTTGCCCCGAGGTCACCACTCTCTTTGACATCTGGCTTTTCTTTAACCTGTTTATCTCCTTGAACACAGGCTTTAGCTCCATTTCACTTTCTGATGCCCCCTTTCTCTTCAATCTGCATATTTTGTATTTTGACTTGCTCATCTTGCTCCTTTCCATTATAGATCTTCCTAAGTGTGAGCAGTAGTAAATACACAAGAGTCAATACTAGGCTGTTTTGAGATTTCATCTTCTAATAGAATTAATCTATATCTCTTTACTTTAGCTTCAGGCAGACTCCATGGACAAGGGCAAAAAGCAACCACATTCTTCACCAAAATATCACAAGAATGACTTCTAGGCAACATACTAAAACTCTTCTTTGAAATCTCTTGAACTAGGCCCCCAAGATCATATTACTCTGAGCCCCACTGTCTTTTTTGTTTCTCCTAGAATGGCTCAATCATTGGCCCTTAAAGAAGTCCACTGCTTTCCTCACCCAAAGTCCCAAAGTCCAAATCCTCCCCAAACAAAACCATGGTGATGCCTTTCACAGCAATACCCTAGTCCCTAATTCCAACGTCTCTCTTAGCTAGGGACTATATTGCTGTGGAAAGACACCATGACCACAGCAACTCTTACAAAGAAAAACATTTAGTTGGGGCTGGCTTACAGTTTCAGAGGTTCGGTTTGTTTTTGTCATGGTGGAATGAAGGCAGACATGATGATGGAGGAGGAGGTGAGAGTTCTACATCTTGGTCCACAGGCATCAGAAGGAAACTGCCCCCACTAGGCCTAGCTTGAGCAAAGGAGACTTCAAAGTTAACCTCCACAGACATGCTCCCTCCAACAAAGCCACACCTCCTAATAGTGCCATTTCTTATGGGCCAGGCTTTCAAACACAGGAGTCTATGAGAGGCATCCCTATTAAACAACACAGTTCATGTTTTTGCATCCATTCTGTTAGTCTGTGTCTTTTATTGGGGAATTGAGATCATTGATACTGAGAGATAACAATGACCAATGATTATTGATTGTTATTATTTTGTTGTTGTCATTGTGTGTGTGTACACATGTGTGTGTGTGTGTGTGTGTGTGTGTGTATCTTCTTTCGATTTTGCTGGTCTGAGATTATTTATTTCCTATATTTTCATGGTTAATTGCCTTTAGCACCTTCTGTAGGGCTAAACTTATAGAAGATATTGGTTAAATTTGGCTTTATTATGGAATATCTTATTTTGTCCATCTATGGTGATTGAAAGTTTTGCTGGGTATAGTAATCGGGGTTGGCATCTGTGGCATCTATTACAACCTCCAGCACATTTATCAAGTCCTTTGGGTTTTTAGTCTCCATTGAGAAGTCAAGGTATAATTTTAATAGGTCTGCCTTTATATGCTACTTAGCCTGTTCCCCTTGCAGCTTTTAATAAGTTTTCTTTATTCTGTATGTGTAGTGTTTTGTTATGTGGTAAGGGGACCTAGTCAACTTGGTGTTCTGTGTTTCTTGTATCTTTATAGATGACTCCTTCTTTAGGTTAGGTAAATTTTCTTCTATGATTTTGTTGGAAATATTTTCTGGATCTTTGAGCTGAGACTCTTCTCCTTCAATTGCTATTTTTCTTAGGTTTGGCCTTTTCCAAGTGTCCCAGATTTCCTGGATGTTTTGTGCCAGGAGTTTTTCAGATTTAATGTTTGCTTGTATTTATATATCCATTGTTTTTCTTATCATATTTTCAATGCCTGAAATTCTCTCTTCCCTCTTTTATTCTGTTGGTTAATCTTGTTTCTATGTTTCCTGTTCACATTCCTAAATTATTTTATTTCCAGAATTTCTTCAATTTGTGTTTTCTTTATTGATTCCATTTCTGTTTTCAGGTCTTGAACAGTTTTGTCTATTTCCTTCCACTGTTTGTGTTTTTCTGGATTTCTTTAAGGAGTTTATTTATTTCTTCCAATTGTGTGTTTATATTTCCCCTGGATTTTTCCTTTCTTCTTCCTTTCTTCTTTCTTTGTTCCGTTCTTTCTTTTTTTCATTCTTTCTTTCCTTTATATCCTGACTGCAATTCCCTCTCACCCCCTCCCTAGTCCATTCATTTCTACTCTTCAGAAATATCCCAGGGATATCAATGAGCCATGGCCATGTCAAGTTGCTGTAAGAATAGCCAACTCCTCTCCTACGTAGGCTAGAAGAGGAACCTGGTAGAAGGAAAGTGTCCCAAAGGCAGGCAGTAGAGTGAAAGACAGCGCCTATTCTCACTGTTAGAAGTCCCACAAGAAGGCCAGGCCACACAATTGTAACATATGTGCAGAAGGCCTAGATCAGTCCCAAGCAAGCTCCCTGGTTGGTGGTTCAGTCTCTGTGAGCCTCTATGAGCACAGGTTAGTTGATTCTGTGGGGTTTCTTGTGGAGGTTTTGGCCTCTCTGGCCCCTACAATCCTTTCTCCCCCTCTTCCATAGGATTCCAGCTCTGCCTAACGTTTGGCTGTGGTTCTGCATCTATTTCCACTAGTTGCTGTATGAAGCCTCTCTGATGACAACTGGACTGGACATCAATTTATGAGTAGAACAGAATATCACTAGGAATTATTGACCCCCCCATTCATGTTTGGTTTTATCCTAGGTCTCAGTGCTATGCAGCCTCTGGTTCTTCCTGGATTTCTTTAGGGGATGTATTCATTTTCTCTTTAAGGACCTCTATCATCTCCCAATAGTTGGTTTTAAGGCCGTTTCCTTATGCTTCAGCTATGACGGAGTATTCAGGCCTGCAGTAGTAGAATATCAGGGCTCTAGTGGAGACATATTGCCCTGACTCTTGTGGGTTTTTTTTTTTTTATGTTGGTGTCTAGGTATCAAGGTTTTGGAATGATAAGAGGTCTGTGTGTTGATTTCTGGATTTGTCTTTTTTGAATGTGTGTTTTGTTCCTTGGTTTCTGTTTCTTCTCTGGGTTTTTAGAGTATGTTGACTGTGTGTTGCCTGTTTTCCTAGCTTGTTCAGCTGGCGTGTTTGAAGGTTAATACCTCTTGGTGTTGGAGGCTTGGATATTGGAATGAGGAAGGTTGCTCTCAATTTAGCTACCTTTGAGAATATTTTCTAATATAGGAAGAGCTCAGAGAAGGGTAAACTTGGCAGTGTGATTTTGAGGTAAAGGAGTTTAAAAAGCGACAGCTGTAGGTGTGCTTTTTAGGGCTACTTTATTGGGTGCTATTATCTACCTCCATACCAACCCTTACTCCACCCCAATCCCTTCCAACCATGTCCCCTCCAGCAGTAGGTAGGAAAGAAAGAAGGTTAGAGGGGGAAAGGGGGTTTAGACTGCTTTAGACTACTTCCTCCTGCTTGGGGGTGCCTAGTTCCTTGGGGTAAATCTAGTCTTCATTGTCAGAATATCTCCAACCAGCAACAAGCAACGCAACAATCTAGCAATCCCACAATCCAGCAATCCAGCAATCCAGTGATGGCGGCAATCCAGCAACAGCAAAAGCAGCAGCAAAGGAAGCAATAGCTACCCCAGGCCTTCTTGGGGCTCCCATTTCTACCTCTCACGAATCCCCAGAATTCCAAAAGTAAACTCTCTGCAGCTGGCAAAAATCGTGCCCCTCCTAGAGCACAAGACAAAGGGCAGTGGCTGTGGCCCATCTGAAGCAGCCCCATATCCAATACCTGGGATTAAAACAAAACCATACTTACATAAGTGGGTTTTTGTTTTAAGAAACCGAAGTTCCCACTATAGACAGTTCCTTGAAACAAAGCAAAAACCCTCTGGTTTCTAACTGGATCCTGGGTGAAGTCTCTCTCACATGGAACCATAACAAGCTGGGTCACTACTACTGCTGTGTTGCTTGAGGCTCCCCTCCGGCTCTGCTTTTTAGTCAGCTTTTATTGCTATGATGAAATTGGTGGGGGAGACATTAAAGAGGAAGAATTAATTTTTGGCTCCAGTTTTGAAGTTTTCAGCTCTTGATCTGCTATCTCCTATGCTTTGGCCTTGGGGTGAGAGGAAGATTCTGGTAGAGAGGGTGTAGATCGGAGTTGCTTATCTGACCACTGTGGGGTCTGCGCTGAAGTCGGAAACAGGAGAGAAAGGAAGATGGGGGAGGGAAGGAAAAGGAAGTAGGCTTCTACCCTCGTCTGTTTTTTCTTCCAGAAGGGTCTCCAGTGTGTTGGAAAGTGCTATCTACATATAGGCTGTGGCTCAATCGTCTCTGGAAATGCCCCCACAGATGCGCCTAGACATGTTTTTACTGATCTTCTAAGTGCCCCAATCTAATCAAGTTGCCAGTCAAGATCAGCTATTACAGCAGACATCATGTCTGTGATCCTAGCACTTGGAAGGCTGAGACAGGAGAATTGGAAATTTGAGGCAAGCACGGGTTATATAGTATGACCCTATCTTTAAAAAAATATCAAAGTAGAAGAAAAAAAAAAGATTAGCTATCACTCTTATCTTCTGTTGACTTCTCAAAGCTGTCAAACCATCCTTGACTCACAGTAGAAACTACATTCTCTGTTGTCTTATTGTATGTTTTCATAAATGTTCAGAGAGGCAATGATTGTAGCTGAAGAACTTTGTTTCAGGAGACTGACTGACTTTATCTGGTCAGGAATGTTAATACATCTTTGTCTTAGGACTTCATTGTTGTGAAGAGACACTATGACCATAACAACTCTTATAAGGACAACATTTAATTGGCGCTTGCTTACAGGTTCAGAGATTCAGTCCATTATCATTATGGTGGAAGCAGTGTCTAGGTAGGCATGGTGCTGGAGGAGCTGAGAGTTCTATCTCTTGTTCTGAAGGCTGCTAGCAGAATACTGGCTTCCGGGCAGCTAGGACAAGGGCCTTAAAGCCTACACTCACAATGACACATTTCCTCCAGCAAGGCTACACCTCCAAATAGTGCCACTCCCTGGGCCAAGCATATTCCAACCACCACAATCCTATTATTAAAATATTTACTATCCTAGATCATGACTTGGTGTGGCAGCTGTAAGTAGGTACTTTGAATACAGTCTCTGTGCTCTACCAGGGATTCCTCTGTGCCACCCCCAGAAGAGCCTGCCTTCCCCAGTACCTTCTCAAACAGGTGTTGTGAGTTACTCTTTGAAATGGGACGATATCGCTAATGTGGAGTTTAAAAGCATGTCAGATAACCATGGCATCTGAGGTATGATGATGATGAGGAGGAACAGGAGGAGGAGGAAAAGGAGGAGGAGGGAGAGGAGGAGGGAGAAGAGGAAGAGGGGGAGAAGGAGGGGGTAGGGGAGGAGGAGGAGGTAGTCATGTGTGTTGTTGACTCCATTGTCTATGTTCACTCACATATAGCACAGGCTGCATTCAGAAACACCTGGACTGGCAGTTAGAGAGGACAGTAGAAGGACATTAGGCTTCAATCTAACCTGAATTTTCCCTTTGGAAATATAGTGCGAGCATGAGTCATTGAGATACACCCATATCCCTCAGGCCTTACCGCTTCAATGTCTTCTAGGTACTTCCAACTGCCATATCTGCATCTTGATCCTTGATGTCTATGTTTGCAACCATGGGATATAATATGGCCAAGATAAATGACCTCCCTGAAGCATCTTTCAGCAATGAACGATGGAGATGTCTCCCAGAAGCAACCTCACCATTTGGGTAGTAAAATTCTGAGGTGTATATTTTACACAATTTCCCTAGAGTTTCCCTTTGGAATTAATCTACAGTTGTCTGCTCTGAAGTTGTTTTAATAATTCACTTTTTATTGGCTGTCTGTTCCTTCCTGACTCATTTCCTCTCTTTTGCTGGCATTTCTTTGGATTATTTCCCACACAAACCAATTAATTTCAGGTCCTTGTTTCAAGGTCAGCTTCTAGAGGACCTCAAACTGGGAGAATTCTCTAGCATTAAGTCAGCCCCATTTAACATACTGCTGTGAAAATGTGAGATAAGAAGCATACACTTCCTCCCCCTCCCTCCCTCCCTCCCTCCCTCCCTCCCTCCACCCCTCCATCCCTCCCTTTCTTCCTTCCTTCCTTTCTTCCTTCCTGCCTGCCTGCCTGCCTGCCTGTTCTCATTCAAGGTTGTGGGTACTGTGCCCAGAGACCTGTGGCCATGTCCTCCTCTGTGTAGAGAGTAGGACTGTGTACAACTGTGAATGTGTATTGGGCAGTTTCCTCACCATAGTGTGGATTGCTGAATAAAAAACTATCCATAGGAATACAGTAAGTCAGATGCTATGCTCATTAGGCATGAAAGGAAGTAATCTTTTGCTTGGAGTGACATCTCCCATACTGTATTCCAGGTGGGAACCCTGTGGTTAAATGTTTGGGAATGTCTAGAGTAATCAGGAACTATTCTGTGGTAGAACACTTTAGGGTCTTTAGTGTGGCAAAGTGCTTATGATTCTCTAAGAGGGGTTCACATCTATGGTGCTTTCCAAGCCCCTATGACCATCGGCCTTTTGGGAAAGCATCCATTAGTATCCCATATGGGACAGTTTGGGAACTGATAGGAAAGAGACATCTTCTGCCTCCTAAATGCATGTCTTTCAATTGGGAATGTTTCAAAATAGATTTTGAACTTCATCCTAGAGGTTGAGGTATCTTCTCCCCTCTATTCTTAGTGTGAAGCCAGACTTTACAACTCTTATCCCTCATGACTGACAAGGCACCATAGAGCCATCAATAGACCCAGCAATCGTTGGGCTTTCCGGTCTCTGGCTGCCGTCCCACAGCTGTGGAGATAGGTTTCAGAGAGCCTCATAGTGAGTGCTCCTGATCTGAAACTTTGAAGTCTCTCAAATCTAGCATGCAATGCTCAGTAAGTTTTTGGACTCTGGAACATTCTGGATTTAGAAGTCTTTGAGGTGGTGATTGGGGTGTTAACCAATAAAAGTCTAAACAAATCCTTCAACATTTAAAAATGTCTCAAACGTGTAGCATATCTAGTCCTAGGTGTTTTGGACAAAGGTTCTTCAGCCTGTATTTGATGATAGTTGAGTGTTTTTTTCCCACGATCCCTTAGTTGCCCATTGCTGAAGGCTTATGGGATGTGGAACAGGCACAGCCCAGACAGAGCGCTTATTTTATCTGCAGAGGTTGAACGTTGAGTAGCTATTCAGTTCACATTCAGTTAAGGCTTGACAGTTTGAAGAAGTCACCGGACCGGGCCAGAAAAGAGAAGGATGAAAACTCCCGGCCCTTGGAGCATGGTGAACAAAACCTTCCAGCTCTGTGAGTTTGGGCTGCTGTGCTAAAGAAGGCAGGGACTCTGGGTAAGACTAGGGTGTCTGAAGAAGATGTAAACGGTCCTCCCACTATTAATCAACTGTGACTCTGGTGAGTTAACACAAATAGTCAGAGCCTCAGTCCCTTCATTTATAAAACAGAGACAAGAATAATGCCTCTCAGGGCTAAAGAGAGAACTCAGCCATTAAGAGTACTTGCTGCTATGCAAAGAACCCTGTCCAGTTCCCACATGGTGTCTCACAATTGCCTATAGCTCCAGTTCTAGGGGATCCAAAACCCTCATCTGGCCCCTGAGGGCACCAGGCACACACATAGTGCACAAGCATACGTGCAGTAAAACGTTTGTCCACATTTAAAAAAAAAATCTAGAAAGATGTTCTTTGTGAGCTGTGCTGGGAATGGAGGGAGGTCATGAACTTTCACAGAAGGCACCTGGTGTGCACAGTGGGAATGACAGGGACAAGTGGCTATTGCCAGAAGACCCGTTATCTGTAGCTTTTATTTGGGAGCATGAATTAGCAATTTAACAAGAAGTAGACAGGATTTTATTGGCGCCTTACTAGAACAGTGTCGTTTTCTGATGACTTTTGGTAGTTTGTTTGTTTGTTTGTTTGTTCTGCTTTTATTTTGTTTTGTTTTGGGTTTTTGTTCCTTCCCTTTGGTTTTGTATAAAACAGGTCTGATTTGTTTGCTTGTTTGTTTTTCTCTTTAACCCACTTGGGAAAAAAACTAAACAAAGAAACAAAAGAAAAGAGGACAAATTGAGAACTTATGGAGCTACAACTCTAAAACTCAAGCACCTTTTGTTTAGCTGTCTTGGGGAATTTTGATGAAAAGCCTGTGTCGTGGTTTTGAGTGGCACGGGGTGCCCGTCTTCTGTCCCTGCCCTTAAGCTCCTGGCTGTGATTTATATTTCCCTATTTTAAGCTAGTGTAGATTTATGAGACTTTAAACACCATAGCTGAAGTCATTGGAGGTTTAAAGGGATTAAGCGGGTCTAGTGGCACTTGAGGGCATGCAGGTTGTTTGAGAGATTTATCAGGGTTTTCATGTTGAAACCCACTTTTCAAGAATTCTCCTACTCGGGGTCTGAATCTATTTATTTGGGTCTAAAGAGTGCATTTTCAGGATTTATCAAAAGTAGAAGAAATATATGTCCCACAGCCTGGTGTGCTTTGTTTGGTCTTCCGGCTCCCTCTGGCCAGCACCCCTCTCTCTTTCACATCCAGCGGCCATCTGCTCTAGGTCTCCCTCTTCTATTCCTCTCCTCACTCAGTATCTGATCTTTTATGTTCCTCCTCTTCACCTATTCAAACATCAAGTCTCTGGGTCCTGGAGGAGAGAGAGCCTGGTGCTTCCTTCCTGCCCTGGGCTCCTTGCTGACCCAGAGGGCTGCCCTGGGCAGGACTGCTTCAACAAAACACATCTCTCTGTTTACACCAGAGGGAGCAATGACTCTGAGTATCTAAAGTCCAGAGTCTCCAAATAGGCTGTCCACTGAAGGCAGAGAACACAGGACTGTTCATGGAAGGCAAAAAAACACGGGGTTCCTAGGCTTTGGGGTTTAGAAGGAACTACATTGAGAGATCTTGAAAACAGGGTTAGGGTGCAAGGTGGGCCCATTCTTTGTCATACTCTAAGAATTCTGGGAAGAGCCAACGTTCTTCTTGCCGATAATTCTGTTCACAAGCCTCCGCATCTTGTCTCTCAGGTTCCTTCAAGGCTCAGTTCTACACGCCCTGTCAAATCTTCGTGGGTGTAGGGAAAGTGAACTCATTTTAATACCAGCCTGAACCAGACATCACTGGGAAAGAAATCAGAGAAGCCATTCCAAAGTCAAATAAAAATAACTCCTGGGAGTGCATACTCTCTGGTCCCTCGTAGATGCTTGAGACTTGGCAGAGGAGAGCTCTGAGCTACTGGGAGATGCTCTGACTCGATTGTGCTGATGGTCCCATAGGTCTGTCTACACAACTGTCTTTACAATGCGCAGTGAAGGGCAGAAAACTAAGCTTTGGCTTAAAAAAATATATCTGCTGTGTGTCCACATTACTCTTCATCCATACCAGCAAAGATCGCTGAGAACTAAGTGTAACTCAGAATCCCTCCAAACTATATTGTACACACACACACACACACACACACACACACACACACACACACACATATATATATTCCAGTATATATTCAGAATATATATGTTTATTCCAAAGTCCTGAGCCACTAGTACCCATTTGGGTGCTGTAATGTTCTGGGTTATCTGTATCATGTACACACACACATACACTCATGTGAGAGACAAGATGTGGAGGTCTATGAACATAATTATTGGCAAGAACAACACATATATACTTTTATATATGCATATGTACATACATATACATACATATTGGCATGTACACACATACATATATCACATTTTACATATACATATATACATGCATATATATACACATATACATATATACACATATTATGGGTTCTTCTTGCCAATAATTATGTTCATAAGCCTCCACATCTTCCCTGTCTCACATCCTATATATGTACATGATAGGATAACCCAGAACAGTAGATATGGCACCCAAGTGGGTACTAGTGATCCCGGGACTTTGGAATGTTTACTGAGCAAAACTTGACTGACAGGCAGCGGGAAAGCAGGCAGCCAAAAAATGCAGGAGGATAAGCCAGATCAAACATTACAGGGGAGAGACAGAAAAGGGTGACCAACCGCAGGCATGATGCTGATCTGTTGACTCAGTAATGCGGATCGAACATGCTGTGAAAGTGCAGCAGGATTGGCGAGGTGGAGATGTTCACCGTGCCACCGGACAAAAGACCAAGTGGCCCTGACCTCTAGATGACAGGAAGTCTTTGTCATCTCCGTCTTTCCCATATCCCTAATTAAAAATTTGACATCACTTAAGTCAGGCACCGTGCCCTATGTATCCTGGCATCCAATATATCCTTCTCCCAGTTGGCCAGGCTCCCCTGGAGGTGTGGTGCAAGGAGATGAAGAGATGGAGTTACGATTCAGCACGGTGGCTTTTTGTCACTTTGGGACATCACTTATTCAATTTATTTATTTGTTTATCTAAGTCAATAAAGTTAGCACTGGTACAGAGC
This sequence comes from Rattus norvegicus, assembly GCF_021556685.1. Taxonomy (NCBI): domain Eukaryota; kingdom Metazoa; phylum Chordata; class Mammalia; order Rodentia; family Muridae; genus Rattus; species Rattus norvegicus. The sequence goes on from NC_141544.1 coordinate 79,949,068, forward strand.
TAGTAGTAGTCTGTAAGACACCGGGGATGGGGAGCTCCAGGCCCCCCTTTCTTCATTTGTTAATGCTCATGCCGGGATCTCTGCGCCACTCTGATGACGGTGCCAGTGGCTGGCATGAGTAATGATGTGGTCACGCTCAGACCTCAGGGCCATACCTCAATGATCACTGTGCTCAGGCTGTGTGACACATAGAAGATTCCTTAGCTTTTTTGGTCTGCTTCTTTCCAAAGGGTGGCTCCCGGCCACTTAAGGCATCTTTGCTATAAAAATTCCATGAAAATGAAATTAAGTGTTTTAGTTTTGTTTGTTGAAAAGCTGCTCTTAAAAAAAAACCCTTCTAAGGCATTTTTTGAAATTAATTCCTTATTGCCTCAAATCTCTAACTCACGTATAATTGTAAATCAAATTAACATTTGATCTTATCCAGGGCAATAGATCAAGTTTCTCTCTCTCTCTCTCTCTCTCTCTCTCTCTCTCTCTCTCTCTCTCTCTTTCTCTTATTTCTTTCTGTGTGTATGTACTATTTATGTATATATATGTATATATATATTTGTGTAGGTGCACATGTGTGTGTTTGTGCATGCGTGTGCATGTTTCTGTAGGAAGAAGGCTGTTGTTGGCTGTCTTCCTAGCTTTCTGCCTTACGTTTTGAGAGGTGATCTCTCACTGAACCCAGAGCTCACTGACTGGCTAAGCTAGTTGGCCAATGACCTATTGGATCTGCTTGTCTCTGCGTGTCCCTGGCTCTGGGATTGCCCATACATCAGATCTGACTTTTATATGGGTGTTGAGAATCCATGCTTATGTGGTAGGCATTTTACCAACTAAGCCATCTTTCCAATCCTGGCCAAGGTTTTTGACAAGCCTCTCTGGCTCCCAGTGTTTGCTGTCTCCTTCATCTCTCCTCAAACAGCAGCAGCAGCAGCAGCAACAACAAAATACAAGTCAACAGACACAAAATCCCCTCTCCTCTCGAAGTCCAGTCACACCATAAATACCTCTAAACTCTCCAGGGGCTTCTTCAAGTACATAACACATGCTCTCTCCCAGACCATCACACCACTCTCAGTTGGGAGTTGCTAGGGGAGGATTCAAATTCTTCTCTTGTCCATTTATAACGCATGACTCAAAATGTCTCTAACCCTCAGTGTTTTCATCTGAAAGAGGGGTCAATAATATGTAGTTTGAGCTCCAGTGCCATCTATCTAAGATGATGGGTTTGTGACATGTAGCATGCCGCCACTTGGCATTAGAAAGCAGTGGTGGGGGGCTGGGGATTTAGCTCAGTGGTAGAGCGCTGGCCTAGGAAGCGCAAGGCCCCGGGTTCGGTCCCCAGCTCCGAAAAAAAAAGAACCAAAAAAAAAAAAAAAAAAAAAAAGAAAGCAGTGGTGGTTTTATGAAAGACTGACAGAGATAGAGGCTGAGGAAAAAGAGAAAAGTCCAGCAGTCTTTTGGAATGGAGAAACTGAAACCTTTGCTTTAGTTGAGTGGCTGCTGCTAACAGTGGCGGTGGCAGTGGTGGTGGTGGTGGTGGTGGTGGTGGTGTGTGTGTGTGTGTGTGTGTGTGTGTGTGTGATAGAATTTTAGAGTGTTAAGATCAAGAGTGTATGTTATTTATCTGAGAGGCATGACATTCTAAGAGGGTATTAAATCACCCATATGCTCTTGACCCAAGACTGGGAGGGGTTTTTTTCTTTAATCTAGTATCCAGCCATTAACAGGAGGGTGCATGGGATAACGATGGGGAAATGTCAAGTCCTAGACAGCTATGAGGGCCAAACCTGCACATGCCGCCATCAGATTACCTACACATCCCCCCAGGAGAGGCTGATAACTCTGGCCCTCTCCAGAACAGACATCATTCCACCCAACAGGTCAGCGTCAGTGTCAGCAAGGGGCTGAGAACCTGGAAATGGAGCCTGCCTGATGATCCAAGAAAAACAGACAATTGGCTCGGGCTATGATTCCAGTTGGTTGGAATTTATAGCTGACTGAACAATGACCACATTCATGAACTGAACTTCTGCTTTCCCTCCCTTTGCCCAAAGCCCTTCATCTCTCCTCCTAACAGACAGCCAACTGTGCTCTGAGATTGGCACTGTTAACACCTGCAAGTGCTGGCCGGCCTTGATTGCTGTGTAACAAAACCTGACGTGCACGGTTTGAAAGCAGTTACGGCCTGCAAGCCTAGTGTCATTATGAGGAAGTGAAAGTTAAAATAGAGCCCCATGCAGGAGGAGAGTGCATCTATTTTTTCTGCTCCTTTAGAGCTGGTAGCTAGTGAGGAACTTTTGGGGGGTGACCATCTTGTTTTGCATGGGACATTCCTGGTTTCAACTATGAACATTCTTGTGTTTCAGGGAAGTCCTAAGTCCCCAGCAATATGGAAAACTTGATCCTCCTACATGTGGCTCCTAATAGGTGTCCAATAAACTTATCAATCAAGAGAAATATATTAAAGTTCGGGGATGTAGGTAAGTGGTAGTAGTATGTTTGTCTATGCACACACAAGGCCCTGGGTTCGAAAGACAAATCATCTGTATGGAGAAATACATTTTAAAAGAGCACTGGAAATGTTATTGGAATCATAAAGCAATGCCCAGGATGAACTGCTATGGATAGACGAACTCTAATGGACATGATTAAAGCTGGAGCCTGTTAAAACCAGTGTGCTAGCATAATGAAGTGGAGCTCTAGTGTGCTGGATAGTTTCGTGTCAACTTGACCCGAGCTAAAGTCATCAGAGAGGAGGGAGCGTCAGTTAAGGAAATGCCTCCATGAGATCAGGCATTTTCTCGATGAAGCCGCTTTCTATGGTCCCACTCATGGTTGATGGTCCTGGGTTCTATAAGAAAGCAGGCTGAGAGGGATGGGGGCCACGCACCCATCTCCAAAATTTTAACCCAGAATTGCTCCTGTCTAAAGGAAATATGGGGACAAAGAGTGGAGCAGAGACTGAAGGAAAGGCCATCCAGAGACTGCCCCACCTGGGAATCCATCCCATATACAGACACCAAGCCCAGACAATATTGCTGATGCCAAGAAGTGCTGGCTGACAGGAGTCTGATATAGCTGTCTCCTGAGGTGCTTTGCCAGATCATGACAAATACAGAGGCAGATGCTTGCAGCCAACCACTGGACTGAGCACAGGGACCCCAATGGAGGAGGTAGAGGAAAAACTGAAGGGGCTGAAGAGGTTTGCGATCCCATAGGAAAAACAACAATACCAACCAACCAACCAGACCCTCCCCCCACAGAGCTCCCAGGGACTAAACCACTACCTAAAGACTATACATGGAGAGACCCATGTCCCCAGCTGCATATATAGCAGAGGATGGCCTTGTCAGGCATCAATGGGAGGGGAGGCCCTTGGTCCTGTGAAGACTCAATGCCCCAGTGTAGGGAAATGCTAGGTTGGTGAGGAGGGAGTGGATGGGTGGTGGAGCACACTCATAGAAGCAGAGGGAGGGCGTATGAGATGGGGGTTTGCAGAGGGGAAATGAGGAAAGGGGATAACATTTGAAATGTAAATAAATAAAATAACCATTTTTTTTTTAAAAAAAAAAAGAAAAAAATAAAGCAGGCTGAACAAGCCAGGAGGAGCAAACCAATAAGCAGCACCCCTCCATGGCCTATGCATCAACTCCTACCCCCAGGTTCCTGCCCTGCTTGACTTTCTGTCTTTACTACATTCAGTGATGAACAGCGATATGGAAGTGTAAGCCCAATAAACCCTTTCCTCCCTGATTGCTGTTGATCATATATTTTAAAAAATACTAGCAATAGTAACCCTAACTAAGGCATCTGGCTTGGGGCATTTAATAACGTCTTATTTCTGTCTCTTTCTGCACCATTCCAGATCATCGAAACACGAGTAGAATCTCTGAAGTCTATTTTGCTAATTGTTCACTTTCTCACATTATCTACACAGAGGCCAGGTGTTTATTGTACACACTTGGAAAGGGAGGGACATTTGGTCAGGAACATTTTGTCAAGAAATGCAACAATCCTTCACCGAGGGTCTGCTCTGGGTCCTGGGTTATGTGCAGCAGAACATGAAACCATCAGTAAAACGGGGTCTTGGCTCAGAGTAGCTATCAACCCAGGGGAATATGTGACTAAACATACGTGACTATTTATTATATGAAGCTGACTTGATACAGGCATGTTGCAGGATCATTCTGTGAACCCCAAGATTGTGTTGTTTACTGGAAAAACCTGTTTCTAGTTGTGATGCAGCTCAGTCTTAGCACACACCTTTAATCCCTCTGACTGGACCAGCAATGTGCCCTTAGTACACGCCTTTAATCCCAACCAATGATGGGGATGCTGGTTTGTAGAAGGAAGCAGCCATGTTTGATAGTTATGGCTCCGTGGGTGTCAGACAAAGTGATGCGTCAGAGAAAGATTTGATGGAATAACTCTCACAAGAACAGACAGCAAAGAGGTGGCTTAGGAGAGAACAGTGCTGAGAGAGAGAGAGGGGGCAGTTTTACCTGGACAGTTGTTCAGAGGTTGCAGACAGAGAACGAGCTAAGCAGAGGTGAAGACAGAACGCACCAGAGGATAAGGAAATGCCAGAAGTTTAGAACATATTGCCAAAGGCAGTAGGAAATCAAGCAGAACAATTCAGTCAGAAGCTGAATGAAAACAGCTTGAAGTCACTGTGGAGAGGAGTTTGGAGTTAAGACAGCTGAGTTGGCCAACCAGTCTGAGTTCAGAAAGATCTAGAAAGGGTGAGCTTATTCAGGACTAAGTCTCAGAGGCTGAAAACATTCTAAGCTTAGATAAAATTGTACAGAGGCTAGAAGCTTCCAGGACTAGGTCTAGGATATCAAACGGAGGCAGTGGGCCTACAATTACTACAGGCAAATAAAAGGTACTTTTGCACAGGCACACTATTTAATGATTTTTTTTTTTGGTGTCTTGTTTGACTCTGGAGGGATGGCTGGGAGGGAGGGAAGGAGAGAGAGAGAGAGAGAGAGAGAGAGAGAGAGAGAGAGAGAGAGAGAGAGAGGTCTTAGAAACATTATAAATACCTTCTTAAGGAAGGTAGGATTTAAAGTTGCATCTGAAGGAAGAACAGGACACAGGACTTCAAAAATTGACTGTGATCCTGACATGGTGGCATATTCCTGTACCTCTATCACTGGAAACTGGGGTACAAGGCTCTTGTATTTGGGGCCAGTCTGGGACACATAGAAAAATCAAATATCAAAAATAAATAAACGAAAAGGTTTATTTTGGGGCGAGGGTGAAATGAATTTCTTAATAGAAGAAATACTGTGGTTATAGAGACTGGGGGGAGACAGAAGTGAGAGAATTAAATGGGGAGGGGAGAAAAGAGGCAGGGTAAGGAAGTAAGGATATATATATATTATATCCTTATATTATATGAATGAAATATATATATATAATATTAATCAAAGAAATCTAGATAGAGTAGACAAAGACCCATCTCAACATATTTTGCCATCAAGTGGAGCCTCCAGTGCCAGGAATGGGCTACATCTAATTGAGCTGTTGGCCTAAGAGTTACCCAGGAAAACCCCAAAATAACTCAGGCTACTGGCAAAGCTCTTGGCTGCTCTCTGATAACTGATGGTAAAGCCCCGTTGCTGAAGACAACACATACACATCCCACGGAGAGGCCTAGCTGGTGTCTAACTAGAACCTTCACCACTACCGCTGAGTGTTCATGGTACCGGAAGGTAACACTCAGGCGGTCAGAGGAGAAATGTAAACACTAAACGAGCTACAGCCCCTATGATCTACAGTGGTGACCTGCCTGGGTGCGATGCTATTGTAATAGTGGTACGAACATTGTAAGAGTAACCACCTGCTGGTTGGATTTAAGGCCCACTCCATGAGACGAAACCCACGTCTGACCCTGCTTGGTGACCTGAGACTAGAGAGGCAACGCCATTGTGGTAGGAACACAGCGATCCACTCAGTGTCTTCCTCAACCATCTCCCCCTCCTGCAGGAAATGGGACCAAATACTTAGATCCACAAATGAAGGATGTGCAGAGAGTGAGAGACCTTGGAACACCCAACATTAATTGGAGTGCTGTTGCCTCCCCTCAGGGCTCAGGTATCTATGCAGAAGAGGAGGCAGAAAGACTGGAAAAGCCACAGGGGATGGATGATACCTCGGAAACGGTGTCTCGTGACTGACACACTTACGAACTCACAGAGACTACAGCAGCACACACAGTGTCCACATGGGTCTAAGCCAAGGTGCCTCAGCACGGAGAGGGGGGAAGTGGACACAGTTCCCATCTCTAACCCAGGAGCTTTCTCTAAGTAAAACTGCCTGCAAAAGAAAAGTTAGCTACACTTACAGGTCGGCCCCAGTCCCAGGAGTAAACGGCTGACACAAAATGGGTGGCTGAGTGGGGAACTGGGAGGCTGACACAAAATGGGTGGCTGAGTGGGGAACTGGGAGGAGCTGGGGGGAGGGGAACCATGATCAGGGTAGATTGTATGAACAAAATTATTACTAGTAAAGAAAGAGAAAAAGAAATACTGTGGTAATTAGTCCCCTTGGGCCACTTGTAAACAGTACCAGAAGGCATATACAATGTATGGTCACTCAGCAGGAAGTCCAAGGCTGCTATAGTAGCTTCGAAGGTCACCAATGCTCTGGACTTCTTCGTGCCTTCTGTTTCAGTATCCTTGGTTTGCCGCTTTACAGCCTGAGGTTCCTGAGTGGTTACTTCAGTGGAAGCCTCGTCCTCGTGGATGAGGGAAGAATAACAATGTAAAAAGAAAGAAGGGAGGGGAGGGGAGACATCACCGTGCAGTGTTTCTCTGAGGAGAAAGATCCCTTGCCCCTAGTCCCCAGCAGAGGTTCTTCTGTCCTTTATAACAGAGAGCAGGGTCCACCGTCACCACTGGCTGCAAAGGAGGCTGTCGAGGCGCGAGAGAGCAGGGCGGAGCGCACCAGGGACATAACCAGCAACACGTGTGCCTTTGAGCAGAGGCCTAAGAATGGAGGCCGAGCGGGCGCTGCGGGATCAGTGAGCGCTGCAGTTGCATGTTTGTGTACTCGGGACAAGATTATGTGGGATGTTTTACAGGGTGCGGAGAGGGGAAATCTGAACAAAATATTGGGAAAATATGAGCCAAACGCAAGAGTCATCGCTCTCATCTGAAACTCAAGAACAGCCTGTGTTTTACCTTAAATAGATGACTTCATTATTCCCAGGCTTGCTTCTCCAGGCTCGTGGTACCCAGCACCTGAACAGCGGCATAAGCACCCCACTTTCGAACTGGAGGTACACGTCATGGTACACGAAGATGGCAGAGATGCCTAAAGGGTGTTCCTCTCTTGAAATTCATCTCTTGTCAGCATTTCAGCCGTATTATTTATGTATCGAACTCACTCTCCCAAGCTTCTATATTATGTCAACTTTTCTACCATGGCACCATTGTAATTTTTAATTTTATTAGGTACTAATTAGGAAATCGAAACAATCTCTATACTGATACACAATGCTAATTAAATGTATATGTAGTGTATGAATAGACATCCATACACACCATCCTATGTATTGATGACTAGTACACGAGAATTCTAAAATCACCGCACTTTACACTGTCGTCATTTTCCCCTCTGGATTTCCCATTTTGTTTAGAGCAGTATTTTTTGAGGCAGAATAGTTTGTGAGCTCTGCAGCTTCTTTACTATCCTGGAGCAATTTCACTTTTGTCACTCTTTCAAGCTAGAGACAGCTTTAACGATTTTCCCATTGCATGGATCCAGCCTTGCTTCCTCACCGGATAATAGTTTCCGAGGATAATTAGCAGAGTAAAAAGGAGAAAAAAAAAAGAAAAAGAAAAGGCACAAAAACATGCTATTATTATTAATAAGAAAAATGATCGTGATCTTATTACTCTACATCGGGAGTCGGCTAATAGGTTTTTTGTTTTGTTTTATTTGTTTGTTTGTTGTTGGTTTTATATGTACCAGATAGTAAACAGTTTTGACTTTGCCATATTGTTACAAGTTCTCAACTCTGCCCTTGTCCTATAAAGGTAGCCATAGACACTAAGGACACAGCTGGACATCTGCGTGCCAAATAAATCTTTATTTACAGAGTATTGCTTCAAGCGAACATCAGGAGGAGCCTCTCTTCTACTTCTCAATCCTTTCTTGACACATGCTACAAAGCATATTTATTTATTTATTTAATGTGTATAAATGTTCATTTTTCATGTATTTCTGTGTACAATGTCCTCGCCCACAGAATTCGTAATTGGGTGTTAGATCCCAAGGAACTGGAGTTACAGATGCTGTGAGCTGCCAGGTAGGTGCTGGGACTTGAACCCAGGTCCTCTGAAAGAGCAGCCAGCGCTCTTAACTGCTGAGCCATCTCTCCAGCCCTGCTTGCTCTTGAAGGATGCTTGGTGGGTTGTCCTCATCTGTTGAGGTGACAAGTTAGGGAAAGCTGTCCTTGTCCTCGGGTCTACTTGGTGACAGAGACCCTCCTATGCTGCTGGGTTGTGTCTGGCTACCTCTTAAGTATGGGTAACCCTACTTAGGAGCTTACAATATGCTTTAGTTTGGTAGCTGTGTGATTGTACTGCATTCTTTGCACCAGAATCTCAATGAGGGGGTCTTTCTTTCACCCCCATTCCATGCTGAGACTGTCAGGGAATGGAGATACAGAATCTCTAAGGACAACATTCTCAGGATCCGTAGGAGCTCTCTTGCCCTTTATCCTCTGCCGGATTCCCAATTTCCTCCTCAGGCCCGTTTTTTGCTCTTTCTATGCTTCCCTAAAGACTGGATGAGAGGGAACAGCCATTAAGTGCAGCAGGAAAGATTAAGGGTAGAAGACAGGAAGAACTTTGGGGCTTTTGCAACTGTATGCTCAGCAAGGCCCAGACCAGGGGATGTTTTGGTGTTTTCTTGGAATTGTTAAAAGAACAGGATGGATTGCTTCCTATCCTCACCCTAATCAGAGAGTGGTGTGACAAAGGAAACAGCTTTCTATTAGAAATTTCCGGTGCATATGGACTGAGGGCTGGAAATCAAGATTCGAGAACCAAGTTATCTCTCACCAGATTTCTGTGCGTATACCACCAGCTCTCGGCATGTCAGCTGCTCACTGTATGTAACCCAGGAGGCCAGCAATTTCCGCCCCCCTGTTTTTGAATCGCCCTAGTCTTCCAACTTTAGAATTCACTTTCTGTTTATTGTTCCCCTCTAACCCCTAACCCTCCTTTTTAAAGAAGGCGTGCCTAGAAAACAAGACAAGACACAGATAATAAACACTTGGGGTCTGGGCTGCCGTTCTAGAATTCCTTTACATTTTTTTTCCCCTGCTATTGAAATTTTGTGGCAGATGATCTCACTCTGCTGCTGTTCTTCCTCGGTGACATATTGACCAGCTGATGCTCTGCCGGGTCTCTAGTGGGTCTTGTCCTCTGCCCTTGCTCCACACTGCACACTGTCCCCACAGCCGGGGTCTTCTGTCTTTCCTCCCTAAAGATGGCTTTCTCTGCCACCACCTTGCTGGTTCCTTCCTCCTTCCTCCTTCCTCATAGTCTCTTGCTACCCTGTGGTATCTGACCCTCTGCCATCTATCTGATCTCTATGGGGGTGGGGCTGGGGCTGGGGCTGGGGGTGGGGCTGGGGTGGGGCTGGGGGTGGGGGTGGGGGTGGGGATGGAGGTGGGAGTGGGCATGGGCAACCTGCCCTGACTCATCTGTCAGTATGACTTTTCTTTTCTTTTAATTAATTTTTGTTTGTTTGTTTGTTTCATCACTTAACCAAATGGTTGGACAGTTACTGAAGTGCTATTGAAATCCAAGTTCACAAAGGCAGTTACGGGATCTCTGTATCTGCAATCTCAGTCACTTAGGAGCCCGAGGTGGGAAGGCCATTGGAGTTTGTGAGTTGGAGTCTGGCTTGTACAACACAGAGAGACCTCAAGATTTTCTCAAAACCAGAACAGAACAGGACAGGACAGGACAGGACAGGACAGGACAGAACAGAAAAGAACAGAACATCCGAGAGTTGGAATAGACTGGTTAGGACGGAGTTAGTGGGGAAGGGACAATTGGTGACTTTTAGAAGGAAAATGGTGGCTCTATGGTTCGGATGCAGGAAGAATGGGGAGGGACAACTCAGCAGACATCTTGAATTCTGCACTGTGCAACTAGGAAAGTAACATTAGGACCTTAACATTAGGACCGTGAGAAGAGGTGCCATTTTGAAGTGGATTTGATTTAAGCAGAAACTAGAATGTAAGCGTGGATAATTTATCCAAGGGAGAGTTAATGGGGATGGATAGAAAACCTTTTATCTCATTTGTGTTTGTTGCCTCAGCCCAGCTCCCAGCTCCTCCATCAATATTTCTAGCTCCCCAGCCTTCTCCCACACTGTGTTGACAGTTCTAATTGCTGATTGGACATTAACCACAGGGTTTCCATCATCCCTTCAGACTACTCACTTAACAGGGATGTGTGCTATAGGGCAACATCACAGAAACTGACTCATGAGTTCTGGGGTCTGCTGTGTGACTGTGGGCAAGTCATTTTCCTCTCTGATTTACAGAGTCTTGTTGACGGAATTGGATTATGTAAGAGCTTCATTAAATCTCTCCCTTGTACTCTCCCATTACTCCTCCCTCAGTGTGTTTTTCCTGCGATGGTAGTCTCTCAGTTACCTTGTCTAGCCCAGGAGGCACCTGGGATTCTCTGCTCCGTTTCCCGCCTATACCTGTTCCATTTCATATGTAAACCACCACACATGTGGATTCTTCTGTCTTATTCCACAGCCTTCCATTGCAGCCCATGACCACATCCTTGGGGAGGTACTTGGTGTCTTTCAGGATAATTCTGTGCTCTGTCTGAACCCTTTTTATCAGCTTTCTGGGCACATCTACTTTTCTAAAATACTTCTTCCAGCCTACTCCATACTGCTCCTCCTTAACTCTTCACAGAGGGTTGGAGGGAAGGGGACACTTGTCAAAATGCTTGCTAGAGATTTTTTTCTAAATATCTCTTTTTTAAATTCTACCCTGACATTCTTTGTTCTTTGCAAAATGTGTTAATACATTTTCCAGGACCACAATTCTCTCTCTCATTCTCCTCCATTCTCTCCTCTCTCTCTCTCTCTCTCTCTCTCTCTCTCTCTCTCTCTCTCCACACACACACACACACACACACACACACACACACACACACAGAGACATAAAGATACACACATACTTACACACAGACATATACACAGAGACATACACACACATACACACAGACACACACATATAAGCACAGATATATAGACACACACACATACACACATACACAGACACACACAGAGATACATATACACAATACATACACACAGATACACAGACACACACACACATACACAGACATACACACAGACACACACACATACACACACATACCCACACATACCCACAGACATACACACACATACACACAGACACACACATAGACACACACATACACACACATATGCACACATACACACAGACACACACACATACACACACATACACACACAGACATATACACAAATACACTATATATATATACATATGAGACCATGAAAATTATATTCAATAATCTGTAGGATATCTTTTACTTACTTGTCAGCACATATATTTCTTTGCCTCACTTATTTAAAACATTTAAAACATATCTCTAGTGAGGTACAGTTGATATTTGGCACATTATATGCATTTAAAGCGTACAATTGGATCAGGTTTGACATCTGCATATAACACCACAGTCAAGATGGTGCCCATCACCTGCAAAATGTCCTTATTCCTCTGTAATCCCAGCCTGTAGCCTCCTCCCCTGAGCTCCCACAGGGCCCTCTCCAGACAGTCACTACCACACTTCTGTCAGTGACAGTTGCTTTGCTCAGTCTGAGATGTCACTCAACTAATTATTTTGAGACTTATCCAAATACTGATTAGCCTTATATGGATACATCATAATTTGTTTTATTCAATCACTTGCTGATGGATTTTTTGGATCAATTCCTGGTTCGGGCTTTTACAAATGAACACTGTGAACATTTGTGTACAAGTCTTTGCATGGGTATTTTATTTCTCTTGGGTAAACATCAGGAGTGGAATAATGAGTCACACGGTAAGTGGATGGTTAACTATTTGGGAAACGGCTAAACTTTTGTCTGACGTTGTAGTGTTTCATTATTGACAGGAGTGTAGGGGAGCTCTGTTTCTCATGCTTGCCTACATCCTCCCCAGCACTTTGCAGGTTGTCTTTGTGACTTTTTATGCAGTAGCATGTAATTATGATTTAAATGTGCATTTCCCTAATCACTAATGGTTACATCTTCTCCTGCACTCCTATGTTTATCTGTACATCTGATGCACAAGCAAGCATCTATTCAAATATTTCATCTTTTTTTTCCAAGTTGAATCCCCCCTCCCTTCAATTTTATAAAGGTTTCAGTATTTGAGCATTCTGGACACAATTCTTTTTCAGATTGGGAAATTGAGATTTTTAGATATTTTCTCCTACTCTACGCCATTTATTTCTATCAACAATGCCTCTTGAAGAGAACTTCTGAATCTTGATAAAGGCAAATTTGTCATTTATAGTTTAGAGATTTTGTGTCACGGTGAAAAAAACTCTCTGCCTATTAAGGTCCCAAGATTTCCTCTAGTGTCTACAAATCTTACAGTGTTAGGTTTTTACATTTAAGTTGACACTCTATTTTAATCTTTGGTATAAGGTATGGATCTAAGTTCATATCTTTTGGCTTTGGGACATGTACATAGGTAGGATTTCTTCCTTTCCACAGATGGTTTGTGCCTTAGAAACACTGAATATATTAGGTTACATAGCAACCAGAAATTAAAGCTGTAGCATGTAGATGAATGGGGGTTGTTAATCAGCACATTCTAAGTAAGGTAGGGGATTATCCTGGGTCTTATCTTCATAGGTCCAATGTAATCATATGGACTCCTAAAAGTGGGAGGAGAGGTTGGAGACCTAGTTTAGTTCTAGGGTGGTTGCTTACTATGCACAAGGCATTAGGCTCAATCTCTGGTATAGCCAAAAACCACACATGCACACACATATATACACACAGAAACATATGCACACATACACACATACAAACACATACAGACACACATACATACATCAGAGAGATACACAGACATACACATACACATACAGACATACAGACACACACACATACACACAGACACACACATACAAACACAGATATACAAACACACACACATACACACATGTACAGACATACAGACACACACACATACACACAGGCACACACATACAAACACAGATATACAGACACACACATACATACACACTCATACACACAGACATACAGGCACATACACACAGACATACACCCAGAGACAGACACACATACACACACAGAGACATACAGACATACAGACATACACACACATACACATACATACACACACAGACATATATACAAATACACATACAGACACATAGACACATCACACACATACATATACACACACATACATACACACACAGACATACACACAGACAGACACAGACACAGACACACACACACAGACACACACACACACACACACACACACACACACACACAGAGTAATAGGGGCACTGGAGAGAGAATCAGAAAGATGACAATCTGAGACGAACCTCTTGTCCATTGCTGCTGGTTTAGAAGATGAAGGTAGAGATAGAAGGTGGGGAGAGGAGAGTAATGCCCAAGATGGAAGGAAAATGCAAAGAAATAGTTTCCCCAGACCTTCCAGGAAAGAACACATTCCTGCTACCTCCTTAGTTTTTAACCCAGCAAGGCTTGCTCTGATTTGACTGTAAAACTCCAAGAGAGTAACATAATTTATTTTGATTTCTTGGTGCTCAGATAAGATGTACATTAACTCCCATCAAGACACATCAGTCACAGAAAATTAATATGGATTTTTAGTTGTTGAAACATTGTAAACTCTCTCTCTCTCTCTCTCTCTCTCTCTCTCTCTCTCTCTCTCTCTCTCTCTCTCTCTCTCCTTCCCCCTCCCCTCTCGCCGAGACAGAGTCTCATACAATTCATGTTAGCCTTAAATTTCTGATCTTCTTGCCTCCACTTCCTGAGATCTTGCATTTTAAGAATGCCTCACCAAGCATAGCAATGGCTACGTGGCTCTGGGGATCAAACCTCACGCTTTGCATTATGTTAGTCCAGCACTCTAGGAAGTGAGCTACATTCCCAGCCAACGATATCATCTTCTCGTTGGATTCCCTTTGATTGATGTTGAAAATCGATTGGTGAAGATTCTGGTTTTCATGCTATCCCATTCATCCATTTGTCTGTCTTTTTATGTCACGTTGCCTCGATCATCTTGTAACTTTGTCACCTTAAACCCTGGTAGTTTAAACTTTCTAGCCTCCTCCTCCTCCTTTTCTTCCTCCTTCCTCCCCCTCCTCTCCTCCTCTTTCCCCACAATTTGTTTAGAAGTTTTTTTAAGGTTCTTTGTGTTTTCAATTTCTTTTTTTTTTTAAATGCCTACTGAGATTTTGACAGGGATTGTATTAAATCAATTTGGGCACAATTGATGCCTTCAACTTTGAATCTTCTGATCCACAGCACAATATATTTCTCTCTTCACTTATGTCCTCTTCGATTCCTTTTAGCGATACATTGTACTTTACAGTGTATGGATCTTGCATATTTAAAGAATCAGATGAAAAGCTTCTGAGACAGCGTGGAGGGAAGTTTGCACACAGCCCCCATGGTGGCAGGAGAGAACTGACTCTTGATAGCTGTACCCTGAACTTTACACACGCAACCTGGGAGACACACACACACACACACACACACACACACACACACACAATTAAAAACTTGATTAAGTATTCATTTTTCACATGGTTCATGCCAAGTGGTGTTTGCAATTTTTTCGCTCAAGACTGGAGAGATGGCTCAGAGGTTAAGAAGACAAATTTGATGCCCTCTTCTGGACCCAGTGGGCACTGCATACACATGGTGCACATGCAAATGTGTAGGCAAAACATTCATACAATCAAATAAAAGTATATACACACCTTAAAATGGTGAAAAAAAATCAAGTCTTACTTTTCCTTTTTTAGTATATAGAAATACAAGAAATACAAATGCTAAACTCATTATCAGTGCTAGAAGTTTTCTGACAGATTTTATGGAATTTTTCTAAGTAGCAACCATGTTTTAAATAAAGGCAGTTTGGTCTCTGCAGCTCTGATTTGGATGTCTTTATTTTTATTAAGGGACTGTCTGGAAAAATCAAGACTAATGTTGGGTAGGCATGAGAATGAGAATGTATATCTTTGCATTGTTTTGATGTCAGGAGAAATTCATTTGATCTTCCATTGTCAAATAAATGTTAGGGTGTTAACCAAGCTTTTTGTATATGCCTTGTATTCAGTGGTGGCTGCTTTAATTCTTCGTTTGCTAAGTGTTTTGATCAGAACTGAATGTTGGATCTTGCCATGCATTTAGTTTTTCCCGTATCTGTGGAGATAATGATATGGCCTACTTTTAAATCATATTATGTATGGTAGCATATACTTTACATGTTATATTTATATGTATATAACTGTCTTAGGGTTGCCATGACCAAGGCAACTCTCGTAAGAACAACATTTAATTGGGACTGGCTTACAGGTTCAGAGATTCAGTTCATTATCATCATGGGGAGAACATGGCAGCCTCCAGGAGGGAGGTGCAGGAGGAGCTGAGAGTTCTACATCTTCATCCAAAGGAAGCCAGGAGCAGACTGTCTTCCAGGAGGATAGAAGGAAGGTCTCAAAGTCCACCCCACAGTGCCACATTTCCTCTAACAAGGCCACACATACTCCAACAAGGCCACACCTCCTAATAGTGCCACTTTCTAGGCCAAGCGTATTCAACCACTCCGATTATATATATATATATATGTATATATATATATATAATACACATACACATACAGACATACACACATACACACAGACACACAGACACACACATACAAACACAGATATACAGACACACACATACACACATGTACAGACATATAGACACACACACATACACACAGGCACACACATACTGAACTCCAGTTCTCTTCAGGAGCACAGAGAGCTCTTGACTGCTGAGCTACTTCTAGCTCCTCTCCCTTGAGTTTTTAATTGATATGGTTTATTTAGATGTTTGGATTTTGCTTTCCAAATACTTGAGAGGCAATCAGATACTTTTTTTTCCTTATTGATCTTTAAATTATGTTTGTCTGGAGAACATGCATTTTCGTGACCATTTTCGCAACATTTTTTTGTGTTAGCATTATTTTAATCCATTTACAATTATTGAAATTTGTTCTGTGGCTTAGATTTGGCTTATTCCACCTGTTTACATGGGGAGAACACGTTTATTGGCCATTTTTAAGGGGAGCTTTATAAATGCTTTATAAATGTCAACACCAGGTGGATAGTACTGCTTAAATCTTCTTAAGATGACCTGTCTCCTCATTCTATCAATTATTAAGAGACACAGATATTAAATCTCTGGCTACAATTGTGAAATTGTCTGCCTCTCCTTGCAGGCCAGTCTTATAAGGGTTCTTACTGCTCTGATCAAGAAGACACCATGAATGACTTCGTGAAATTCTTAGGCAAATGGATGGAACTAGAAAATGTCATCCTGAGTGAGGTAACCCAGTCACAAACAAAACAAAACAAAACAAAACAACAACAAAAAAACCCCACACATGGTGTGCACTCACTGATAGGTGATTACCCAAGATACAATCCATAGACCACATGAAGATCAAGAAGAAGGACGACCAAAGTGTGGATGCTTCAGTTCTTCTTAGAAGGGGGAACAAAAAGATTCATAGGAGGAAATACGAAGACAAAGTGTGGAGCAGAGACTGAAGGAAAGGCCATCCAGAGACTGCCCCCACCTAGGGATCTAGCCCATATACATACAGATATCAAACCCAGACAGTATTGCTGATGCCAAGAAGTGCATGCTGACAGGAGCCTGATATAGCTGTCTCCTGAGAGGCTCTGCCAGAGCTTGACAAATACAGAGGCGGATGCTGGCAGCCAACCACTGAAATGAGAATGAGGCCCCCAATGTAGGACTTAGAAAAAGGATTGAAGGAGCTGAAGGGTTTGCAACCCTATAAGAACAACAATACCAACCAGAGCTCCCAGGGACTAAACCACCATCCAAAGAGTACACCTGGACAGACCCATGGCTCCAGCGGCATATGTAGCAGAGGATGGCCTTGTTGGACACCAATGGGAGGAGAAGCCCTTGGTCCTGCCAAGGCTGGACCCCCTAGTGTAGGGAAATGTCAGGGTAGGGAGGTGAGAAGGGGTGGGTGGGTTGGAGAACACCCTCATAGAAGCAGGGGGAGGGGAGATGGGATAGGGGGTTTATAAGTGGGAAACTGGGAAAGGAGATAACATTTGAAATGTAAATAAAAATATCCAATAACAATAATAAAAGACACCATGAAGAAAAGCAACTTAAGAGTAAAGGGTTTATATCAACTTATGACTCTCAGGCCACACTCATCAACTAGGGAAGTCAGGGCAGGATATCAAGGTAGGAACTGATGCAGAGAACATGGAGGGACTCTCCCTATTGGTTTGCTCCCCATGGCTTGTTCAGCCTGCTTTCTTATACAACTCAGGACAGAGGTGGCGCTGTCCTCATGGGTGGGGATCCCACCCACACCCACATCAATCATTAATCAATACCCCATAGACTTGCCTATGAGTCAATCTTATGGGGTAAGTTAAGACTCCACTTCCAAGATATGTCTAAGTTTGTGTCAGGTTGACAAATTCCAACCAGTGTGAATCCAGTCAATTTTGCTTCATGTATTTTGAAGCCCCGTACAAGGTGCTAACACCTTCATGCTCAGTAATCAAGTCTATTTGTTGGATTGAAATGTCCATCTTCATTTGTAGTAATAGTTTCTGCTCTGAAGTCTTCCGAACTCCCTATAGCTACGGATGTTTAGCATTTTAAATAGAAATCTAATAGAAAATTTGGGTCATTATATGGGGATATTCTCTCACTTTGGGCTTTATCTTTTGAGATTTTGATAGGAACCTCCCTTAAAACATAGAACGTTTCTTGGGAGCTGACTCTTTTGCCTGCTTCTGGTTCCTTACCTGCCTTGGAAGCACTGACAGCAGCTTTGGTGGCACGGGGATGTGCACGTGGGCATGTTGGCAGGTCAGGGGATAGGCACAGATTGGCAGTAAGGGAACAATCAGAAAGGACAAATGAACAGTGTTCTCGCGGTCAGAGAAGGTAGCAGGTAGGGGCATCTGGCTATAAGCCAACCAACGATATCAAATGAATTCTATCTTATAGCAGTTGATTTGTAATCTCTTGGACACTACTGGGGACTGGTGGGTCTCAAGTTTGCATGCATGTCTGGTGGGTGTAGAGAATTTGGGCATAGTTACTTTTGTTTTTTTGTTTTTGTTTTAAATGAGTTAAAAAAAGATGCAGAGAAAGTGAAAGAAAGGTGAGGGCAGAAAGTGTTGCTTTCTCTCACTTGCTGCCAGGGTTACCCTGGATCTGGAGAGGCCCCAGGTGCTTTGGCCCCAGGAGGGAGGCAGAACCAAATTAGATTGCCAGAGACAAACAGATTCAAGAGGCCAGGAGTAATGGCTAGGAGGCCATCAACTTAAGGCAAGCACCCGTTTTTCCCATTAGGTGTGCTCTAACACATCAGGTCAGGTACGCCTCCCCTTTCCAACTGCTTGGGTGAGGCAGCAGCAAAGAGCCCTCAACATAACACATTAAGTTCTTAGGTCTGAAGACCCCGTTCTATGGCCACTAACATGGTACCGATTAATTATCGTTTAATTATTGCTTAAAAACCGATCAAACTGATCGCCACAATTCAGTCACCACATTAATTACCCCATCTGTTTTCTTTCCTTTTTTTTTCTTTACTTTTTTTTTTTTTTTTGGTTGTTAACCGGCTTCTCCTCAGCCTTTTTCTTTCTTTCTTTCTTTCTTTTTTTTTTTTCTACTTTAATTGAAATTCTGCTCGCTGCAACACCCCCTTTATCCAGGCCAACTGGATCTCTCCATTCACTGGAGAGAGGACAGAGCAGAGAAGGCCCCCGGGATTAGGGAGTTTTGACAGCTGTCCAAGAGGAGCCCTGAGATGCGGGCCAAGGACCAGGGCAGGACAGAGACGAATGAGAGACACAAAAGAGCGACAGGACTGGAGAGATAGGCAGGGAGGCATCCACGAGAGGAATAAAACGGGACAAGGATTCTCTGAGCCGCTCAAGAGATGTTGGAAGGGGTGCCGAATGGGGTCAAAGAAGAACAGCTGAAAAAGGGAGACATAAGCATGGATGGGGTGAGAAAGATACGGGGGGCCTCAGAGGGCAGGGCGACTAGGGGCAGGTCAGGAAGGAGAAGGATGAAGTCCAGCCTCTAGGGACAGGCCAGTCCTACTTGAGGACTGAGGGGACTTGCTGCAGGAGGCGTGCGGGCAGGTCGGGGTTCCCAGCACGCACCTGGGAGCAGGGTGGGGCAGGGAGGTGGCAGGACCCGGAGCGCTGGGGAGCGTGCGGTGGCCGCAGAGTCCCCAACGAGCCGGGAGAGCGCCCAGCGGCCCCGCCCTCCGCCCCGCCACCTCCTCGGCCCGGGCTTTTCCTGCGGGGCTCAGGAAGCCGGCCTAGCCAGGCGCGAACAATAGCTCGGCCTGGGCTCCCGGAGGGCCGACGCGAGCCTCGGGGAAGGGCGCGTCGCGACACGGAGTGTCCGCGGCGAGGCCCCGGGCCCGCGGGAGCGTCCCTGCAGCTCCGCACAGCCCGGGTCATTGTTGGCCGGGACCGAGGGAGCCGGAGTCCGGGAGGAGCCGCGGGAGCCGCGGCGGCGGGAGCCAGAGGGGGAGCCCGAGAGCTCGCGAGCCAGCCAGGGAGCCGGGAGGGAGGCAGCGAGCAGAGAGAGCAGAGCGAGGGAGGGAGGAGGTAGGGAGCCAGGGAGGGTGGGAGGGAGGAGGAAAAATAAAGAGGAGAGAGCGGAGCGGGGCTGAACAATAGAGACGGGCAGACGGGCGAGGAGAGGCAGCTGCAGCTGCCGGGCACCGCGGGCGCGCAGGCAGCCGGGACCCCGGGCCGGCCCGGGCTAGACAGCAGGCGGCCAGCGCCCCGGGTAAGGGGACCATGGGGGAACCGGCGGCAGGCGCCCCCAGCCCGCCGCGCGCCGCCGCCTGAGGAGGTTCGGCGCCCCCCGCCGCAGCCCCCCGCCCCGCGCCCGCGTCCCGGAGCCCCGCGGCTGCCGGTTCCGTGGCCACGGCCGCCTCGCCCTCCGCCCACCGGGCGCCGCGCCGCCCTCGGCCCCAGGCTTCGCCGGCGCCCGGCTGCCCGCAGACGCCCTCCCCCAGTCATGAACCCCCCGGAGGGGGCATCGGAGGAAGGGGGAGCCGCCGACTCGGACGTGGACGCCTTTTTCCGGACAGGTAAGGACCGGCAGGGTTCCGGGGACGGCGGGTGAGGGCGGCCGCCTCGGACGCGATGTCTTCGGACAAGTTTGGGGACCGCAGGCAGGCTGTCGCCGGGGCGTGCGAGTCGGAGGCGGCCCCCCGCGATCGTCGGGGCTGGAGTTGCGGAGGTTCACGTTGTTCTGGCGGTGCTGGCAGCGTTTTGGGGGAGGATGTGGGGGCTGGGCGCCCCTCGGCGTTCACCCCTGTTGCGGGAGTCTGTGTTGGGGAGGCGGGAGGCGGTCCCCTTGGGCCGCCTTCTCTGTGAGATGTTGGATCACTTTGCAGAGCGCCGCTTCAGCTACCGGTGTCCCGGCCCCTCCCTCGGCTCCCCACTTCCACAGTGCCTATCTGTGGGGTTCCCGGGTCGCCCGAAGTCGGTACCCCTTTTCCCCTCTATGGCTCGGGGCCCTGATGTGCAAAGAAGGGCAGCGAGGGTCGCGAGGCGCTCAGGCTGCAGACTGATAGGCAGGAGCCAGGCGATGAGAGAACCTGCAGGTTGCGTGTAGGGAAGCGGCAATTGGGACTTTGGACTCGCTGGGAGGATGGGAGGCACCTCGACCCGTTTCTCGGTCCTTTCTCCGGCTTGGGGAACCGATGAGTTTTACCTAAGAATCGCTTACTGCTACAAGTGTGAGTTAGCGTTCCTCGCAATACACACCCACCAAAATCTTTGCTTGCCTGCAGCGCGTGGAGCCTGGTATAGCTTTTCAGCGCTTTGCGCCTCTGCACCTCCCAGGGAGCCTGTCCGGAGCTGCTCCTGTTTGCTGGCTCCACAGTTCCTTCTCCAGAAGCGACACCGATCACCCTCATCTCCTACCACCTGTAGCCCTGTTTCAAACATCACCAAGGAGTCCCCATCTCCCCTATACCTGTAGCTTCCACCAGCTCCGTTTGTGCAGTTCCCCTGCTCCCCACATGTCTGCAACCATTTTGTCTGGAAATCTTTGTCCCAAGGACTCTGATAAGTTATGGGCACCCCATGCATCTGCTCTCCCTTCGGGAAAGTTGGATCAGAGGACATGAACTGTGCAGGTCAGGGGTCAGGGGTCAGAGGTCAGGTTAGCTCTGGAGGCTGCACACCCATCTGTTTCCTAACCCTGTTGCTTTACCCTGAAGGGCCACTTTAGGGAAAGGAGTCGGGCTCTTTGTGAGGGAACTTGTGGCTTTGAAAGTCAAGACTTAATTGGCCCATATGGTCATCTCTAATTGGTCTAGGGAGGAAAGAGCTGGCGGACAGTAGTTGATGCCAGGGTCTGGGAAAGGGGAAGGGGCTGCTGTCATTGGTCCTGTCATCGGTCCTATCATCTGTCCTGCTTTCAGGGCTCAGCTTATCCTTCCTCCCTCCTCTATCTCTGGAGTCAGCATTTTTTACCTTCCTCCCCCTCCCCCCTTCTCTCCTGCTCCTCTCTCCTGTCTTAGACACCAAAGCATGGATTCTAAAGAGGTGCCTGCCTTGAGTTTATAGCCCTAAATCTAGGGAAAGAGGCTCTGGAAGCTAGGTGACATCCAGAAATATTCACCAGGAGGTCTACCAGACCCCGCTTGCATCCACTCCAGCTATGCCAAGCAGCTATAGCTCTGGGGAAAACCACTGTGGTATGAATTCATATTCTACCCTGAAATACGAATTCATGTTCTTCCTCCCCTCCCCTCTCTTTCCCACCCACTCTTTCCTTCCCCTCTTGTCCCCTCTCTTCTCTTCTTCCTACCTTCTTTACTTCTTTTTTTTTTTGATAAGCATTAATAGACTTGTTAATTTGTTACTTTCCCCAGAGCCTTTCAAATGGTTTACATTTTCTGGGTTGCTCTCAGATCAGAGTAAGAAGTGGGCTGGTGTCCTTCCACAGGGCAGTCTTGCTTGCTTCAAGGATGTGGTGTTAGCTGTGGCAGTGGTAAAAGAGGCTAGAGCTCATGTGCATTTAGAATCAGAGACAGTTTAATCCTCTACACACAAACCTGCAAATGATTGATGACTGTGACAAGCGGTAAAGCGCTAAGTCTAGAATAGCGCCATTCTGCCTCATGGCCTTCTGTGTCCTGGTCCTTAACCTTCACCCCACTTGCAGTCTACCGCAAGAGGCCTCTGTTGGGGATTCTTACGTCTGGACAGACTGTGTCTCCCAACCTTCTGCTTTTCGATTCATGTCTTCTGTGAAACATAGCTCTGTACCTGGTCGGCCGGCTGCATTTTATATTTATCCAAATTGAACAACCAAAAAAAAAAAAAAAACAAGAAAAAAAAAAACCCAACTATCAAACAGATTGGCCGAAGTTTCCCCTCCCAGGATTACTCCCTTCTTTGTTTCTTTGTGGTGGAAGAATTGGCATGTACAAAGACCATACTGACAATTACTTTGTCAAAACTCTGCCATACTGTGTCTCTAATTAGGTGTGTTTTAAATGATTTAGTCAGTTTACTTGTCTTGCCTACCTGCTTTTCGACTATTTGGACTTTTGGTTCTCATGACCAACTGATTAAATGAGATTTCTCACATTTCACCCCTTGGCACTTATAAGGATATAGAATCAGCTATGCTCCTCCGCACCATCCTACGGTTTCCTATAGTGTCCTGTAGTGTAGATTGTATCTGTAGCATAGTATACTATCCTATAGTGTCATATAGATTTATACAGTTCCCATTGTATTCCTAAGAATTCTGCTTCAAGACTGACAGAGTATGTTACAGAGTTTTTCTTTTTACTTTTGTTACAGGCTTTAAATTTTAATTTAATCTTAACCTCTTACTGGTCCTGGTTGTAAGGCTGAAAAAGGACATAGGACAGTGCAGGACTGGGACAAGGAATGATTGACCAACAAGAACTTTCTAACACCTACTGGGAATCTTCTGCTGTCCAGGGTGCTGTGGAACACAGGAGAAATAGTCACAGTAGTTTCCCTCCCCAAGAACTTACAGATTGCTAATTAACCGATTGCTAAAGGTTAGGATGCTATGAGTTTAGAGCTGTCAGAAGTAGAGAAGGCTGTGCCTAGGGTGGTCTTTGAGGTGGGCGGGGCAAGGAGATTAGGCAAAGATAAAAAGAACAGGGCTTTGAGGAGACTGGGCTGACTGAAGGACAGGGTTGGCTACTTGGGAACAAATAAGAGAGTCCTGAAACCTTCTGAAGAGGAGTTTGGACACGATTCAAGGGAAAAGGGGAGTCATTGCTGGTGTTCGAGCAAAGATACATCATAGAGAAAGTAGTGTTTGGAAAGATTAGTCTGGCAGAGATATTATTAATGAAGTAAAAGAAAAAACCAATAAAGGTAAGATCAAGGGAGATGCTGAGATCATCCAAGAGTGGGGGGGGGGGTTGCCCTGTGTTGATGACAGAAAGGATGGCTGACCCTGAGGGACACCTTGAGAGGTAGAAATGCTGAGTTGTCCTGACAATAGTGATGTAGTGAGAAGTAGCTGGGTTGAGATCCCACGGACAGGCTATCCCAGCTGACTGATGTGCTTGGCTTCAGACATATTTACATATGAAGAATTGGATGTGGACATCTAAGCCATTTGGAGCCAGACATGTAGACTCATGGCATGGGCAGGGGCCATGACAATTTGGAAGCATGGTGTACTTAAAGCTTCCAGAGGGAGGGAGCGGAGGAAGAAGGACCAGGACGTCTCGTTTTGGGAATGGCAGAAAGGAGTCTGGATCCTGGAGACTACAGGAAGTCTGCATGAGCTGTGATGAGACAGTGGGGCAGATGGGCTGAGCAGGAGGAATAGAAAAACCAAACCCTGGGAGCTGATTCTGGGGGGCACAGGATCGGAAGGGGGTGCTCAGGGTGGGCTTTGGGGATGACAAACAGGACGTAGGCACATGGTGTTTATCAGCAAGAGACAGGATGGAACACTAATGTTGGAAAAGGAGTTTTGAGTTTTTGTCAAAGGTAGTTTGGGGAGAGAGAGAGAGAGAGAGAGAGAGAGAGAGAGAGAGAGAGAGAGAACTGTGGAGACAGAAGTGGCTGCGTGGGATCCCAGAGACGAGACAGAAGAGTAGGCTCCATAACACAACTCATAGCTTAGCTTTGGTGAGCAAAAGAGAAAGCTCTTTCTTTAAAATGCAAAGGGAAAAGGCTAAGGGAAAAGAAGTTGCTGTGAGCTCTGCATCCAGCTCTCTCTTGAGCTTTGATCCTGTATCCACCTATCCACATATTTTCACTGGGGAAGATGCTGTTAACTGGGCTTTGGCCAAGCTCAACTCAGTTTTCTGTGTGTGTTTCCAGCTCCACAAACCACCACATCCCCTCCACTGTCTCCAGTCTCTAAGCGGCATCCTTTCTTTCCCAGTCATGATAGTTCAAGCCTTGGCATTAATTCGAGGGATCTCCCTGCTCTATCAAACCTTCCTGCACAGTTCTGCACAGTTGCTCATCCTCAGGGTGACTTCCCGAGGTCAGGTCCCCCATGGACTCCTTTTATAGCCTCCCCTTTCACCCCTCAAAGTCTGTCCCACCTCTTCCCTGTACCTGGGACTGATAACACTCCCTAACACACCCTTTCACTTGTTACTGTCTGGCTTATGAACCTGTAGGAACTCCCTGGTGTCTTTGGGTCAAGTCCATGTTTAGCTGCTCGGTTGTAGCCAGCGTTCCTCCCCACTGTCTAATGCAATTTAACTATTATTGATCTCTTATTGATTCATTCCCATCCTACTCCATAGCCTCCAAATCCGGCACATTCTTCAAGATTTGTGTTCTGTCTTTTCTGAAAGCGTTTACAGGTTAAAACGACCTCTGTAAAACCTCAGTGTTTCTATTGAATTATCATAGAACCAATTTCCCCATTAAAATTATTATTTTTTTGGAGTTAAGTACAAGGTCTTTAAAATACCTTACAATTCATCAAAAATTCTGTCTCCCTTAGACGTATAAGAGACATGGCCAAAAGAAAGCAGCTGTTGAATCTAGGTTATGGTATGTCTTACTGTATGTGTACCTCATACGGTATGTCATTCCTCAGATGTAGGTAACAACTCCATCTCGCTCATATTGGAAGTTATTCTCAGTCCAGATCATAGAAAAGGAAGACTTTGAAATAACCACATACTTTGTGTGCAATTCTTTTCATAAATATCAGCAGGTACCCGAGAAGAGAGAAATTCTCTAACCTCTTTTTGCAGAAAAGGAAAACATCTTTGTCTTACTCAGGGTTTCATTGCTATGAAGAGATACCCTGACCAAGGCAACTCTTGCAAAGTACAGCATTCAATGGTGGCTGGCTTACAGGTTCAGAGATTCAGTCCATTATCATCAAGGTGGGAGCATGGCAGCGTCCAGGCAGGCATGGTGTAGGAGGAGCTGAGAGGTCTACATTCTGTTCCAAAAGCAAACAGGAGAAGACTGGCTTCAGGTAGCTTGGTTCTCCAAGCCCACCCCAACAGTGACACACTTCCTCCAACAAGGTTACACTTCTTAATAGTGCCACTCGCCAGGCCAAGCATATTCAAACCACCACAAACTCCATTACTCTTAACAGGTTGCAAGGTAAACTTTATGCCCAGTGTCTTAGTTAGGGGTTCTATTGTGAGGAAAAGACACCATGGGCAAGAGCAGCTTGGGGAGGAAAGAGCTTATTTCAGCTCACAGTCCATTACTGAGGGAATGTCCGGAGGAGAACAGGGCAGGAACTTAGAGGCAGAATAACGCAAGACCGTGGTAGCATGTTTACTGATTTGCGCCCCCCAGGGCTTGCTCAGCTTGTTTGCTTGTACCCTCCAGGGACCACCTTCTCAGAGGTGGGCACCACCAATGGGCTGGGCCCTCTCACATCAGTTATCAGTCGAGAAAATTCCCAACAGACTTGCTTACAGTCCAGTCCTTTGGAGTCATTTTTCTCAATTCAGATTTCTTCAGATGCCCTGACCTTGTATCAGATTGGCATAAGGCTATCCAGCAGACTTGGTTCAATGCTTATTGTATTCTTTTAAAAAATTCTCTTCTGTCTCCTTCAGTCCTCAACTGGACATTTAGTCATTTGCTTGTTCAGGAACGTCTGATGGAGTATTGAGGGCATTAACTTTGTGTTTCTGGAGAGAGAGAAGATTGTATTGTAGGTATGTGATTGCTGTGCTAATCTATCTCAGAACATATTGCTAGCATTCAGCGCTACTCTGTAAGGTCATGGAGGCTGGGCTTCATCCTTGTATCATGGGCTGCCAATACGACAGCTATTGGCCATTCTGTCTAAGTATATTTGAATGTCCTTTAAGGAAAGAGAGGAGGTATTGGGATGAACTAGAGCCACAGAAAGAAGTGAGGTTAAAATTATGAAAACCCTTGTTGCTTGTAAACCTCAGACCCAGGGCGAATGAACTAGGGGTTTTCTTAGACTCTGTACAACAAATACTTCTCAGAGTTCTCCTGGTTGCATTTGGCCCTGATCTCTGGAGGTAGGAAGTCTAGGATAGCACAGTGGTTCTCAGCAATGCTGCTTCACACCAGAGAGCATCTGGCAATGTCTAGAGGGGAGCGGGGGTTGTCATAACTCATGAAACAGTTTGCTGTAGGCTTCTAGTTTATAGTCATGTCTTAAGTGCTGCCTGATATCTTACAGTGCACAGGACAACAAAGAATAACCCAAACTGAACCTGTCATCAGTAGTACGGATGGGGGAAGATAACCCTAGATTAGCCGGGATGCCTTAGATCAAATAAGCACAGCACTGACTAGGGCTTTGCTCTCGGGTAAATCACTTGCTGTCATTCATCTTCAGGGGTTTTGCAAAATAGGACTAATAAAGTTTGTTTTACAGTTTGGGAAGCTTAAGTTGAAACAGAGTGTAAGTTGTCTGGTGGCGTCTGGTGACGTCTGGGGATGGTGGCAGTGCAGGAAGCCCTAGTAACTAGGACCTAGCTGTTAGTGTCGTATTATGCCTGCTGTTGTAGTTATGCAGTGGCTACCTCTGGATGGCTACTGGGCAGCGTTTCACATCCATGAGGAGGCTACCAGAACAGCAGCTGAGAGGAGCAAGGAGCCTTGTCTGCCTGTGGATTCAGAAGGATGACATTGGGCCTCTTGTCTTCAGTCGCTTGTTTAACAAATACATATTGAGTGTCTACTGCAGTCACACTCTGTGGAAGTATATAAAACCATCAAAGGAAGGACCGTGGAGCAGGAGGGAAATGGATATACATATAAATATACTCCCTCTGGGATCACTTGAACTTAATGGGCTGAGAGGGGAGGAAAAGTCTGTGAAGGAAGGTCAGGCACGAGGGCAGGAAGGTGATCCTCCTTTCTGCTCCCTGCTTATCTGAATGACTTGTCCACGTGACTTTGGCATCTACATAGGGTGGGGATAATAATCCCTTCAACCCCCGTTCCCTTCTACGGTTGTTGAGTGATTCAAATAAGACCCTGTGAAAGGGCTTTATACGTCGTGCAACGGATATCCAAATATCTGCAGATAGTTCTTCCAAATGGAGCATTCTGCTTCTCTAAGTGCCTCTTTGACAAGCAGTATCTTATTCAATCTGACCTCCACAGGACCGTTCAGTCTGTGAGGAGAGGTGATCCTAATCATTCTTTCCCAAGGGGACGGGGTGGGCCATCCTATTACAACAGGTCAGGGCACTTCTATTTTTAACTGTCACACAAAGGAGTAAACAGGCTAGCCCCCCTGCAGCCCCTTCCCATGCCTTGAGCCCCATGGCCCCATGGGAGATGCTTGGTGAGAATAGGCTGGCTTGTTTCTGCTGAGCCTCAGGTGGGTGCAGAGAGTTGGTCCCTTCCGGTTCCTTCTCTGTGTACAGTTGAGACTCTTCCTACCATTCCTTTGTGTGTATGACTGGCAGGAGAATAACTAGGAAATGACTGACAGCCATAGAAATGTTGGATCAATAGAGCCGCTTGAAATCGTGTCTGCTGAAGAGCGAAGGAACAGAAAGAATCAGTTGAGGGGTGTGGGGGGGGGCAGAGACTTTCATTCAGGAAAGCAAAGAAGAGAAGACTTGGAGCGGTAGCTTCGTCTCCTCCCTTTCCACCCCCACAGTGTTTTTAGAAGTGAGTCAGGTACTTGCTAGAGAACATGGATACCATGGTAAACAAGCTAAGGAGTACACAGTGACGGGTGAGCTGTGTACTCGCAGGTGTGGTTATGTCTTCGGCTGGGAGGAGGGATTTGGAGGGGAAGCTAGAAGAGTGTTGCATGCCCAGGCTGAAGGCTAATAGGAGACGGTGGTCAATGGAAGGCAGTAATAGTCCAGTGTACATGACCCAGAGGATGAATGGGAGCTGAGGCTTAGAAGAGGGTGGGGACCACACTGACTGACTGCTTTGCTATGCATTTACTGGACTCCTAAAGCATGAATGTTCTGAATGAAAGGTCAGTGAGTTGGATTAGGGAGTTTGTGAATTTCTCTGAAATTTCTCAGATTCCTATTCCCTACCTGCCACTGCCTAAGAGCCTTGTGTGGTTTCTCTTGGAATGGAGGAAGAGACTTATGGTTGGGAAAAGATAGACCACTGTGCTAGCTTAGGAGGGTCTGAACTCGAGACACTGTGGGAGACGAGGAATGGAGGTGAATTTGTGGAGGTTGAGCCTACAGGACCTGACAGATTGGACGTAGAGGTGTCGAGGAGGTTGGTACTAAAGCTCTAGAGTAGGGGTCAGGGGCTAGAGGTGGCCCCTGGTGAAAATCAGGGGTTGGAAGCAGGGAAGAAGCTGAGGGGACCAGGAGGGGAGGGAGGGTTTGGAGAAATTGCTTTGGGACATGTAGCATTTCAGGCGTCAGTGGATAGCTAAGGGGTGTGTTGATTCATTGAATATTGAAGGGAGTCTGGAGCCTTGGAGGGAGGCCAGAGTTGGAAATATAGATTTGGGAGATATCTGAAAGGAGCTGTGGCTGGAACTATCACCATAGACGAGATAATAAATGAAAAGCTTCCACAGACCTAAGGGCGGAAGGCCAAGGACAGAACTGTAGATTGAAGTGAAGGGCTGGAAGAGAACCAGGTGAGGGTGATGTTTGGAGGAAAGCAGGTGGTCGTAGGGTTTGATGTTGCCGGGAGGCTGAAGGGTATGGGGCTGAGAGATCACTGGCTTCTGTGAGGTTAGTGTCAGTCCTGTGTGGGGAGGTGGAGTTGAAATTGCAAAGGGAACCGGGGAGTGAGTGTCTGTGGAGGAAGCGGTGGGTGTGCATAGAGATGACTCTCTGCAAAGGTTTGGCTGTGAAGGGAAGATTAAAAATAGTGAAGTTGGAGCTGGGGAGCAGAGTTGAGGGAAGGCTTTTTTTTAGGTGAGGAAGATATGGGAATACCTGGGGTGAGGAACAGGGGAGAAGGCACACAGGAGGCAGGGTGAATATTGAGGAAGGAGAAGATCAACTACAGGAGAAGGGTCCTGGATGAGCCTAGGTATCTGTTCTGTGCTGTGTGGGCTCCAACTTAAGGCCTCAGGTGGGCAAGCACGCTCCACCATTCAGCTAAACTCCCAACTTCAGCCTGAAGGGGTGAATCTTAAGGTCAGCCAAAGGGTCTGCCTTAGTCCATAGGTAGATGCTTCTTGCTTAGGGAAGCACGATGGAAGGTAGATCTCAGTAAAGTCACTGGTCATCCAGGACCCAAGGATGTAAGCTGCCAGACGAACGGCTCCTGCAGAAAGTCCCTCTTGTCAGGAGTTAGGGATGTGCCATCTTTGAAGTGTGTGGTCCAGATGAGGTGACCCTCTGAGACCTTTGGGTAGAAAAGCTGGGAAGCAAGGTCTGGAGAGACACAGCTTTCCGAAGTGGATCTGCTCTAGGCTGGTGGGCTCTGAAGAATCACTTTCTGTGGAAAACCAGGAAGCCAAGTGCTGGAGCAGGATAGACTGAGGAGAGTACAGTGGGATTGGCTCAGGCTAGGTCTCTGGGCAGCCTCTTGTAGAGGGGTTGAGTCCTGGTCACCAGGAGATGGCACCAATCACAGCTGGTACAGGGAGATCACAACAGTACTCTACACACAAGAAAGAAGATGCCGCATCCTAGTTCTTGTCCCTAAAGAGCTCCCTCTAAGTCTGTCATAGGGACAGACTTTAACTGTCATTAAGGAAAACACTCCATTTCATTAAAGGATCCTCCATGGTCCTACATAGCCTAACAGAGTAGAAATCTGGGTGCTGTTACTTACCAGAGAAAGAGATCAGGTTTATCTCCCAGGGAGCATAAGGAGATAGGGTTTCCTGAGGTGTGGGCTAGTCCCAGAATCAGTATCTCTTAGCAACCATGAGACTGTGTGAATTATAACTTCAGAGTTCTAGTTTCCTCATCCATAAGATGAGTATTAAAAGTCCTTTCCTCTCAAGACTGCTTGGCGTTTGTGGATATACAGAGCATCTGACAGTAACATTCATATTATAAATAGTCATATAGCTTACAGTATAATATTACATGTTGCTAGCAGTATAATATGGTTATATGTGTGGCTAGCATGACTGTATTACACATATAACATTATTGTATTGCCAGCTAGATGAATCCTTTTACATTCTAAATTATGAAAATTGTGACATTCAGTAGGTCCCTTCTCCCTGCCTTCTTCCCTCTCTCTTTCCTTTCCTCTTTCTCTCCTCCTCTCCCTACTTTCTTCCTTCTGTTCGCCCTTCTCTCTTCTTTCCTTCCTTTACCGTGCAGAGTTAGGTAGAGGTGTGTTTTTTAAGCTTGAAGTCAGACACAATAGGCAGGGATAAGGGCTGTGGTTAAAATCTCGCCGTCTACACTCTTACCCCACCATCCAGGGACAATGAGCACCATGGGGTGGGGGTAGCAGGCACCGTCAAGTTGGCAGCTGGACAGTGAGCCTAGAAGGGGTCCTGGAGGCTGACAGATGGTTAATTGGATACGACAAAGGGGCTGAGAGGGAGGGGTGTAGAGTTCCTGTGGGATTTCCATCTCTGTCTACTTACTGTTCTGGAAGGGAGGGTGTGGGCAAGGAGGAGCTGATCATCAACAGTTGGAGAAGGAGATTGGCCAGACTCCCTGTTGGGATGGTGGCTATTGACGATGTTCCTTTGGAATAATGCCACAGCTTTAGATCAGAGGGAAAGCGCAGGGTTCCCAGCCCCTTCTCAATACCCCAGGACACTGGCACAGCGCATGCCCAGATACTGGAGTCTAAGGAGATGCTTGACCAAGTATTGAGCCAGCACGGTTTTCTCGGATGCTGGCGTATCATGCGATGACAGTGCAGAGGATTAGCAGCCCCACCAGGATGTATGTGGAGAGGGGTCACGGGGTCACCCCTGTTCAGTAGTAAAAAATGAACACAGAGACTACAGACAGCCATTCAGGGAGTTTGGTGGGGAAAGCAAAGAGACAACTTAAATGATATTTGTTTAGTACTGTTTGCTATTACAGGTGTATGAAATTTTAGACTTATGCATGTGATTTTGTGCACATACATTAATCTTTAGTGAAATACTTTATTGGGTTATCAAGTCTAGAGAGGTTCTGGGGGGGTTTCTGTTTGTTTTTGTTTTGTAGAAAACATTTAAATGTTTGAAAAAAGTCACGGAAGGAGACAGCAGCATATTAAGAGATAGAGTACCTGTGGGGAGAGTGTCCGGATGGCTTCCATCACAGCAAAAAAAGAAAAAAAGGGGTTGGGGGTGGGAGATAAGATTCCTGGGCTAAGAGTAGGTTCTGGAAGGGATGCTGACTGCTGCTGTAGGTATGTAGGAGTCTAGGTGGGCTCCTAGTCAGAGGCTAGAGCTGTTATTAAGCTGGCCTGAGCTGTCTTTGTGCATGAGCACCGAGATCAAGCACCAAGAGGTACTAGGAGCTTGGGGAAAGAGGAGCCAGACTGCAGGACATATTCTCTGGAGAATGAACGGCAATTACATAAACAGATGATCTCCGAAATGATGTCAGAGTGGACCAGCGTGCCAGCGCTCTGCATGCCAATTCATCCTGTGGGCTCTAGGTTGGGAATAAAAATATCTATATCTCTGGTCACTCTGGTGTCTTGGGTACTGAGTCTGGAGTAATAAGGTGCATATCCTTGTTTGGACCCCAGCACACAAATCCTTATAGAAACCAATGGCCCCAAGACCACTTGGAGGCCTCGGCTTAGCTCACATCTGTGTGCAGCAGCTGGGCTGCATATACATCTCGCTCTGGACTTTTCTATATTTTCAGCACCCAGCCGAGGGCCTCGCAGATAATAGTTGCTTAACTATTATCTGTTGGCCTGATTTTTCTTCCCTCACAGAAGCTAATTATTGGTGTGCAAGCCATTTGGGAGTTACTCAACGCTGTGTGAAGGAAATAAAAATAATTTTTTTGTGGACAGGCAATTCTACCTTAAACAAAGAAACTTGTAAAATCAACACTGTGGAATGTAGCTATTTGTTGAGTCTGAATTAGTCAGAGGGGATCCTTTGGAACACTTGATTATAAATATCCACATATTTCATAAGCACTGGGAAAGTAGATACAGATGCATTCTGGTGGGGTTTTTTTTGTTTGTTTGTTTTGTTTTTGTTTTTTTTAAACCCCTGTAGGAAAGTGCAAATTTGCAAATGGATCTTCTAGTCCAGCACTGAGGGGGTGACTAGCACGCTGGATGCTGAAAGATCTGCTAAATACGACAGCTCCTGGTTCTTTTCCTTGAATACTTCTTGGTCTTGGGTTAGAAAAAAAAAATGACCAGAGATCAACCAGAAAGGGGATTTCCCGCATGCCTTGATCTACATGATATGTTTTTATTGCCATTGA
Source organism: Rattus norvegicus (assembly GCF_021556685.1). Taxonomy (NCBI): domain Eukaryota; kingdom Metazoa; phylum Chordata; class Mammalia; order Rodentia; family Muridae; genus Rattus; species Rattus norvegicus. The sequence continues at coordinate 79,982,300 of NC_141544.1, forward strand.
GGTAAACATATTTAAATGGGAAGACACAGGTTCATTTAGAAAGATCAGATTCAAGGTATGCTTTTACAGGAGAACACTTAGCTTTTCATAGCTCAGGGCTGTTTACAACGTCACTGTCGTTATCATGATGCTTAATGTAGTGAACTCAGGACAGAAGTGTGAAGGAGACAAAAGCTACTGCAATCCCATCTGCCCAGACTCCTTGTCTGATAACTTGACACAGTTCCTTCTGCGCTTTCTGCTTGTTACTTGCTTTTGGTCATTGACTTAAGATGTGAAACAAACGGAGAAATGGTTAGACTCTTTGTGAACTCCTCCACTTAACTTAAATGTCAAATATACCAGGACATGTATACCTCATTGTACAGAGTAAGACAGTTGTAGGCCAAATGACCTTTGAATGAGGATAGGAAAACAGGATTCCTCAGTGCCCTGGAAGGGTAAAGACATTGACACTTTGCATAATAATATTTATGTAGAACAGTTATACAGAGGATATTATTTCCTCCCCCATAATATTGGATGAATTTAGCAGATAGATATGCCTGCTGCATATATAAATATGTGTTTACATAAATGCACAGTTCTCTTTTATGGGACAAAAAGGGAATCATGCTATGTGTGCTCTTTTGTAAGTTATTTTTAATCACTTTGTAGTCATGGGCAGCTTTTCCTTGTCAGCAGGCCCATGTCTGCTTCCTTCGTTTTTAAGAGCTATGTTACATTTTGTTGGGTGCTACATTTTATTTACCTTTCTCCTCAGGATAGACATTTATAACCAAGACTTTCCATGGACTAGGACTAGGGTTGTTTTGGTTTTTTTTTTTCCCCTTTCTAGGACGCTATTTAGTTCAAATCATACAAGAAGAGCCACTCTTTCATTTTTTCTTCTCTCTCTCTTTCTTTGATGCTTTTCAAAGATGACTAGGACAACTGTGGATTCTAGATGGTTTTTTTTTCCTGCTTTTATCATCAGGAGAGAGGGGAACAGCCTGTCCTTGTTGTCTAAAGATAACTTCCTGTGGAATGTTTAAGGATGCTTTTGTTAGTGACATTTAGACTCGTGGTGGAAGCTCCTTTTGGCCTCTTTTACCGTGTCCATTAAGTGAATTAAGAGTTGGGTTCTGGATCCAAATTAGCCCCTCAAAGCCACATGTATTTTGTTAGCCTCAGTGCATGCTAACTCTGACACCACAGAGTGTCCATGCAAAAGCAGTTGTCTGCCCTTGGTTATGATCATTCGAGGATGTGAGGCCTTGGTTTCCACTCCTCCCACCACTAAATAGTTCTGTGAATTGGCCAAGGCAGGTCACATTACTGTTTTTACAGATGGGACCTCTCTTTCCTCATTTGAAGAAAGAGGTCAATGTACTTCCCCACCGCACCTCACGGGAACAGTGTGAGATAAACTGAGGGGGTAGAAGGAAAGTGCTTTGACAAGACAAAATCACTGACTCTGAGAGAAGGTTTTTTTTTTTTTTTTTTTTTTTTTTTTTGTCAGTCCTTCTCTGGGGTCTCCTCTGGTTTTGAGTGTGGTTGAAAGCTGAGCTAGGAGAATTGGTCAGGAGTGACAGCTTGTTGGAAACTCAAGGACTGTATCTTTTCATGTCTGGTAGGAAACTAGAGGGAAATGTTTCGTGATACATTCTGTTTGCTTTTGCAAGACTTGCTCACAGGAGAGAGTAGCCGGTCTGCCTGTGGAGACCAGCTAGAAGTTTCTTTCTGCTGGGCAGCAATGTGACATAGTTGCATACTTGACTTTGTATTAGCCAGATATGCAAAGAAAATGTAGCTCCTAATACTTAAGAAAGTGGAGCTAATTCATAGGTCCGTACCCTGCTTTCTGTTTGTTTTGTACTGGTCTTCTTGATTGGTGTGGTTTGGATTAATGCTTTGTTAAGATTTACCTGCTCAGTTACTTAGATCCCCACCTCCTATATATTCATCATTTCTCTTCAGAACAGGGTCTGGGTATGAAGAGGTTCTCGTGCAGACATGTGTTGGTAGTGCTGGGGGCAGTGCCCGCCGTGCAGTGTGCTTGTTGACTTTCCCTGCTCTCTGTGTGGAGCTGATCGATCTGATCTCTGGTGTGCGTGTTGGCAGTGGTGTAGCGAAAGTACTGTGGTTTGAGTATTGAGCTGATAGATGGCCTACAGAGTCCGAGTCTCGGTACATCGCGGCCACTGAGACCAGACCCCAGATCAGCCTCTTGGGTCCCAGAGTATGACTGCTAAGAAACTAAGAGACATATCTGTGGATGTCTAGATTGCTTGGTGCCAACTATGAGGAGATGAGAAGAAAAAAGAAACTCTGTTCTAGAGCCCGAAGTGGGTAGTTTTTGTTTTGTTTTATTTTAATTTAATTTTTTTTGGAGGGGGGAAGGGATTATTGATCCTTGAGACATTAGATATCGTTTTACCTATTGGACTATTTCTAAAATTACCTTCCCTCAAACTTGGCTAGTCTTGAGATAGGACTTTAAGTAACACGTGGCTGAGGTCCTACTGCGTGCTCTAGATTGAATTGTCTCCTAGTCCCCCAATGCTGAAGGAGGGCTTTCCCGCTTTCCTCATGGCAGCAGCTCCTCCATGTTGTATCGTCAGTACTCATTACTTCTGGTCCAAAGTCACCTCACTGCAGGTCCACCCAAGCTGGCTCCATATGTTCACGGGGACCTAGGTATTCAAGCCGCATACTAAAAAAAATTCCAGTTCTGGATATCAACAGCCGAGCACTGACATTTTCTCTTTGCCTGCTGCTGTAACTATCCTGAGCTTCCCCAAGGCAAAAAAATGCTTCTGGTAGCGCACGGGGGAGGTTAAATATATGTAAGGATATGCAAAAGAGGAAAGTATATAGCATTTTAGAAGTATTACCCGAATTGAATATGATTTGGGGAAACAAGGGTTGAGAAATTATGCATCTAACTTAACTGACTGCATTGCTGTAGGACGTTCCGTATACATGTATGTGCTCATGTACACTTGCTTATCCTTATGCGCATGTAAACATGCAAGGGCATGCTGGCATCATGCCAGCAAGCACTTAATGAGTGCTTGGTGCATGCAGATAGGCATGCACGGTCTGTGTTCAGGGAGCTCTTGGTCTTGGGAAGGATGGAGTGGTGATAGACTCCATGCTGAGCTGACCCACAGGGACCTACTTTCTGAGACGCTGATTTGGGGTCTGACTAACATTGAGGTAGGAGCCTGTCCTGGGTTTGGTTTCCACTGTACCTTGCTAGGATTTGATTTCCAAAAATAACCAGATACGGTGAGTTTTTTTTTTTCTCTCAATTCGTAATAGAAACTGAAGTCCGATGTAAGGCTGGACTTCTCGTCTTTGGAGGAACTTACTATTGTTTCAAGCTAAAATGGCGATTCCTATTTTAACACAGAAACCTTTGTGTCTCATGGACTGCTCTCATCCCAGGTCTCTGAAGTTCAAACTGCGTTGTTGTTGTTATTGTTGTTATTATTATCATTTCTATTATTATTATTATTATTATTATTATTATTATTATTATTATTATTATTATTCTGAGGTCAACTCTGCCCCCTCTGAAGGATGCAGGAACTAGAGGATAGGCAGACGAGGCTAGGTCAGGCCACAAAAGTCTAGGTTGAGATTAAAGCTGCCAAGCTGGCCGGGACAGGACATGCTTTCAATCCCAGCATTTGGTAAATGGAGGCAGGAAGGGGAAAGTTTAAACCAGCCTGGACCCTTAAAGGGAGACCCTGCCTTACAGGCATGAGACAGTGTTGGTGTTTGATGGTTGGGTTCAAGTTAAGAGCTGTGGGCTGGGTCTCAGGAGACTGGTGTTGCTACTGATCAATTTAGGAAAGTCGCTTTCTGTCTCTGAGGCCAGCATCAAAGTTGGGCACACCAAACGCACGTCCCATCCACAGTGTTAGTGTTCCCAGCAGAATGGAGAGCAGGCAGAGAATGGGGAAAGCAGGGTGCAGGAGCTAAGTGGTAGGTGGTATTGGGATCTTTCTGCCATGTTTTCTGGACACATTTTGTCCACCAGAAGCCTTTACCTTCGTAGCTCAAGACTGCTTGGTCATCCCCTGCGAGGCTCAAGCCCATGATGTGACTGAGCATCCTTGTTTGGTGTACGGGGACACCGATTCCTTCGGGGAGAATCATTTCCATGGTCTCATGCCATTCTGGCCCTGCTGGTGTTGTGAAAGCAGAGCCAAGCTTCTGGAACGTCTGGGCCTCTGCTGAAAAGCCTGCATTCCCCCAGCCTATTTCTTTGCATGCCAAATCTGCAATTAGGAATGCATCAAGCGCTCTCGATAATGTCTTCATTAGGGACCGCCAGCTCTCCCAAGGTATGAGGAGGACTGCCTTACTGATCCTCTTGTAACTCATATCCTTGAACTCTTCCCGGAGTCCGAGAGTGAAGGCAGCAAGGCGATATAAACTCAGCTCAGCTCCATCCTCAACAGGAGAGTCAGGGTAAGCAAACTACCGTTTCAGCTGGCTTTCTCTCGCACAGATCCTCGTCTCCTTACCCCACATTCCCTGCACCTTCTGAAAACTGACATTTTGGTAGAGGGCGGTGAGCTATATTTTTAAGTGCATTATATTGCCCCATGTTTATCACAGGGCTACATATGTGGCTGGCTGGGATATAGCAGGAGGGGTAAAGTCTGGTGGGACCTCTGTGCAATGGGCATAGAGTAGGGCCTATGTGAACGGCGTTGGGAAGAGACCCCCTCGTCCAGAGTGACCAATGGGAAGTATCTAGGGTGGGAAACGGGGTTCCAAGCAGAGGGGAAAGTGTAGCAGAGCCAGAGAGTCCTGTGAAGATGAGGGAGATTAGAGGATGCAGCGTGAAAGGGTGTGGAGATTTGGAGCAAGTTCTGGGGTTTTTCTGTTTTCTGGATTCAGGTTTTGCACTCCAGAAATTGGATCTCATCTTCTAAATTATAAAATATTTTAAGTATTAAGACGATATGATGAAATTGCAACTCAAGCCAATTTAGGAACTTTCTGAGATGTTTTGTGTAGGAAGAGGCGAAGTTAGAGACAGAAATCCAAGTGAGGGGCCTGCTACATCATAGTTGGTGAGAAAACCACTATAGCTGCAAGAAAGTCTGCATGTTTTCCTGTTGGCCAATGTGAGCCTGAGGGAGAGAGGAAGTAGCAGGTAATTCCCAAGGGTTGCTTAGGTTGCCATGAGGGGACCTGGGCACCACAGGAGTCACACAGAATGTGGGAGTGTTTCTCAGGCCTCTGTAGCAATTGGGATTGGATGGTGCTTCATTCTTCAAGCTAAACCTTTTGAATAGAAAACATAAAAAACAGAACAAAACAAAACAAAACAAAAAAACCCCCAGAACTCAGTAGAACTATCATCAGGTCTGATAGTTGGACAGTTCTATACTTTGGCAGCCTTTTCCAAGAGAATGACAGGTCTGCATGTGCACATGTAAGCTGTATGTGTGCATGCATGTGATGTTGTTCATGCTTCCGGTGTAAATGTATCTGCTGCTTTTATCCTACTGGGCTCTTGACACAGTATCATTTTTCAGCATTAAAATTCCCATCACCTCCCAGAAGCACTCCCTTTAGGATCCATTTCTGCTTGGCCCAATGTACGCAAACATTCCAGTGGGATTGATTGCTTGTGTCAAATTAATTTTTTCCCTTCCCGGGGAGAGCGTCTGCCATGTGCAAACTGGGGAAATCCCCAGGCTTCTAGCCAATACAACGCTCAGACAGAGGTCAAGCCAGGCTTGGGTCTAGATAACCCTCAGGGCCTATACCTAGATACTTATGCTAACCTTCCCAGCATGCTTTGCAAATGCTTGCAAGCCATAGGAAAACTAGGGCTGGCAGAGATGGCTGTATATGATGGGAAAGGCTTGGGTCATTTTTAGCATCAGTTGCAACATCGTTTTCCCTTTTATGTCCATATTCCTATTGTTGCTTTATTTAAAAGTTACAGAAGAAGCTTTTGCGGGTAAACGGGAGCCATGCTTTTGGCCTGTTACAGACTTTACAGAGCTCTGGGGTTATTCCGCTCAGTCTCAGTCCTGATACTTACCTGTAAGCCTGGTGGGTCCTCAAAGTATAGCCTGGTCTTTGTCAGCCCCTCGCTTAATTGTACAGAATCAGCCAGCCTTACTTTATTATGCCAAATCCAGACGGCAGTCTGGGGACCTCCTGACTGTCTTTCCCACAGATGGATTCCCTAGCCAACTGGTCTGTTTATGGTACGTGTCTAGACTGTGCTGTCCGCTGCTGGGCTAAGTTACCTTGGCAGTCGGAGCTTTCCGAGAAGATATGATGTGGTGAGACTGTTTCCCTGAGAGTAGCTATGTACTGTTTTCCTGGAGTCCCGATTAGCATCTATTGATCTTAAACTCAAATTAGTGTATTTTGATTATCAGTAATTCCAGCCAAAACTTCTCTAGGAGTGAACCTATAACCTAGCCCAGCACAATTCTTTAATTCGCACGGATTATAACAAATGCTTTATTTTCAATTAGCCGTTAACTGATAGGCCCTTAGGGAATCAAGGAAGAAACCTTGTGAATTCCTCATTATAAAGAGTGTCATACCAAACTTCCACGGTGTCTGGTGCAACAGTTACTGGGTTAAGGAGGGTGGATTCCATTTGCCAGAAACATTTACATGAATTGATATCAGAAATGGCTTCTAGTGTTGCCTGGTGGGTTTTGTAATGTATAATTTCTAGCATCAGGCTTGATGTGCAGTTTAACTCTCACAGAATCTGATTGAAATGTCTGGCTTTTGAGCCAGGCTAACTAGGCTGCTGGGGGTGCAGGGTTCGTAAGAGGTCTCCTAACTGCTAGTGATTATTTCCTCCCCCTATCTCCCAATGCCACAAAACATCTCTTGGCTCCAAAAGGAGGTCATCTAATTTCTTCTTTCTACCTGGCCCACTTTTACAGCCCTCCAGTCCTCTCCACTTTTTGTCTGACATGTTTTCAGACCACCATAATTACTCCACTTAGCGTGATTCTAGGCGTTGAATAAACATGTTTGTTATTTTCCTTGCAGGTTTTGTTGTTGATGTTGTTGTTGTGAGGAAGATTGAGGCAGCTCCCCAGATGAGATTCTCTCTGATAGACTCAGGTTTCCTTGAGCCCTGGAACTTCAGAGGTCACAGGACCTCATTATAGAGTTGGTACCCCCAGATCCACCCCTGCATTTCTCCAGAGCTCTCCCTAGGATGCCCTCTGTTGGGAATGGTTCTTCCTGGACTTTTCCCACTCCCGTGCAGATGGTTCTTTGGTCGGGTACACACTTGACTTTGTTCTCAGATGCCTTTTCTTCTCTGATCTGTTGGATTTAATTTGATCTCTGCACATAAGAGCTTAAATGGTGAGACTCTTACTAATTCCTGGAGAGCCTTTGTGCAGGTTGAGAACAAGAGGGACAATTTTTCTCTGTGAGCGCCAGTGCCTTTAACCTTTTGTTTCCCGCTTTCCCTCTCAAGGATGTTTGAATCTTTCCCCCATTCCCTTCCCTTATGGCTCATGTGTGTGACTGGGGTGCATGCACTTTCTGAAATAGATCTCTTTTGAGGGAAGGGGAGAATCCCTTAAAATAAGATCAGTGTAAAACCCACCCTTCTTTGGATGCCTGTAAGAACATCTCCATCTTACTGGGCAGGCCCTAGGTGGAGCTGGGAGTCCTGGGTGGTGCTTGCAGTGTGAGCCAGGCCTTGTGGGATTCTGAGGAGGTCAGTGCAGCTCCCTGAGCCTGAGCTTCTTCTCTTCAAAGTGAACTGGGTGATTGCTCCGGTTCCTTTAGTCGGGAGCCTCTGGACTGTCCCGACAGTGTATGTAAGCCTCCTCTGTTTATCTCAACCTGGAGAAAACACCAGACTTACGGAGATCGTCGGAGCCCCGAAGACCTTGTTCTCAGACGTGACAAGGAAACTCACAATAGGCTTTCACCATCTGGTGCCTGTCCCTAGCCATTAGAAACCCAGGATAACAGTCTCCCAGGGTGGGCAGCCTCTGACTGAGTGTCCACACCTGTCGTACCATCCTTAGTCTAACTTTACAGGACCCACCAAATAGTTATGAGCTTCCCGGGGAAAAAACCAGTCAGCAACTTTGGGATAGCCACAATCTCTTCACAACAACTGGTCCTATTCGTGATTTGCTTCCACTCTCCTGCTCTTTAAAGATAATTTTCTGTTAGGGAAAAGAACTCTTCTACAGAAACTCTAGGTTCTTGAAATTGTATGTCGTTTTCTCCAGAATTCTCCAACTGGCCCCCCAGATGTTTTCCCTCCCCCTTAGACGGAGTTTTAACTTACATTTATATGTGGTATAGGGTGAATGGGGCAGATACCTGCTCTGCCGTCTTCCGTTTCCACTGGACACATAGCCTGCTGTAGAGGCTTTCCCACTCTGGCACTCAAGTGCAAGACCAATGTCCCGGAGCTGGGCAGAGTGAGGAAGTGAGATTGAAGAAACAGAGGCAGGGAGTTCTAGAGTAAGAGGCAGATCCAGGACACCAGATGCTCAGGAAAGTGAAATGCTTCATGGCCAGTCTAGGAAGGCAGTAAAACATGTATTCGGCACTCAGGACACCTGCGGGTGCTGAAGAGGCAGAGGGGGAAACACTGAGTCCCATCTCCCAGTAGCTGTGGATGCCTTGAGCAAGCCCTGCCCTCTGATGTGTACATATTTGTCCCAAAGCTGGGAGCCCAGCAGTGACCAGTGGAGCCCACTAAGAGCACCTGGGCAGGTGTAATTCCTGATGCCACCAGCTGCTCTCCCTTTCCTTCGATCTGCAGCAAGTCCCCTCTTTCTGCTACTTGGGGACCTTTGGTCTTCCTCTATTCAGTGAACCTACAAGTGTCCAGACTGATTCTCTAAGCCAACCTTTTACCTTGAAAGTTCTAAGTACCTGATTACATTAAGACACTGAGACGTTGTCTAAGTGTCCCACTTAGCATTATCCTTTAGCTGGAGAATTTTTGTGTATATAACTCCCCAAGCTGGGTATGCTAACACAGATACCTGTTCTCTGTCTCCTAGAACATGCCCTCAGCTCTCGGAGCTGTTTGAATGTTCAAATTAAACAGGTTTCAAATGGAAGGGATCCATTTATCCTTGTACCTTTATTCTGTAACCAAGGAAGGCCCTGTTTTATGACCCAAACCCATTGGCACTTAAGTTTGCTCTCCCTTCCCAAGTCTGATAGTGTTTCAACCATGTGCCTCCCTGTGGTACCAAAGAGCATCAGCTCTGTCTACGGCTTGACTCAGTCCCACAGATTTCTCAGCTTTGACCTGCAATTGGATTTTCCTGAGAATTTCTTAGTAGCGTCGATCTAGCCCAATCAAATCTGTAAAATTTCCTCTAGTCTCCATCTTAGAATTCTTCGCTCACAGATTTAACAAACCCTTCAGCCCTTCCCAGATTGGATCATCCATCCTCTAGGCTGAAGATTAGAGCGCCCAGATCTCTCACAGTTTCCTCCCTCAAGGATCCAAGTAAAAGGCTGCAGATTGCTAAGCGACTGCTGTAAGTGTGAAGAGAGAAGTGGTTCTTGCTTTGTATCCGGGGAGAGTCCAGCTCTGGTTTCCCTGCATATGTCCTCCCTGACTTGGGTCCAGTACATGTAAAATCATGTAGCACAGAAGGTCTCAAACTTTCTTTGTTTCTTGGTAGCTTTGCTTCTTAGTAATTTTCCCCATGTTAGCCCTGTTAGGGAGTTAGGTCTAAGCAATGTATTAAATACTCATGTCTTTACAATCTAGTAATTGTTTTAAAATAACAAGTACATTCATTGACAGAAAAAGTATCCTCTTAGTATTTTATAAATTAAAATTGTATATATCCATGGCTTTACATACATACACACACACACACACACACACACACACACACACACACACACACACACAGAGCCAAGCTGAGCTAATTGTCACACAGGCTTACCTAAATTTATTATTTCCAAGTGTACAACGCACCACATGAATGATAGTCACCGTGTTGCACAATGAATGCCTTGACTTTATTCTTCCTGGCTGACTGGAAGTTTGTATCCTTTAACAAGCATTTCCCAATCCCCGAAAGACAAGTATTTTAATTCTATCTTTAACTAACCACAGTCACTTTCTAATGAGATGTGTGTGCCTGTCAGGCACTGCATAACTTCCCAGAAGCTGGGATCAGATTGGATATTTCTCCCTTCATTTCCTGTTCTGCGGTGACTTTCGTCCTGGGATTGCTTTTTATTTTGGTAACTGTCCAAATCCCATTTTCGAAATATGATGTCATTGAAAGGAACGGAGTATGAGTTTAAGGTAGGACCAAGAACTAGCTCCTGCTAGTAGCTCACGGAATACCTGAAAGGTGCCAAGCACTGATGTGCTTCCCTCAAAAAAAACCCAAGTATCCACAGTGACTGAGCAAACCCAGTCCCTCATTGCCTAGGAACTCACAAAACTGTGTTTCATTGGCTATTCTCATGTCTCGGGGCACATTCAGGGTTAGCTTGTATCTGGTGCTAATGTGTCAGGCTCATACATAGTGTCTTATTCGTAGTGACTCATTTGACTCTTGCAGTAATCCCATTTTATACGCAAGAAAACTGAGGTTTAAATGAATTGCTACAGACCCTATGGCATTTAAGGGTTACAACTGAATTTTGGACACAGGCTGGGTGGCACCAGAGTGCCCCTGAGTCACACTGACACTTGGTGCCTTCAGCTTTTGTTCCTAATGAGGGCACTAAGTGCCTGTTTACTTTCTAGTTGCAAATAATGCTGTGAGTGTTTCCAGACAAGGACATTTACTTTCAAAGTTTCCTTCAGAATGAAACAATCTAGTTACGAATGTGAGTTTTTAAGAACAGCACGTGGTTACACGTAATTACGAATGTGACTTGAAGATCAGCACGTAGCCACATCTTTTCAAAGTCCAATTGTCATCCTGTCATCGCATATTCCATGGATGTTTCCGTAGTAACCACCCAGCTTTGTCACCTACAAGTATCTCATTCATCCAGCCTTCTCCACCCCTGTTGGCTGAGCTGGGAGGCAGCATTGTGGGGAGTCTACACGGTGAACCTGTCTGATTCCGGAGCAAGGCCAAGCTCTACAGCCCACGCGCTCTGGGCAGTTATCTTACCTACTGAGATTTCTACTCCACGGGTGAGCAGTGGACCAGGGACATGGGCATCACCTGGGAGCTTGTTAGAAATGCCCAATCCCAGCCACACGCTCTCCCCTGAACCGTACACTCTGCATATTCAAAAGAGCCTGAGGCATGAATTCATTTGCACATTAAAAAACTGTTTGCAACACACGTGTGTGAGCGTGTGTTACATCATTTACTTCCATGGACAAAGGACAACCTTGGATGGCTTCCGTAATCATTCAGCCTGGGGTTTGTGTCCTCCTCAGCGGGCAGCTAAGCTCTTCTGAGTTTTGTCGTCTCCTCTCACGTGAGGAAGCTGAGTGATCTCTACCGTCTCCACCAGGTCTTTGGTTTAGGTAGAAATCCCCAAGCAGCATAGCTTTATAATGGTTTATTGCTTCTATTTAAAGCCATCTCTGGGCATTTACACACTTTAAACCGTCTGTTCTACACTCAACTGCTAAAATTCATTTTCTCCCAGAATGTGACTTAAAACTGCTTGTATCAAAATCACTTAGGGACATTGTTAAAATGCAGGATCCTGGGCTCTAGACTTCCTGAATTAGAGTCTCTGGGGGTGGGTCCTAGAAATCTACATCTTTAACCTCCGTTTAAGGGTACGTATAGCATTCTGACTCTCCTGCTAGTCTCCGTAAAGGAAGGTCTCTTACCTGCTCCTCCTCTCCTCTCCTCCCTTCCCCTCCTCTCCTCTCCTCTCCTCCCCTCCCCTCCTCTCCTCTCCTCTCTTCTCTTCTTCTCTCTCCCCCTCCCTTCCTCCCTCCCTTCCCCTTCCCTCTCTCTGTCTTCCTCCTCCTTCTCTTCCTCCTCCTCAACTCCTTCCTTAATGCCATAACATGGAGACACAGTGGGAGGACAGAGATTTGAGAAGGGAAACTAATTTGAAGAGGGGGAAACACTGAATTTTTAGTAACAGGATTCAAATGCGGGTCCATGGGCCAGAAGCATACAGTGAAGAGCAAGGGTGAAACATCGATTTAGGAGTGTCTCATGACTAGGAACACGGTCACCTCAGAACATTGCTGGGCATGAAGAAAAAAAGAAAGGGTTACAGTGGAGTGTAAGATGTTTCTGGATGCCCCAGCAGCCCTTCAGGACTGTGAGTATGGGAGAAAAGCTGCAGAGACTTAAGGGCTCAACACTGAGAATGCCCAGAGTTGTGGGTAAGAGGAAGAGAAGGTCAGAAAGACACTCTAGGGGAGCTTGGAGAGGCCGGGGGAGAATCCACAAGGTTCACCTGGGAGGAGGTGAGTATGGAGTAGGACAGCCGCCATATGTGGGAAAGTAGTCCTTTCTGGAAGGACTTTGGTCCTGGGTACAAGGCTTTTGTCTTCTGTGGTACCAGGTCTGTAATTTAAGAGGACAGTAGAGAAGCAGAGGAAAAGTGACAGGCCTAGGCTGGGGCCTGGGTGCTGTTGATACTTTTGCAGAATCTAGGAACTCTGGGTCAGTTTAAGAGACCACTTTAGTGGGGAAGTATTTGCCCTTGGTGCTCACATGGTGCTTACGTAGTAGGGCCTGTAAGACCGCCAGTTGAGGAACGCAGTGCTGTGGGTGCAATGACGGAAGATGGCTGGTAAGGACAAAAACATTCTTGGCCAGTTGGCAAACATTGGGAGAAGCAAGCTGGAGGCAAACAGATGTCAGTTTTTAACAACATGCTAGGACATTTTGGAAGCAAGAAAGCCCTTCTCTCAGCCCACTTCCAGGAGAGATTGGTAATTTTCTTCCTCATTTGAACTTTGTCAGCTACTTAACATAATTCAAACACTCTGGAGCTATATTGGCAGATGGTCAGCTTCTCCAGGGAGCTTGGACCGTAGACACCATCAGCCATCAGGACAACCCAACAAGCGTTTTTCTAGGCTGTGCCATATGTGTGCATAGCCTTTGGTTACTGAGGGTTGGAGAGGGCTGGGCTGCCCTGTCAAGAGGCTCAGGGTAAAAGAGATTGATGGACATCCAAACCTCCAATAAAAGGCAGGCTTATACTGTCTGCTGATATGGACACGAGTTCTCTGGATGTGTGTTGCTTTCTGGTTAACTTGGTTATCCAAGGAGCTAATGGGCAGCAAATGAGAAAATGTGTTTTAGTCTAGTGCCATTAGCAGGCCACGGAAGATGCTTGGGGAAGTTCTAGACTTCGGTTCATTCTGACCAACATTCCCGAGTTAAGGATAGAGGGCATTTGCACAACATGACTTTAGCCTCAATGAGACCACAGTCCAGAGGGCTAGGCATCTGTGGAAGCAGGTAATTACAGCTCTTCCTGGCACGTCCTGCAACCGGGCCATCTCTAGATGCTAAGGAAGCATAAATAGGGCCAAACTCAGAAGGGGATTCTGACTAAGGCTTGAAGATCAAGTCGGAGTTTAAATGGTTCATTTTTCTTTTATTCTTGAGGTTATAATGTAATTACAGAATTCCCCCTCCCCCTTCTCTCCTCTCCCCACCCCTATACCCATTTTTTGCTCTCTTTCAAATTCATGGGCTCCTTTTCACTAATTGTTGGTACATTCATTCATGTAATATACATATATACATAGATACACATACATTCCTATATATGTACACACCTGTATATACATATCCATACATATTTCTAAATATAACCTGCTCATTCTGTATAATGTTCCTTGTATATATGTTTTCGGGACTGACATTTTTTGTTTTTTTATGAGAATGTGTGATTCCCCTGTGGCAGCCTTTCAGAGGTAGGGCATGTGGTCTCGGTGCTCAGGGGTACATTCAGGACTTTTAACTCTCACACACTCTGACTTGGATGGTGCTTTTGGCTCCCTGTCTTTTTTCTCCACGCCTCGCTTCACTGTCTTTCTCCTCTAGAAAAATCTAAAGCAGGAAGGAAAGCAGCATGGATGGTAGCCTGGTTCTCTCACCAAGTCCTCACTGTGGACACTGCCCGCCCAGGGGTGGGAGGAAACCTAAAGGTTTTGAGAACGTATCCCAGCATGGTATCTGGCTGGTATATGAGGTGATCGTGTACTAGCCACGGATGGGTGGGCTCGGATGGGTGAATGTGGCATGTGCATAGTAAGTGCTTTTCCTTTGGTTTCTAGAATTCACTGCTTTGCTCCTGTCTCAGGGAAAGACCCGGCTCTGTTTGACTCTTCCAACCCATAACCCTTGGCAACCGCACACATGGTTTCTAGTATCAGAGTGTCCATATCAGAAAGATATGGAGGAAATTTTGACCGTTCTCCACCATCTTGGTGAGACCCAGAAATACCAGATCCCTCTCTGTGGGAGAGCTCCATCGTCTCCCTTACCTTGAATGTTCACTATGAACACTGAACAGCTTACTGTACCTTTCATGCGCTCCTGGCTGTAGTTTGGTGGTAACTATGCTGAGAGGTTGGGTCTTTGCCACTCAGGAAAGAAAATGATTTGGACTAGATTTGTGTAAGAACTGACAGAAGGGGCTGGGGTAAGAGGCAGGGTCTTTGTTTTCAGAGATTTTACTGAGAAGACTAAAGGTTGTAGTGAGATAGAAGTGTGTGTGTGTGTGTGTGTGTGTGTGTCTGCTTGGAGGACCTCAGGGATCCATCCATCTCTGGCTCCCCCGTGCCGGGATTACAACTGTGTGAGTTCCTGCCAGTGAGTCCTGGGTATCAGACTTAGACCCTCTTGCTTGCAGGACCAGCACTTACTAACAGAGCAGTTTCCCTGGTCCTGGTTGTAAAGCTTTCTACTTTCTTCCTCATCTATTGTTCCAAGCCCTTCCAGTGGCCATCACTGTTCCAAAAGGCAAGGGAACCTAGTGTGGTTGCTTCAGGCAAGCCTCTGGGCTGCAGAGGGAGGGAGAGGTACCTAAGAAAGGCAGAGAGAGAGATGCAGGGGCAAACAAGACGCGTGAGGTGAGAGGCTAGGAGGCTTTTAGGGGAAAAGGTTTTTCCCAACCTCCCTTTCGATTTCTATCCCCCTCGCTAACGTAGGAGCCAGGTGCTCTCTGTCCTCTGCACAGCACCATGTCCTTAGGATGCTGTGTTAGCTGTGATGAGCAGACTGGAAGCAGATTTTAAGTCCTCAACCGGGAGCTCCAGAAGGAACCAGAAGGAACATTATCTACCCCAGTCCTTCAGATAAGAAAGCTGAGTTCCCAAGGGGCCAAGCGATCAGCCCCCTTTGTGGGTGGCAGAACTGGGAAGAGGCCATTCATATCCTGTCTCTCCTGTGACCTCAGACATGAAATTGACACTTGCCAGGCTTTCTTCATTTCTTAGCCTTGACTGCTCTTTCTTATGCCTCCCAGCGCGTCCTGGTTGTAAGTGGAAATTATCTTGATGCTCTTGTGGCATCTAAGTGTTCACCCTCACCAGATTATGAAACGGAGATCTCAGTGCCAGATTAGGAGGGTCGGATCACACAGCTTCTTGACTCAGTATCAGACATGCAGAAAAGAAAACAAAACAAAACAGCTTGGAAGAAAAGATACAGGACGGGTTTGTGTGCTTTTAACGGGATGCAGGTGACAGAAAGGACCGCACTCCTGACTTCTGCATTGCCTACAAGAGTCACACATCCGTATACCTCCATGCCAGGGCGGCATGAAATGCTTATGATGAGGTAGCCATGGCAACCAGAGCTGACAGGGGCATAAGAAGACACCGTTAGTAGGAGGTGCCTGACCAGCACACACTTGCTCTTCCAGAGAGATCACCATTGAGTTTCACGGGTATAATTTGGGCAGAGGACCCGTGAAGTCTGAATGAGGGTCGTTAATGAGCAGTCACTGACCATCACGACTGTGGGGCGCCTGCTGGGTTCTTTGCTGTTTGCTTTGCTTCCCTTCCATACATGGGAGTTCACGCCTCCTTTCAGTGCACTCTCTCTTAGCCGTGTCTAACTCATCTCACGACCTACCTGTGTTCCTTTTGCTTCTTTCTATGTTGTTTCTGCTTGTGTGTTTTGTTTTCTGAGCAGAGGCATTTGAATGGCCTCTGATAATGGGACAAATAGATTATTCTGTGTATTTAATACTGAATGTCTACATTTTCTATTTTGTTGTTCTAGTTTTTAGGCTTTGGAGATTTAAAATGGGGGGCCAAACTAAGGTAAAAGGAAGGGGAGAACACGTGACTTTCACATCCTCAAGTCACCCCTCCCCTTCATCTTTCTGGATCTCAGAGTTGGATGGTTATGATAGCTATCGGCTGTGAGGACACAGCTTAAAGGCTCTGCACGTATGCTCCTAACCACAGTGCCTCCCTGAAGCTCTGCACCGACTCCTGAGGCCCGTGCTGTTAGCTCAGCAGATTAGTAGGGATCCTGAGGAGTCCAAAATTGTGGGCCTGGCCACAGGGCCTAGACTGTGATACACGCAGGAGGAAAATGGCCTCATTTCCATAGGCCTTGACTCTTTTAACCCGGAGTGGCTATTCTGAAAATCTCCTAAGAGGGCAGAATTGTAAAATTTTGATAATTCATCAGATCCCAGTTCTAAGATTGTCTAGAGGTTAGGTTAAGGACAAATAAGGTCTTTCTTTCTAAAGGTCTTTCCTCTGTCTGTAGAACTCTTTGAATCTCTTTCTCTGTCTTAAAAATAGAGACCCCCAGGAGCTGGAGAGACAGAAAGGTGATTAGGGGTATTTGTTGCTCCTCCAAAGGACCAGAGTTCAATTCCAAGCACCAGTTATCTGTAGCTCCAGGGGATTCATGCCCTCTTCTGGTCTCTGTAGGAACTGCATACACACGGAGTCTGAGTATAAACAGAGTGCAGTCTGTTTGGTCCATTATCAAAGGCCGTTCCATTCGTCGGCTTAGAAAACATGAAACATAAGCAGAAACGGCATAGAAGAAAAAAGAACACACATTGCTCATGAGATCTGTTAGACACGGCTAAAGAGCAGAGCTCACGTGCATCCACGGGAAGTGAGGCAGCAAGCAAAAAACCACATATGGGCTCTTGCCGTCCTTTACCACGGGTAACTTGCCTTTCCTGCCATCTTGGGATCAGCACAGGAGCCCCCAGGCTTCCCTGTGAGATTATGACCAACGGCTCATTGATGCCTAGGACACTGATGACAGTCCCTAGTACATATGTGTCAGTCTCCAGGAAGCTTTTCCACTAACTGTACTAAGGAGTGAGAGTTCATCTAGAGAGCCCTGGTACTTACCTTGTGAGGCAGTGATGTTGTGGGTGATGTGAAACGGCCTCCAGGCTGTGCAATGCCTCTGTTGAAAACGTTGGTTTTATTTTAAATTATGGGTATTTGTATGTCTCTGTGTGGGTTTGCGCATGTGAATGCAGTTTCTATGGAGGCCCAAAAAAGGGCATGGGATCCCCTGAAGCTGGGCACTGAACTCTGGTCCTTTGGAAGAGCAACAAGCTCTCTTGATCACCATGCTGTCTCAACAGCTCCCACGGTCTCCATTTTCAGCACGAAGAGAATCAGAGAAACTAGGAATGCACCTGAAACCACCACACAGTTAGGGAGAGGCAGATCTAAGTGAGATTTGTACCAAGCGGTCGTATGTCCTCTTCCATAGTTCGTGTTCTTTCTGCTACACCTGCTGGGCAGTGTACGTTCACTGGAAGGAAAATAAACTATCTGGAAACTGGGGGGGGGGGTGCCTACCGCTGAGGTCATATATCCCTTTATGCAGTGCTAACGTGTAATAGGGATGGTGAGAAACGCCAGGTTCCTCCTCTCACTTGTGGGAGGGAACCACACATGCTTGAGGAAAGCGGGCTGCTCAGATTGCCGGGTGTCAAAGGTGTAAGTGGAACATAAACCCGATAATACGACGGTATAAAACGTGCAAGGGTAGCCATTTGTTTTGTTTTGTTTTGTTGGCTGAGGGAATGATACAATAGGACAGCTTTGGTTTTAGGAAAATTAATTTCTTTATTAGGGTTGAGTGGCTTGTGGCATGGATTTAGGGTACATTCTGTGAGGAAGGGTTACCAAAGGCACTTAAAACCAAGGGAGAAGGAGGATGTGAGCTTTGCTTGGGGGAGTTGGGGACAGGTTTGTAGGGAAGCTGCTATTGGTTTTGGCTTGGAGGGGATGAATTTGGAGAGTGAAGATGTCCCTGGAGGAGAGACTAGAGACTAGTCTAGCAGGCCTGAATTTAGATCCCATGCTGCTTCCAAAAGGAGTGACAACACTTATGTACCACAAGATAAAATCGGGAAAAGCAGGTGATGAGGCAGGGATGGATTTGTCCCTAGTGGAGGACAGGCAGAAACCGTGATGAGGCAGTGGCAGCTGATTCCTGTCCTATGATAGCAGCAAGAATAGCCAAGCTCGATGCATGTAGAGCAGGGATGAAGGCTGCTGTGGTGATGGAGTGATGTAAGGCTGTTACACATGCATGCGTGCATCTCAGCACTGAGCCCCATGGCAGACTCTCGGGGTCCTCAGGTTCCCTCCTCCGAGCATGAAGCTCTATGACGCCTAGGAAGAGCTCTAGGGAGCGTGTGGGTGTTTAGTTCTCAGGTCTTGGAGAACCTGCTGGAGTTCTGTCTTTATTGGCTTGAGAACAGGGCATGGTCAGCATAGACTCCAGGACTCTGCTCCTGCTGGACACTTTGCTTGAATGGCCATCTTGTGTCACCTACAGCCTGTTGTCAGTCATGGAGTGAGGCCTCACTGTCCCACATCATGTTGGGAGGGCGACGTTTGTGACTGCACTGTGTTCTCCATCCCTCTGGAGCCATCCCATGACTTGTCTTCACAAACTGCCTTTGACGCTGCTGGATGAGGTGCTCTGTGTTTTCCATGCAGCCAGATAGAGGCTGTCTGTCCTCTTTTTCTTTTCTTTTCTTTTCTTTTTTTTTTTTCGAGCTGGGGACCGAACCCAGGGCCTTGCGCTTGCTAGGCAAGCGCTCTACCGCTGAGCTAAATCCCCAAACCTGCTGTCTGTCCTCTTAGAGGAGGTGGAGGAAAGTCTTCCCTTAACTCTCAGGGCCTTTCTGCTTATTCAGAAGCAACTAACAAACATGACCTTGGCCTTACCCTCCGTCTGGATCTTGCCTTGTGTCTCTGTCTCAGTTGGGTTTGTAGTGTGGAATATTTTATATTACTTTGCCCCACCCCCTCAATTTTTCTCGGCTGTGCAGATGTCTATCATAGAAATGTTTCTGTCACTGTGTAAAAGTTCATGTGAAAGGGGACCATGAGGGTGGCCTCGTGTCTGGTTGGATGGAGTGGGGGTGGACCATGGTGTTCTCACTTGCTCGGGTATGCTGGGGTGTTTGTGATCTGTGTCCAGTCAGGTGGTACCTAATGGGTGTCTTCTCATTGCATTGTCCATTGTAGAGGCTAAGCTTCTGGAAAGTCACCCCAAATAAAAGCAACCATTGACTAAGCACTTTCCAAATGTCATCTTTAGTCCTCCCAACGGCTCTAAAAGTAGTAGTTACTCCATTTATAGCTGAGAAAATGGGCTCGGAGAGGGTAGTTGATTTGCCAGAAACTGTCAGAGTCTAAGGCTGTCTGGTTCCAAAGCTTGGGCTGTATTGTCTTACAACTTATACCTAAGGAGAGAGCTAGGGACATCAGTGCTGTCTGTATAAGAAGGCAGGGATCTTCTAAATGCCAAGGTGACTATCTAGTCATGCCCGAAAGACCACTTAAAGATGTCTTCCTTCCTTAGGAGTCTGAGACATATTAAACATGTTTTTCTTGTATCAGGTTCCAAATGTCTTTCTCCTGACCAAAGTAGGATGTTCTTCCTTGGGCTAAGACATCAGGGGAGAGAAAGAAGGTATTGGACAGGATAAATGTCATGACAGAGGAGCTGTTCCTTTTAAAGTAATGACTGTCAATTTTCTAAATACAACCCGGGAACATGCAGCTCCTTTCTGCGAGTCCCCATAAAGTAAAGGCAGCCGCTCAGTGCACCGTGCTTGCTGGATGTGTTCCGTTCCGATCTGCTCCCAGATCTGTTCTTTCTACCTCTCGAGTCTGTCTGTCTCTCCTCATCCTGCTCCTTACTCTTCTTGCATCGCACTCTCTCTAACCGATATTTGAAAAGTAGCCCCTTGTCAGCAAAGAGAGTGCCTGTGGCTTCACAGCTGAAGGGCTTCCCTGTTGATGCTTATGAATTCTTACATAGTTAATAGCTATGGGGTAAAGTAGATCAGTCTCCTGGCATTAGGGTGGCGCTCAGAGAGGTTTGATGCAGGTTAACCCCCTTTCTGGCTCCCACACCGAGATGTAATAGACATGATCTGTATTTGAGGCTTGAATTGGGTCCATCCATATCTCCTTCGTAGATGTGATCAACTGCCAGCTGCTGTGGGCTGGGGGCATTCTACAAATGTTAGAAGGAAGGGGCAGGACTCCATTAGTGTGACCGGGGTGTAATGGCAGGGATGTGGTACCGAAAATGTGGCTGTAATTTAGCAATGTAAAACCTAATCAAATGCGCTGAGCCCAGACCGGGGGAGCTGATTGGCAGGGACACTTCTGAAAGGAAAGTTAAGGAAACAGACGCTGGTAGTGTCTGTTCAGGCTCTGCCTCAGGCTCCAGGTTCTCTGGCAAGCCTAGCTTTATTGTTAGAGTAATTACATCAGTGGTTTGCCACCCCTGAGCTGTGAATTGTGTGGACTTCTTTTGCCTTGATTAAGTAGAGTTCAACGTTCTGGCGATGGCTTGCTTGGCTTTCCTGGGGCAGCAGTCCACACTGCTCATGCTGGCCCAAGCACCGCGATGCCGCATTTTGTTGTTGTTGACGCTTAACAAGTGCAACTTTTGGGTCACAAAACAGCCTCAGGAACTTGGTTAATTCAAGTCTTATCCAAGATTGATTTGCCCCTCCAAAACAGCCTGGTTTTAGGGTGCACGCCCTTTACTTTGATGGGTAATCAAAGAAAACGTCATTTGTGGAGACTCCCAGGAGTGATTAATGGCACAGTCCTAGGCTATGCTGCAGGTTCACTGCCTGTCGGCAGACACACTTCACTCAAGAGCACTCACCACGAGGTTGCATCGAAGGGACTCCATAACTTGCAAGATGATACATGAGTGGATCTAAACAAATACTGCACAAGAAGGTAATAAAAAGGCAAGTGACTGCCAGTTACATTTTAGAAAAAGAAGCCTTGTAAGGGCTGAATTTAGACAGAAAAAGCAAGAAAGGAATGTATCTCTGTTTAGGGAGAGGAGGTGAGCACTAAGTCATATTTATCGTCTACTAGTTCTGTATTAGTTACTGCAGCAAGGGTCTCTATGCGGATCCCCCACGGTGGACTTCCAGAACATTCCTTTAAAGGAGGCAAGCTTAATTATACCTCTGTGACAGTTGATGATGTTGAGCCTGTGCACACTGGTACTATAGCACGGCAGAGTTCTTTTCGGCAGGAGGCATAACATAGAACTCTTTCGTTTCTGTCTTGTTCAACAGGGCACTGACCTCTAACCTAAGAGGCAGAGAGATTTCAAGGTCCCATGATACCATGGGATAGTTATAGGAAGGAGGTATGTAGCCTCCGGTTTTGATGGAATGGTTGGGTGAGCAGAGTGGGGGGTGGTTTGAGAGATTGTTGCATGGCTTCTACCGTGTGGCAGTCACCCATCTTAGAAGCAGCATAAGTCGAATAGGTAGCTGGGATAGGCCTCGAAGGAACTTGGAGACAAAAGACGTGAGGTCTCAACTCTCTGCTGCTCGTCTAAGATAGAGAAGGAACAGCGTCTTAATATAAAGACACAGGCAAATCCACTCTTGTAATTGTGTTTGAATCCTTGGTTAGTAGCATCCTATTGAGTTTCCTGGGGACATCTTGGTGTATAAAATCAGAGTGCCATGAACGGGATGGGTACTGTCCGTGAAGGAAGAAAAGCTACCCATGGTGGGCCTTACTGATGGACAGTCTCCCTGACAGTTTTCATTGGCTCCCATTTCCCGGCCTATGTAGGTTCTATGGCTCATGATCACAGGCCGAGGGAACGGAGTCATCTGGAGAGGAACTGTGATTTTGAGGGGAGGCCATCACACTGAAACCCAGCTGCCTCTTCCATTGGCTCTTGGAGGACAAAGCAACAGTCCTGTCCTCTCAAGTCTGGAGGAGAGCGACCTGTAGCTCCCACTCTTTGTCTTTCTACACATCTCAGGGTTCGTCTCATGGTAGCAACCTCCGCTGATCACTAATTCAGGGCAGTTTTAGCTTATTACCCAACCCTTTTTTTTTACTTGAGGTTGAATGTGGTCTATATTGTAGATCAGAGCGGGTTGATAGGGCTCATATTACCTTTTAAATATATAATTTCTTCTTTTCTTTCATCTCCTTTTTATCCCCCCTCCCCTTAGTATCTCTTGCTGCTTCTGGTCTCAATTACCAGAATTCGAAGGTCAGTTACCTTAAAAAAAATTCATGAATATTAAATTTGAAAAAGTTTTTATTATAGCACTTTGTTAGCAATTTCCTAAAAGTACACGTGAATGACTGTCCCCACTGATTCTAATTCACATGTGTGTTTACTCTTTCAAGAACTCATGTTGTATCGCATGTTTTGTCCTCATAAACATCATGCTATCGGTTCAGCCTGTGGGTCTCGAACCCTTGGAGACACAAGACCCTTTTACAGGGGTCACCTGAGACTACCAGAAAACAGGTGTACTTACATAGCGATTCATAACAGTAGCGAAATTACAGTTATGAAGTAGCAACGGAATTAATTTTCGTGTTTGGGGGTCACCACAACATGAGGAACTGTATTAATGGGTCGCAGCAGTGTTAGGAAGGTTGGGAGCCACAGCTCCATGTGCTCACACGCTTAGTAGGTCTCTTCCGAGTACCTTCTCTGCCTACTTGCCTGTATGAAGACGAGGCCTCACTCCCTTCCTTTCTTATGAATGAGCTGTATGGGCGCACTGCCAGCAGCGAGCGTGAGTGACTTTGTAATCAGAGGTTACACATTTTGGGCATCAGCTCTGCAATTTCACCCTTGAATTCCTTCAGGACTCAGGCAGACGCCATATGGTCCTGGTGACTTATTTACAGCTCACTTGTCAGTCAGGTGCTGTACTGGTTACAGGCTCAACACCGGCGTCTCTCTCCTCTAATGTGGAGGGTAAGCTGAGAGGGACCCTTCATTCTCTAGGAATGACGCTTGTCCCAGAGCGTCACCAACCAGCTCTGCCCCATCATCTATCTCCCTTTGATAGAATAAAAAGGTCCCTGTATGGCATTGGGCACCCTTAGTTTTAGCTTTGGCCTGGTTAATTTCCTGGGCTGTTGTTCCATTTTTACATGTCATTTCTTCCTCCTCTGTCTCTTTGAAATGTCTACCTAGTCACACGGGGATGCTTTTCCCTTTGAGGGTCTGCTATTTTAGGCCTTGGCCTAACCCCACCTATCCTAAAATTCTGTATTTTAAAATAGCCTCCAGGTTACTGTGGAGTTATGACATTATCAACTTTTCCTTTTCAATTTCTGCTTTCCAACATCTCCATCTGTCTCTCTCTGAAGCTTGACATTTGGGTTTAGGGTGCAGCTTGAGAAAGGTCTTGGGGTTAGGAACAGGACAAGCCAAGGGAAGGAGCATCATACGTTCCCCCACAGGTCCTCTGATGATGCAAAGGGGTGCTAAATGTGCTGTCTGGGTCAGTGTGAGCTCAGCTATGAGCATTGTCCTCTGGTAGGCTGTGTAGCTAGGATGTCCCAAGCTGCCAGTCCTGCGTTGTACCTCTCTCTCTGTGTAGCATCATCTACACGCAGGGTTCCTTCTAGTACCTCTACTCTCAAAGAGCCACAGAAGCGAGCATTTGGGCATTCTGACCCGACATGCTTCCTGGGTTAGGTCAAAATTCTGCAGAACAGACTCAGAGAGTGGCTTTAGTGGCATGGGAAAAGCTAACCGGAGTCTCAAGGATAATTAGTCTAGATTTCATTGGAGATCTCCACACTGCGCCTGAGTGAGGAGACAAGGACCTTGTGAAGCGAGGGCAGTGGGGTTGGGGAAGGGGTGGAGCTCTTTTCCAGGCTGAAGCTGACACCGATCAGAATCACTTCCTGCTCCTCGCAGCAAGTGCCTGCCCAGGGTTGTTAAGCTAATTGTTAAATTAGAGTGGCTCGGGGAACAAATTGCTTCATGATGGGGTTTCTCTGACTGTGTCCAAGGCTGATGTCATCTGGCCTTGTGCCTCCTTGGTGGGGTGTATGTTGGAGGCTGGGGGGCAGGCCTGACACACTTGTGAGTGAATCTTCATCAGTTGCAGCGGAAGCCTGCAGCTCCTCTGAGCAGCCCACATCCCCTGTTGTGGAGAACACAGTCAGTCCTCTGTACTTCCCCATTCCCGAGCCTTGCATTGCTGGTGTTTTAAATGATCTTCTCCAGGGTCTGGGAACACAGATGTCTGTTGGGGACAGACCACAAGTGCACTGATTAAAATGGCCCATGATGGCTGGCTGGTGGTGGTAATGGTGGTGGTAGTGCATGCCTTTAATCCTAGCACTCGGGAGGCAGAGGCAGGCACAGGCAGATCTCTGAGTTTGAGGCCAGTCTTGTCTATAGAGTGAGTTCCAGGACACAGAGAAACCTGTTTTGAAAACAAAACAAAAACAACAAAACAAGAAAGAAAGAAAGAAAGGAAGAAAGAAAGAAAGAGAGAAAAAGAAAGAGAAAGGAAGAAAAGGAAAAGAAAGGAAGGAAGGAAGGAAGAAAGGAAAGGAAAAGAAAGAAAGGAAGGAAGAGAGAGAGAGGGAGGGAGGGAGAGAGAGAGAGAGAGAGAGAGAAAGAGAGAGAGAGAGAAGGAAAGAAAGAACACTAAATGATGATGGACCATCCCTAGGAGGTGAGGGGTGAGGTGGAGGACTCTATGTAAACTACAGGGCGGTGCCACACCTGAGAGGACAGCAGGTACTAATTGGTTTCAGCTGATACAGAACATGTAGGAATGTGGGCCCCATCCTACTGTAGGTGCTTCTGGAAGGGCTGCAGATACGCTCTCTCTTTGTGAAGTGGCCAGGTTTTCATGTATGGACTCTAACTCAGTTAAAGTCTATTATGATGAAACAGTCTATTTGTGGATGAGTTTGACTTTTAGATCTCCAGCTTGAAACTTTTTATTCTGGTCCAAACTCAGATTTTACAGATAAACAAAACAAAACAAAACAAAACTGAGATCCAGAGAAACTGAGCTTCTAGTTCGAAGTTAGGGAGTTGGTGAAGGGGAATTCCTTCCTCGGGCCTCTGACTAGGCATTGCCTATGCTGGCTGTGCTGGCCAGGGGAGCGTAGACCTGAACTATTGCTGTCACTGCTTCTCTGCTTTTGTGAAGGACTGGAGACATCTAGGGGTGCTGAGAAGGCTCCTGCAAATAGGAGCTTAGGGAGAGGTAGGGCGGGGAGGGGCTGGCTCTACACTCCTGAGGATGTAGTGTATCTCCCTCTTCTTTTCATGACAAGTTTACATGTCATGACACCCGGGAACACACTTGGGGATCACCCTTGATTGTCTCTACCCTTTCTCTGGAATTCCTCAGTTCCAAACCCCCTTTCTAGCCCTGCTGCCACGCTCTCTTTCCAGGAGTTTCATGACACAGCAATGAGACGAGGCTTCGGGCCTGACTCGTCTGTCTGCTTTCTCCATCGTTGTCTGACAGACCTTTGTGAGCACAGGCTTGGGTCTTGGCGTCTTCTCACTTAGTGTGGGAGTAGGGCATCCTAGATTCTCAAGTGCTGTGGTGAGGAAGCCCTGTTTGTCAGACCGGCTCGTCAGACTGGCTGCTCGCACATCCAGCACCACCAGGTGGAGCTTGTGATGGCTGGGGTAGTTTCCCTGACTTCGCTGGGCTTTTTATGCTGGGAAGATTTTTATATAGGATTGCTTTGAGGAACAAATGTGAGGATCCCTGTAAGTCACTCGGCATGGCACATACTACTTCTCAATGAAAAGAGCAACTCAGGGATCTTGTAGCTATGGCACCATTGCCTATCCCATACGTTAACCTCTTGCACATATCTAGCAGGAATTTCTGGTTTTCTGTTCTCTAGTATACACATTTTCTGTTGTTGGTTTGTTTTGTTTTGAGGCCAAGTCTCAAACTGACCAACTTCAAATTCTATGTATCTGAATTTGACCTTGAACTCCTGATCCCCTTGGCTGTACTTTCTAAATATTGGGATTATACATATGTAACCCCCATGCCTGACTTTGCTCTTGGGCATACTTTGATGCATAGATGTTTGTGGTTTTGCCTTCATTTTCTCTCTCAGTATGAGCTCTCTGAGAACAGGATGCAGGTTTGACCTTCCCTGCGCCATACCGAGAGCTACAGACACTCAGGAAATGCTTGTGAAGTAGATGCTACTCTCGGTGGAATGGCTGCCTGGACTTGGTACCCTATTGATGATTTATTGATAACGCCTCTCTATAAAAAATAGTCTCACTGGGGTTGGAGACTCAGTGTTTAACAGCACTGGCTATTCTTCCAGAGGACCTGGATTTGACCCCTAGAACCCACACGGTGGCTTACAACTCTCTGTAATCCCAGTTACAGAGGATCTGATGTCCCATCCATTCTGGTCTCTGTGGGCACTAAGCATGCACATAGTATACAGGCACAGAGGCAGACAAAATACTTGTACACATAAAAAATAGTTTCAAGGATACTGGGAACTATTGTATGTGGGGACACAGTTCAGGCCTTCATGGGTGCTACATTGAAACAGGGAAACAAAGTGCGTGTGGTAGGGTGGTGACACGGCAGATGCAGAATGTGACACGAGGAGGCACAGAGTGTATGCCTGGCACCTTGCAGAGGAACTGAACATGCTCTTAATATCTCAAGGGCTCCCGGCAGAAGGACTGTTTGACCCGAGACTAGAACAGTCAATAGAACCTTGACTCAAGACCGTGATTAACCACGATGTAACTGCTTTAAGTGCTGGTTCAACAAATATTGTTTATTTCTGTCCACTTTACAAGCCCTTATTCAAAATGCGTCGTGAGTACCAGATTTTTCTGTCTCTGGTTGGGACTTGGACAAGGGCTATTGATTGTGGGTGGAGTTTAAACGTCATAGCAGAGAGCCGAGGCAGGGTAAAGCAGGGGGCTTTATTCCTTTCTCTGAGGCTGGGGGAGGGGAGAATCCTAGCGTACTTAGAAATGATAATGACATACTCTCATGCTGTCAGGGCGAGGTCCACTGTTTTCGTATGTTTCCTGCTTATTCTGCAGCTTCAGCTGTGCAGATACTGGGCAGGGAAACTGGAAGCAGGAAATGGCCCGAGTGCTCCTCCGACCATCCTGAAGGTTCTTTTCTTTGGGTCTGGCTGAAAGATTATGGTAATAGATGTGATGTGCAGCTGCAGAGGAAGCAAGGATTTTTTTTTTAAATCAAGAAGAATTCAGAGATCAAGAAGCACATGCGAAACCCAGGCGTGATGGTGCATGCTGTAATTCTAGCACTTGGAAGGCTGAGGCAGGATGTTCTCCTGGCGTCTGAGGTCAGCCTGGTTATACAGTGAATTCTAGGTCAACCTCGGCTTACAAAGACTGTCTCAAAAAAAAAAAACAAAAACAAAAAACAAAACAAAACCCAAAACCGTATTGTTGTATTACAATAGAAATACGTTTTAGTGACGCTTCCTTATTCTTTTGAAGAAAGCTACTTTGGAACTTGTGTTCTCCCAGACCCCTTTCTTAACTGTTGGAAACTGCTACTTTGTTTTTGACCACACCTAACATGAAGAACCCGGCATCCAAGGCAACTGCTGCCACCTAGTGGCAGAGAATCCACTAGTGGGACTTGGAACTGGATGGGTACAGATATTGAAAACCAATTCTGTCCCTGAATGGACCACATAATATTAGAAACGTTAGAGATCTTAAAAATTGTGTGGATTTTATTTGGAATGAAGCCAGCATGCTTTTTAAAAACATTTTCGTACTCTAATACTTACAATGACAGGGAACTCTTGATTTTCCACTACATTGTTACCATTCGTTCTACCAGTTAAAATGTGTGTGCGTGCGTGTGCGTGTGTGTGTGTGTGTGTGTGTGTGTGTATACATACATATATATACATATATATGTATAACATTTTAAAGGAAAATATCATTTTTATTTATTTATTCTATCATTTTGCCTCTGGAAATTTCCATGATGGATTAACTGCCTTAAAAAGTTTACTCTGCCTTATCTATATAACCCTTCAAATATTTGAAGGGACCACGTTGTGCCTGCAATCTTGTCTTGAGGTTAAACAGTGACAGTTCTGTCAATCATTACTATGCAAACCTTTCCAGAATTTCTGGTAGCCATTTGTTTCCTGCCTTCACATCGTTGGTGTCCCCGCCTAATTGTGTTGCTGGGATTGGACCCAGCTCAGCTCTCCAGGTGTCACCAGTGTAGTGACGCCCCGGTATTCACAGGCTGTCCAGACATCTGGGACACTCTCTGTACCACGAGTTAGCACTTTTGCTAACTTTCCATAGTGCTGAACTTCGAATAATGAAAAACCAGTGAATTTTGTATAATCTTCTATATTCTTGAACTTTTCCCCTTTGGATAAAAGCAAGACTTAAAAAATTGTAATTATTCAATTAACCTACATTCCGAATTTCAGATATTGCTAGCAAAGCCATAATTCTCTTGCAGTGAATGGCAGCTCAGGCTCTATCTGGGAACAGGCCTCCTGTGACTGGGAAACCCTGTGGGCATCATTGTGCGTTTGCACTTAGCTTGTGCCTAGTCCGAGGTCACCATATCATGTTTTATATCCTTCAACTTCTCTTCATGTAGCATGCTGTGAAAATATTCCGTGTAGTTATAGTTTCTCTAGTGTAAATATTTCATAATTGCTTTGGCAATTGCATCCTAGAAACCGTCCTGCTCTGGAGAACATTTGTCAGCCAGCATGCGTCTGGTATACAGTGTCTCAGTAAGGTAAATACAAAAGGTAAGGATGGCTTTCAGGATGATGCGTGCATTGCTTTAAAAGGTAGATCTCCAGACATAAAGTTTGACCCTGTTAATTTTGTTCATGTGTTCAAATTTGCCAAGAGGCTTATGTCTTTATCTTGGCCATTTGTTATAGTATTGAGTTCACTGTACCAAGTTCGTATCATCGTCCATACTACAAGCTTAACCTTTGGCCTCTGTATCTGAGGAAATAATGTTTTTAAAGAAGCTAAACAAACAGTTGAGGGGGCAGTGTTGTGGTGTCTGTGGCCGCCACCAGAGAGCCCTGTTCCACACAAAGTGCTTCTTCTCTTAATGAACACTTGTGTCTTATAGCTCATTTGCATTTATTCCTCTCAACTTACCCTTACTCAATTCTTACCATCTTATCTACAAGAATATCTTGGAGGACATTTGCCAAAGGCTTAGCAGAGATCCGGATAATGTTCTGTGACATTCTCCTGTCCGCTGTCAGGGGCCTATCATGGAGTGAAGTCAGTGTGAGTGTCATTCAAAGTAGGTCCTGGTCACTATTCAAGGAGCAGTGTGTTTATGTCCTTCCAGGTAAGAAGGCATCCAGTCCCAAAGATACCAGAAAGAAATAGCCATCTATTCCCGACCGTCTTACCTGTGTGCTCCGTGTCTAGCCATTTCCAAAGGAAGCGGATGGCTGAGATATAGCGGCTTCCATATGCACTCAAGGTTCTTGTTTCCAATGTCCAAATGCTGACAGGACACACAGGTATACTGAGTCTGTTCACACAGACAAACCCCCGAGTCTGGCATTCATAGTCGTCTCATATGCTCCCGCCATCTGAAAGCGGTAACAGGGTATTCTTTCAGCCATGGGCCTTGCTGAGTTACTCTGTATTACCTAGAAGAGGACAGGGGATGATGGGTAGGTCCCAGCTCAGTTTTGCCCAATGTTGGAACTTGTTACAATGTTACACTCTTCAAACTCCTCTGATGACAGAACCTGAGTCCTGGGGGAGTAGGTATTTATACCAGCAGGGTGATGTGTTCCACAGTTCCCATGCTCCCTAGATTGGGGTACCACTACCCTTCTGGAAGTTGCCACACCTGGACTTTCACTGAAGAGAAGATACGGTGTTCCTTTATTTTTAGGGCAGTTAAGATGGGAAACAGAACTTCAGGTATCCATGATGCCATTGCTAAGGAAAAAGTTACTTCAGTTTTGCTGTTACTAGAAAATTGCTTTTTTCCTTAAGTGAGCTTAGGAAATGTGCCAGGCAGAGTTTTGGCCAGGTAACTGTTCAGAACCCCACAGGTAGTCTTATTTGAGATGGAATGGTGGTGTCTGTTCTGATTCAAAGGAGAAAAACAGAAGAAACGAGATTCAAAACAAAGCCAAACCCAAACGGACAAAATGAAATCCCTTGCTCTTTCTTTTTACTTAATTTAGACAAAATAAATAAAAAGAAACCCAAACCAAGCAACCAGCAAATAAACCTAAACCCCAAAACAGGTGAGCCCTGCAAAACAGAAGTGACAGAAGGCACAGACTGTTGTCCCTTTGTATTCAAATGCAGCAGTGCATTGTGGGAAGCTCTTGGTGTGATGGCAGGCAGCAGTGGGTGGGATCAAAGAGGTTCAACTTCAGAGGCATTCATAGTCTGACAAACAGTCTGCAGACAGCCAGGGTGCAATGAACTAGTCAGATTTTTCTCTTGAATAAGCTGGGCTCGTATTTGATAAACCCCCCTTATAAGGAAAACCACCTTTTTCTACACCCCCCGCACTCCCCTCAATGTAGGGATGGCAAACAGAGTCAAGGTTTCAGCTGCTTAGTTCAAGTTAAACAAACCCACCCTAGACAAACCTGCATTCCTCTCTCTGAAAGATTGTATCTGCTTGACCTCTTGCTTTGGTCTGGTCCATTCCACTCCTCCTTTTATCCCTTTCCCCCTAAAATAAACTCTTTAATTGCGGATTTATATCTTGTGTTTATCTATGGGGTGAGTAATTGCCCCCTTACTCCCCGTTCCAGGTACATTCTCCTCATGGTCTGGCTGTTGTTAAGGGGTTAGACTAAGTGCATTGTCACTGCCAGGACTCTACAGGGCAAGGACCTTAGACTGTGGCTGTGTTTGGACTACTTCAGGGTCTCACTGAAGCCCTGGCCCAGAGCCGAGAAGTCCAGGAACTGCCTTATGTCACAGGAGTAAGACCCCATCTGTATGGGGGAATGGGACAGGACAAATGGAGGTCTGGGGAAGAACGTAAGATGCAACATTGTAAGTCAAAGTTGATACTGAAAATTAAGTTCCAAAGCCAGATGCTTCCTGCCTCTTCCCGTATCCCCAGCCCCGGTGCCCCAAGGATGTTCCAAGGCATGTTGAGTGACCCAGGATCGGCTTGGCCCTGTCTAGCTGCTCCATCCCCCGCAGCCCTCTTTTATCCGGAGTTACTGCTGCAGACTGTCGATGCCCTTGAGAGCTTAGAGCTTGTGATTAGCAGCCAGGGTGTTCTGTTCTTTCCTAGATTCTCAGCCATGGCTCAGGATGTGATTCAGAGTGAGTGGCCACATAGTAAGTGCTTGCTGAACAAGTGAGAGCTGCTCTCCATTCATTCTCTATTTATTCTTTCAAAGATAATTCTCAGCCAGAAGCTTGACGTTGGGCGACGAACAGGAAGGAGCTGGCTGGACAGAAGGACATAGGGAGAGAGCTTAAATGTCTTATGGTCCTGTGGACGTCCAGTGTGGGGCTCAACTTAGTGGGCCTGAGAAGGTTTCCTGTGGGTCTGGAGAGTTGGATGAAGGCAGTGTGGGAACAACCTTTCCAGAGCCTGTGAAGATCATGTGCAGTGGTCCCACGGGAAGAGACAGCTTAGCAGGGGATGTAAGGCTGGCAACATCATCGTGATCACCACAGTCTTGTACTCTGTGGGGTGTATTATTTTATTTTTTAACTTAGTTAAGTGTCACTAACATCCTTCGTATTTTGTGCAAAAATAGAGGCACGGAAACATGGAGTGATTTGACCCATATCACATGACTATGGGTGGTAGCATTGGTGTCCGAGAGTGGTTGGCTCCAGAATAGTGATAAATCATAAGTTAGCCAGTGTCTGACTGTCTGTCTGTCTGTCTGTCTGTCTGTCTGTCTCTGGCCCTCCCCCTCTCTGTATGTGTGTGTTTCTGTCTGTCTGTCACTTCACCCCTCTCTGTATGTGTGTCTATCTGTCTGTCTGTCTCTGTCCTCTCTGTATGTGTATGTCTGTCTGTCTCTGTCCCTCCTCCCTCTCTCTGTATGTGTGTGTTTCTGTCTGTCTGTCTGTCTCTGTCCCTCCCCCTCTCTCTGTATGTGTGTGTGTGTCTGTCTGTCTGTCTGTCACTCCACTCCTCTCTGTATTCCCCCATGGGAATCTTGGCATGCAATTAGATATGGCTAGGTTTTGGTGGTAGCAGTCAACTTAGAGGATGTCTAGTTGACACTGACAGAGCTTCTGGCATGTTCTTACTGTTGAGTCTTTTCTTTCCTTGCCTCTGTGGATGGATCTGCTTTGTCTTGTTCCTTGTGAACAGGCCTGGAGCTGCAAGAATGGCTCCTATCACTTGGAACGATTGCTGGGGCTGCACCTCTGCAGGACTGGGTGAAGAATAGATGAGTTGATTGGCAACTTGGCCTTGAGCAATTGGCCAGGGGTAGAAATGGAAGAAAGGACTGATTCTGCCTTTTCTCTACCTACTTCAGAACCGACGGTCCAACCCCAAGTCTTCAGGGTCCTGTGGCAAGTCATGGTGCCCAGATCTTGCCCCCTGTGCCTTATAAATTTCTCTCCTGTACCAGTAACCACTTCCTCAGAAGCTGTGTGCCAGCAGCAAGGCGGGCAAGCTGGTGTCTTCAGCGTTCTGCTCACTGCCCATCGCTGCCTGCTCCGGAAAAGCACGTGAGCCGCACATTGGTGTTCGGAAAAATTAATGTTTTCAAGATGCGCTCCGCAGTCTTAGCACGTCTGTGCCTTTTTCTTTCACCAGCTGAAAGAAAAGAAGCATTCTTAGACAATTACTCCCCAAGGGAGCCCAAGGACTGGCTTTGTTTACCGAGTGTTTTTAGTTACAACACATGAAGGTCTGGGGATTTTTGGCTTTGAGTTTTTTTTTCTTTCTTTCTTTCTGTTTTTGGTTATAAAGATAGGTAGGTAGAAGATGAGTAGATTCTCAACAGGGTACTTGGAAATTTCAAAATTGTGAAAGGCATGCTCTTACGTGGGTACAGTTTTTGAGTCTTTGAGATAAATAACAGTAAAATATGACAGATGGAATTCAGGCTCTGGGCTTACCTTGGGCCAGCATTGTACCCCTGTTTGGAGTCATCCATCTGCATCTATTTGATGCTACATCTATCCTGAGAGCCCCTTCACTTCCCCTGGACTCCCTGCCCTCACAGTGTCTGTTGACAAATGCACTATGGGAGACACTGCCGTGATCAGAGACTATCTTCCTTTAGCCTGTGCCTCCTGTCACCTTTTGCAGCTCCCCACACCCAGTATATCCCACTGTGAATAGGGATGTGGGGCACTCAAAGCCTGTAGCATAAGGCAGGGATGCTCCACTAGAGAGCGCACGTTCTGACTCTCAGCACCTTATTTCCGGCAGATGCTACAAAGGGACCAAGCTGCTCTTCCCTCGTTGTTATCCATGTGGCCTCAAAATTATTCTAAAGCTCTACAGCAGTGGTTCTCAACCTGTGGGTCATGACCCCCTTGGGGTCACATATGAGACGTCCTCCTGCAGCTCAGATATTTACATTACAGTTCATAACAGCAGCAAAATCACAGTTATAAAGTAGCAATGAAATAATTTGGTTGGGGGTCACCACATGAGGAATGGTATTAAAGGATCACAGCGCGGTGAAGGTTAAGAACCATTGCTCTAGTCACTTCCTGGGTAGGACTTGAGAAGAAACAATGTTACTCTCACTGACCAACATCTCTTAAGATTTGTAAGCCACAAATAAATGAATAGCCTGAAAGGGACTGTGGTTGCTGCTAAAACTCTTTAAGTTCACAGACCGCTCATCTGGGTTCCTGTGGCAAGTGAAGGCTGTGGGGCTAAGCAGGGGGTGAATGGCGAGTGTCTGATATACCAGTGGAACTTCCTCTAACAGCCACTTAGGTGGATAAGCCTGGTGGTGATTCCAAGTTGGGAGCTGTCTGTAACCATCTCACATTCTGTATCCTGTGAGTGGGGAGTGGAGAAGGAAACTGTTGCCTGGCCCTGAGGGAAAAAAAGATCTGGGTTTCTATTTTTGTCAGCCTGAAATGCTGTGAAAATTGCCAAAGTAACAAATGGCTATGCTACAAAGTTATACCATAAAAGCGTATTAAACACAGATCTCTGAGTGAATTCCCAAGTCCTTAGGGATAACTTCTCTCACCAGTTTGGTGAGTTTTCTATCCGAACTCTCTTGATGCACGCTAAAATAAATATTCGTGTGTGTGTGTGTGTGTGTGTGTGTGTGTGTGTGTGTGTGTGTGCACTTACAAAGTAGAATAATATAGGTATTGCCATTTATTTTGAAAACCGCATATAGAACATAGAACAGAGCATAGACACCCTTTCATATCGCAATGCATCAAATTACTTGTCCTTATTAAAGGTTTTTAAATACAATGTAGACGTTCGTAGTTTAGCTTAATGAATTATCTATTGTTAGTAATTTGGATTACTCTTTCTTTTTTTGCCTGTTTTTGTTTACTGACCGAATACGTTGCTGTGTGTACAGGTACTGATCCTATAGTAGGTGAGGGTCTTAGCGGGAGAATTGCTGGACTGAAGACTATGCATGCTAGAAATGTTAATAGGTTCTGCCAAGTTGATATCTAAAAATCTTATATCAATCTCCTCTCCAGCATGACTGTGGCCTTTTGTTTGTTTCGTCAAGTGGATTGGTAAAATGTGGCCTGTCGTTACTATTTTTACTTCAAATTTTCCTCATTATAGTTTCCCTCAGACATTTGTATTTCCATGTTTGTGAATTATCTGTTTATATATTTACTTATTTTTAGAGTTTATATTTTATACTGACTACTTTTTCTAATGTTCTAAGCAGTTTCTTATAAGCTAAGAATATTAACCCTTTGAATTATGTATTGAGGCAAATGTGGCAAACATTTGTCTCTTGGGTGCTATTTTGGTACTTGTTCATGTTTTTAAAATTTTTACATACACTTTTTTCTTTGAGAACTTAAAATATATGCAAATATAATGCATTCACAATGTTAAAAATTCAATATTTTAAGTGTTTTTATATAACCCTCTGCCTAGATACTTCCCCAAGGTAACCATTAGTATTGGGTCCTTGTGAATATTCCCAGTGTTTTGTTTTGTGAATGTAGACAGTCTAAATCTAGATGGCACTGATTTCTTATCAAGAGCTGTTTAATATTAACTCTAAGCTAAACAAGCTAAAACCCGAAACCAAAAAATGATGCTCCTAAGGTTTGGGGTTTTGGAATATTTTGAAGTTTCGGATTGGCGATGATCACCTAGTAAATTATATGCCAATACCATAAAACCTAAAAAACTAAAACCAGAAACACTTCTGGTCACAACAACTTGGCTAAAGTATTCCTGTGTACTGTTCTATGTTTTGGGTCTTCAAGTTAATTTAGAGTTTTAGGGGTGGGAGTAGAAGTGCTGGAGATTAAATCTAAGGCCTCACTCAGGTAAGGCAGATTCTGTACTTCTGAGCTGCAGCTCCTGCCCTTCAATGATTCATCCTGAGGTCCTTGGCTAACTCACAGAAAGGCTCCTTCCTAATTCTTCCCCTAGAGCCTCGTGCTCTCCCATCAATGACAGTTGAGTGGGCTTTGGGTTTTTGTGCTTCTGTATATCCTCAAGAAATATTGAAAACAGTGTACTCTTCCACATATTTAACTTTTTTAGCGCAAAGTTTAAATAGTTGCAAATAATGTATTTTCTAGCCTGTTGAATATTGTATATAGGCTTTAAATAAATTTTCTTCAAAATCTCGGAGCTGTAGATTTACATGAATTGGAAAACACACATCTCAGGAAAGCAAGCAGCCAAATCAGATGTATTCACTTCCTGTCAGAGACCGGCTGCCTTCTTTTTTTAAAATTCAAGCAAGCATGTTAATTAGACACCCTCTGTGACAGCCCTGTCTTCAGGATTCTAATTCTAAGATCAGTAGACAGGTAGATAAATAGACTAGCCGCGCTCTTTGTCTCCTCGATGAAATGAGGCACAGCCATTTTGCAAGGCTTTTTCATGATCTTACCTCATCTGTGACTTTGCCTGCGCTCATGTACTCACCACCCCCTCGTCTGACTTATCCAGGATACTATAACAAATCCCCCAAACTACATCACTTTAGACACTAGCCTTTCTTATGATGATCACGGGTGACCGGGCAGCTCTGACATATACAGATTCTTTAGGTTCTACTGGGGAGAAGGGA
Source organism: Rattus norvegicus (assembly GCF_021556685.1). Classification (NCBI taxonomy): domain Eukaryota; kingdom Metazoa; phylum Chordata; class Mammalia; order Rodentia; family Muridae; genus Rattus; species Rattus norvegicus. Next base: position 80,018,784 of record NC_141544.1, read on the forward strand.
TAGCAGGAACCCCCACGAAGGCATGCTGGATGTTGTAGTGAGAATTTTGGACAGAAATAATAATATGCTCTCATTTTAATCCCAGGTGTGGGATGTGGGCTTGCTTCAGACTGTCTACGGCAGCTGACTATGATTTGCCTTGTGCGCCAGGAGGGGCATGATTTTGCCAGCTGCAGATAGTTTTTGTGATTGTATGACATTTGTAATTCTGGGGATTCTTCAGAGGGGAAATAAATGCTACATCCAGGGGTGGGTGCGGGGGGGCGGATAGGGTGTGTTGTTGGTTGGTTTTGATTTGTTAAGTTGTCCGATCCCAAGAAGAAACAATAAAAAGGAAGTAAATATCAGACAGTGAAGATCAAACTTGCCTCAGGGAACTCCCAATCAGCTCCCAATCAGCAGGAAGTAGTCTAACAATAATGTCTGCCCCCTTGCCCCTCTATCCTTTCCCCTCCCCAATCCAGTGTTAGGGAATTGGAAGGGTGGAAGAAAAGGGGTGGAGAAGGGCGGAAGAAAGAACACACAAAGTAACCAAAGTGGCTACAGGGTTCTGTGTATAGATGGGAGTTAGGACTCTGGGGAATTACTATGTAACATGGTTTCCCTCTGTGTAGCTTACACTTCTCATACCATGGTGGGAGACTCCAAGAGCAATTTTATTTATTCTTGACTCTGTTATTTTAAAATGTCTTTTGAAAAGTTAGGCAATATAGTACAATGGTAAAAGTTCAAAATGCACAGGAAGATTCATGGTGAAGAGTGGAGGTCTCCCAGCTGCTGTTCAGCCCCTGATTCCCATGTGATTTGTGTGTTCATCCAGAGAGTAGGGGAAAAAATAAAAGCACGCGTCTCATGCTCCGATACCCAAGTCTATCAATGCTTTCCGTCTTGAGGGTATGTGGTTTGTGTTTCATGATGTCTTTGACGAGGCTTTATTTGTGCATGACACGAGGCTAGGATTGATGGACCTTCAGGGACCCCAGTTCATTGATGCTCACTGCCTGAAGACCTCTGTGGTGCGAGGGCTGTCTACGTGGCTAATCATTTTTAAGAAATGTCAACACAATTCACCTGCTGAAAAATAATTACCACGAATAATAATGATGATAATAATAATTATTACCACCGTTGTTGTTGTTTTGAAACAGTCTCATTCTATAGTCCAGGCTGGCTTGAACTCGTGTTCCTCCTGCCTCAGCCTCCTCGATAAGGAGTTGTAAGCGAGAGTTACACCTCTGTCTGATTCTTCTGTCTTTGGATAGAAGAACTAAGAGACTCGTGAGAAGGCTCAGCAGTTGTAGGTGCTTACCTCGGAGACCGACTTCTTAAATATTGATCGCGGTACACATGTGGCACAAGGAGAGAACTGACTCCTTCAAGTTGTCCTCTGAGACAGACAGACAGATAGACACATGCACCTACACCCACATGCACATGCACACACACATAAAATCAAAATTTAAAGAACAAAGAAAATAAAGAAAATAAGAACCAAGGAATTGGCTAGTATGTAACTGTCATGTTACCTTGGATGGGCATGTATATAAATAGTAGGGATTATTTTTATCAGGTTTAATAGTGAGTTGTTATATATACATATTTTTTAAAGGGGGAAAATTCCCAAGAGGATTTTTTCTTAAAGTGTTGGCTTTAGATATATGCTAACCAAAATGTAACATTTCCTCGGTGACGTGACGAGCCCTTTTTAGTTCCATTGTGCTTCATGCTCACAGCTGTCAACCCTGGTGTTAATAGCATGGTGCTTTGTCTTTGCTGGACTGAATTGGTAGGGTAGGACTTCACAAAGGTTTGGAGGAGATGGAGAAGGGTATGGGGTAAGAGAAAGGAGAGGCCCCTTGCAGGGACCATGTGAGCTTGTTTCTGGGGCAGTGACTGTTAACCTCATGTTCCTGATTCCCTGATGTGACCTAGAGAGTCGGAAGGAGCAGTAAGAGGAAACAAACCTGCTGAGAGGCTAGTAGCCCCTTGGCTTGAGGTGCCCTTACATCATGGCATCACAGCAGTTCCTGCGGGTAAAGAGACTGCTCTCAGTGGGATGGCATGGAGGAGCCATGCTGTTCACGTCACGATGGCTTCTGGGTAGACACAGCCCCTTGAATTGGGTTTTGGACCCTGGTTTCTTAGCCTTCCTTTTGAATTTGAGGTGCTTCAGGAAAGGCTGTCAGCCAGGTGGTCATGTGAGTGTGGAGGGTTGGGAGACTTAGGTGAAGAGACCTGAGCCTTCACTGCAGGTCAACCCTGATGTATAGACTTCACTTGTCTTCTACTGCCTTAGGGTGTCACCCTTTTCCAAAGTGTGACTATTTCTTAAGGGCCTAGTATTAATTTCTTATTAAGACACTGAAGAAGGGATCAGTTTATTATACCTCTGTGCATGGGACCTAGCTCAGAGGAAGCAGACCCAGATAGAGGAACCTTATACGGCTGAGAAACAGCTCTGTCAGTTGGTTGGGCTGTTGGGGTGGTGCCCTGAAGGTGGAGTTTGGTGCAGTGGGGAGCTTCTTGTGGTTTGCTGGAGAAGAAGGAGTCCTCAGAGGAGGACAGGGAAGGGTGAGGGTAGATTTCTTCTACTTGACAGAATGGTTTTAAGCTGGTGCTGTAAGAGGTTTTGTGATCTCTTTCTAGATTAGGAGAGAGAGAGAGAGATCTCCCTGAGGTCAGTGGTAAACAACGGGAAAGCTACATAAATGGCAGGGTCAGTGCAGGCCAATCAGCCCTGTCTTGAGGTGACATTTAAAGCCATCGTACAGATCGGCAGTGGACCTGGGGCAGAAGGAATGTTTTCTGAAGCTCAAAGGGAGCCAAGGATCAATTGTGTGTCTAAGAGCCATTTTGTCTACCCCTTCCTGTGTGGTCCTCTGCTAGATCTCTCTCTACTTTGGAGAGCCTTCCAGGAGAGAGAACTCAGGGTTCCTCTGTCCTGGACTCCTAGGGTGTGTGGGCAGGCAGGGTACTTTGTGGAGTTTAACCAAAATACTGAAATGAAGCCAGTGCTGAAAGTAAGAGAGGAGAGCTGTGACAGAGCAGACAGATCACCATCAAAGAATCACCCAGGGGAGCTGAGTAAAGATTCAGGCCTCTGGGAGTGCGGCATCTGCATGAACTGCCACCCCTCCAAGGTGAATCTGCTGCCCATTAAACTTTGAGAACTCTGAGATGAGAATGGTGACATTAGCTGGAGAGGCCTCTTGGGAGAGGTGGACTTAGATTTCAGAGTCTGGGTGATAAGTCTTTCAGATATTGTCCTCATGTGAGGACCCAAGGAGTGTGTTCACCTGGGGACACCCGGCTCTCACAGGAGAGGCTGGCAAGCGTCCACACCATTCCCTAGATGGTGTTTCCGAGATGTCCTGACTTCCACTTACCGCTTGGGCAGTATTTGCTGAGGGGACAGAAGTGCTGTGGAAGGTGACTGAGGATGGTGTCTGCCAGAGGGTTTGGTTCATGTTGGAGCCAAAGCACAACTTGCAGGGCAAAATGGTTGGCTGGCTGAGCCTACTTCCTGGTGTGGGGTAGGAGGAGAACACGGTGTCTGTTGAGCAGTCTTCATTCTGGTTCACAGATACCAGCAGCTGTGCCACCTCACGTGTGGCCTTTACTTGCCGGTTAGCTGCACGCATCTGAGGCATGTGGATTGTGCCACTGAGGGAGCAGAGGTCCCGGTTGTCCTGGGAGGTGAGTGGGGAACTCTCTGGGACCTGATTGGTTCTCTCCTCCCTCACTTCTTCTTGCCTTCTGCTCCATCCACTTATGCTGGCTTTATCCGGTTGAGAACACAGTGTTTCTTCTTTTGGGTGGGTGAAAAGATGGAGAGAGAACAGTGCCAAGAAAGGAAGAAGGAACGCCGAAGGGAAGGGAACACATCGTGGTTGTGGCAGTGAGTATCTGCAGAGGAACCAGGCAGGCAGCAGCCCTCTGCAGTGGTTGGGTGCTATTGGCCTGCAGTCACTGATTTCAGCGGAGGGGGAAAGAGCCACACAGACAGGAATGGCTGCCCCCGCTTTGTCTATCATGAAAGAGCCACCGTCCTATCATTGTTTAAGACAAAACAATAACAACAACAACACCCTACCTACCTAATAAGGTCCTGTCCTGGCAACGTTCTGTCCTTTCTAATTGCACCACAGCTGAATGGCAAGCCTAGCAGTCTCTTAGAACATTTTATTCAACTTCTACCATGGCTGTTTTAAAGGAAGGCTTACAAGGCTCTGTGGGAATAGCAGAAATGAGCGGCGGTGGGCTGGGAAGCACCAAGACGCCCTGCTTAAAGGACTGAAGCCAACTGAGAGTAAAATTCCAGGCTGAATAGCTTCCTCCTGGGTTTGACCCAATGGGTGATGCTGTGTTCCAGGGCTCACTGTGTGTGGCGAGGTGCGTGCACCCATGTTGTTCTTAATTCTTTCTTCTGTAGAGAATGACACCAAGTAAGAGAGGAGCTCCAGTTGGCCTCCTCCTTCAGGCCCACTATCAGCACCAATAGAGAGTTATAGTTTATATATGTGCTTATAAGGGCATGAGGGCTGCCTGTCTGTTCCCCAGGTGATGCTCCTCCCACAGTCCCTCTCTGTCCAGGTCTTCTGTTGCGGTAGGAGTCTCACATTTCAAGTTTCATTTAAGAGGCTTTAGGAAAAAATGACTTTGGCATTCTTATTTGGAAATGCGCTCTCTGGCCAACTGTAAGCCACTGACCAATGGGACATATCAAAGGCTTGTTTGTCAGTCATCATATATTCTGTGCCTGTGGCATGCTGGCACTGCCCCTGCTTCTTGAGCACTGCTGTTAGCATAGCCCCACTGTGAAGGTCTTCCACCTCTCCAGGAAAGGTGCTACATTCTCTAGGGAATGTCAAGGTCCAGAAAACGTGATGAGGGGGAGCCAGCTCACACCTATGTACCATTTGAAACTTGTTCAACTTCTTGAAAGATGACTTTGGTTCTCTTTAGACAGGGAAGGTAATTCTTCTCCAACAGAGCTCTCGGGGTGGTTAGGGCCCAAAGGAGCTGACAGATGCGAAAGTACTTTGTGAGCTAAGAAGTACTGGCCACATGTGAGTGAGCCATAGAGTCTTGTTATTCACAAAAGGGAGGACTATGGACCATTTCTCTCCAGAGAGGAGAGGACTTTGCATTTTTGTGTTAATGACTCACGAGATTCTTGTCCATTTAAGGCAGTAACAAAATTGCACTAACAGAGCCTGAGAGGTATCTCCTTGGGTGGTGAGGACTCCGCTGTGTCCCACAGCTGCCCTTTAAGAGGTAAGAAGGATACTGGGCAGGGCAAGGGGTGGAGATTGTGGCTCCACCTACTTTCTCCCTCTTCCTGCTAGTTCCTGGACGTGCCTCCTGCCTAGTCTGAGTCCTTTAGAAACATGCAAACTATTTCTTTTGGCTCTTTTAAAGGAAGGCTTATGGGGCTCTGTGGGAATAGCAGAAATGAGTGGGGGTGGGCTGGAGAGCACCAAGACGCCCTACTTAAAGGATTGAAGCCAACCGAGAGTAAAATTCCAGGCTGAACAGCTTCCTCTTGGGTTTGACCCAATGGGTGATGAGTCCCAGAAATGGCAGATGCTGGAGGAGAGCCCCTTTGACTCCAGATGCCTGATGGAGACCAGGAGGCTGGGAGTAGAAGCTGCCATAGGTAAGCCGAAAAACAGCTGTGGGGAATGTGCACTTGGCTGTTGAATGGAGGTGCTCTACACCTGGAGTCCCCTCTGCTTTCCTTTCTGTGATCAGGATCCCCTGTCACCCGAGGGACAGCCTTCTCATGTAAGTGGCCAGCCTACTGACCAAGCAGCCTCAAGGGAGGCAAGAATAGAGCACTCTGCTCCTGCTCTTGAAACGTCTGCAAGCCTGAGTCAGTGTCCAGAGGCTGACGTGCTACAGTCAAGCGATAGTCAACGCTTCTCCTGCCTTCCACGTGGAAAGGTGTGGGTTACCTAGAATCCCTTGCTTGTTCTTTCAGTCAGTCGACACTCACTTGCATTAAAGATTGAAGTAAAAGTCACTTGAATGCTTCTGAGATAAGGCACTACATTAGGCACCTTGAAGATTAAGGAGCAGATCTGAACTCCATGTCGTTTATGTTTCGGTAAGGTAGACAAATTGTATACAGAAGAGAAAGTGGATTGAAGATGACGTATAAAGGAAGGAAGATTGGGGACGGCCTGGACTCTGTGGCATTTGAGTCAGACATTGGAAGATTTAGGGTTTGACCCTAAGAAGGGGTACGGAGAGAAGGGGCCCTGACAGGAGGTATTGGATCAGGGGCATAGGATTAGAAGGTCAGAACTATAGCGAACCATTTTGTAGGGGCAGGGGAGAAGGGCAAAGAGAACCTTTTGTCTGCTTCACTTACCTGTGACACCAGGAGCTTCCCTCCTTCGTGCTGAGCCTCATAGTTCCTCTGTGAATAAAATGCTGGTCTTTCCAGTCATAGAGGAGGAAGCTGAGGCAGAAGGCCAAGAGGTGTTAAGTAAGAACCAGGATTTGAACTTGAAAGTAGCATTGCAGTGCCCAGTCTCTCCTTAATAGAATCTCTGAGGGGAAGTAGGGAGAAAGGACCCACAAGCCCTTTTCTAGTTGTGAGGGTCTAACAGATTTGGACAGGGAGCACCTGAGGTCCTCACAACGAGGCAGTCGGACTCCTGGACTTTTTGGACTGATTCCAGAGTCCAGGATGGTTGAGCATCTGGCTTCTCATTCATCCAACTATTGGGAGAGCCACTGGCCTCTGTGTGGGAGGAGATACTAGAATGAAATTTTAAACGTGGCCTTCTCTGTGGATTTTCATTCCCAGGGCTACCTCAAACCTTGCTACTGTGCAAGAGCCCTCCCTGACTCCCTCCCCCGCACTCCAGCCTCCCCTGGGGTTCATGCAGGCTCAGTCTGCACACGGCGTGTTCTGCATTTGCTCCTTTGTTGCTGTGAAACGGGCTCACAGCACAGTCAGCCCCTGTGTGGGAGGACTGGTGGCTGTCTTTACAGGCAGGCATTTGCTTAGAGCAGGCTGCGTGTGAGCCCAACACCCGAGAATCTGCCCTCCTTGAGTCGGTGGTGGTGGTGGTGGTGGGATGAGGCTCTGTCCTGGAGACTGGCTGTGAAGGATGAGTTCAGGGTGGGATGACGGACCGCTTCTGGGACCAGTGGTATCTTTGGTATCTCCGCTTGCTTCGGCTTCTGGATCGAGGTATCCTGAGTGCGTATCTGGTCGTGTGTCTCTCTGTGTATGGGTGTATGTATATAAGCATATGTGTGTGAGAGAGGCATAGACAGAGAAAGGGATAGCAGAGATGGGAGTGGAGGGGCAAGAGAAAGAAGAGGGCATGGAGCAATGGCAAGCAGCCAACCTACAGCAGATGAAAGAGGGGCTGTTTTCCTGGGGACATGACCTAGCTGGGCGTGGGGAGCACAGAATCATTTGGGGGACAGCTGTACAGCACAGTCAGGTTTCTTGCTGGGGTTTTTCACCCAGCAACTTAAACTGTCTTTCGGGGCTCTCTACAGAGCACATGGGAAGTGATGCAGGGAGGAGAATGGTCCCTGCAGCTGAATGCTGGGGGAGACCTTTGCTGATCCCTCTCTCAGTCCAGCTCTGTGACCATAGCTGGATTTGTGTGTTCCTCTGAGCTTGTTTCCCCATCTGCGAAATGGGCATCCAGGCCCTATCTGCCATCGTTGTTGCTTCATTCCTGCATGTAAAATGTGCCGTCACCTCTAGTGTGCACACTAGGTACTCAGTTAATGCAAAGTTCCCCCGTGCCTGGCTCTCGTCAGCATCATAGAGCTACAGCACTCGTCCTGGGGACAGCTCCCTTTGTGGCCTGTCTGTAGATAGAGTCCTCGAGAATTTGTGGTTAGGGAAAAGAGAGCCAGCTCGACTCGTCAAGTTACTCTGACCTTAATACACGTCAGCCACCTTTATTGCTGCAATCAAATATCCTGGTGCTTTCCCACAAGTCCAGACCCTCCACTGTAAAGAAAGACCACTAGGAACTTCATGTAGCAATTGCTTTTTAAAATGTTGGCTGTGCATTCGAAAGCTTTTGGCTCCTTTAAGAAGTTTTGGCAAGAGCGAGACAAAATCTTTCATGAAAATATGGTCCTGGCAAAGCTCTGCTACCCACCTCAAACAATATCCCTCTCATCAGGGGTCGTCTCAGGTCCAGCCGGAGGCAGATACCAGGTGGAAGCAGAGCTGCCCAGAGCAGGTGTGCCGGGGCTTTATCGGAGGAGAAATCAAAGATGGAGGGACCCAAGCCAGCATACATGGGAAGCAGGCTTTCGAGAGCACCCAGAAACACCTCTGGGAAGCCAGACTTGAGATGAGATGAGGATAGAGAAGGGAGCCAGGACTTTGTGATGGTGGAGCTCAAAGATGGGGGAGGGTAAGACAACCACCTCTTTTCTGTGTGATCTCAGCAAGTTATCACCCCCCACCCCCATGTCTCTGTGTCTCCTCTCCTCCCATTATAAAAAGAGATGGCTACAGCAATGATGCCCATTTGAGGCGTCCCTGTAGGGGTTAAGTGAGAGGTCCCAGTGCCAGGAACAAAATGCCCCTTGACTGTTAGGGCTCATCAACATCTAGTTCCCACTCTCCTGCCGACTTCCCGGGAAAGGCAGGAACAGGTGGCATGCAGCAGCCCAGAGCTGAGTAAGCTGCGGAAGAGCTGTGAGAGGCATGGAAACAATGTATATTCTTGTGAACAGAGGCCATGCTCAGATTAGCATATCATACCAATTTAAAGAAGAAACTAGATGCCAAAATATAAGTTATATTTATTTTCAATTTTCACAAAATGCTGGAACCCATGAACTGCCAACTTGTTCCAAGTACTAGCTTCATTACTCTCTAAGGGTCCTTGAATAAATAATTTGTCTTCAGCTCATCAGTCTTGGCTCAAAAAAAATGGGAGCATTAGTAATACCTACACCATACAGTTTGCAGGATCTCACATGATGAATTTGTGGATTTTCGGGTTCCCTAAATAGCAGAAATTGGCTGCCAGAAATGTGCATTCGTGCCGGCACGTTTGACCGTAGCGTGCATTCGCTATGGTCATTCCTGTAAACAGTGTCTCTAGGGGCTTCCTTAACATGAGGTCCAGACTGTTAGGGTCTCTGCTATCAATCAGGGCTGTTTTGGGTTGGACATTGCTCATGTCGCTCAGCTTTAGTTACTAGGTAACACAGTATTCTAAATGCCCACATGATACACATATATCAACGTTCAAACAGGATTCTTCCTATAGCAACTACTGTAATGCTAGCCGTCCTGGCATAGGAAATGGCACGTTGTGCAGATTGAGCTGGCTTGTGAGAAACGCTCAGCAAACATTAGTTGGATAAATGAGTGGATGAGCGAAGGGCCTGCCTTCCAGAGCAGCGAAGAGATTTCCCTCAGGTCTCCAGGGAAACAGAATGCAGCTCCCTTCCTCTGTTTTAGGATTTTCTTTTTTATCTCCTTTGCCATTGCTCTGCCTTATGTCATCTTGAAAGCCATGGGCCTCGAGAAAGTAAGGAGGGACTAAGGGATGAAAAGAGGCAGGGGATGATGGGTTGATCCCAGGAAATTGAAATGACGGACAGGCTGTTTGCTCTGGTTGGCTGCGACCGGAGGAAAGGTGAATCTGTGACTTAACACACTTAAAAAGGGAGGAGACATCAGAACGCACTGCGGAGCAGGAACAAACTTTACAGAAAACAACCATGCGTGCTCTCTTAGACACACATTCCCATCTCCCCTGTCATTGTTCAGCTAATGGTCAGGCTTGAAAACTAAGTCTGTTGTTTTTGAGAGCATGACTGAACTGTATACAAGGAGTTATTTGATAAGGGTGTGCCAGCCTGTTCATACCCTACATTTTGATGATTTATTCTCATTAGTAACAGATACAGTTTTTACTTTGTGTGTGCTGGATGTTTATCAACTCTACTGCTATGATCTGGGCTTGTAGACATTGGCTGAGGAGATAGTGGCCATGATGGAGACAACGTCGGCCAGAGGAGAAAAGCTCATCTAGATCAGAAATGAAGAAGCAGCCTGGCCTGCATAATTGAGGTCTAGTGCATCTGCAGGGACCTGATGGGTCTGGGGAGGGTTTACCACCGTGTAACTTACTGCTGGAGCAATATCTGGAGGATGATCTACTCTGCCCAGTGTTTGATTGTGCCGTGCTGCCAAGCCTCACCTCACCCCATCGGTGTGGCTCCCCCTAACCCTACCTGTTCCTCATGACTAGCACCTCATCCTCACTCTGGCTTCCCCCCCTTCCTGCCATAACACACAGCCTCAGATGTCTGCTGGTGCAGCTTCCCTGCCCACCCAGCCCCTGTTAGTTTTCTCTTTCCTAGTGTCCCGGTACAACCTCATGATATCTGTGCCCTAGTTCTCTGATGCTTGTCTACTACGTTTCAATCCATCTCCAAATTTCTGTCCATTTCATTATTGTGCTCTCTTCTCCCTCTTTTTCCTACTTTCTCCTGTCTCCTCCTCTCTTTCTCCCTCCTCCCTGTGTTTTCAGGTAGAGGTCAAAGGTCAACATTGGTTGCTGTTCCTTGTGAGTATTTTGTTGGTTTTGTTTTTGTTTTCAGACTGGTCTTGTATTCAGTCTGGAGCTCTCTGAGTAGGATATGCTGGGTGTCCAGTGAGCCCCAGATACCTACCTATCATATGCTGCCCTAGTGCTGGAATTCTAAGCATATGCTGTCTTGTTTTGCTTTTTGTACACGGGTGTTGGGGATCAAACTCAGGTTCTTATGCTTGCAAACACGTTACTGACTGAGCCATCCTTCTAGCTCTCCTCTAGCTTTTTTATGCCATCATGTTTTATCCCCAATCTATTATTTTCTTTTTAAAATAACTTCATGTATAAAATGGAGTCAAATTAAAATTATATAAAAGAAAATATAGTGTAGAAGATTTTTGGTTTCAGTAAAAATGGTGTTTGGAAACATCTAAATGGTAGGTCAAATTCACAACCTATACTTTAGGCTGCTTGAGTTTTTTCTTGGGGCATTGTCTGCTTTCTGATGAATACCATAAAGCACTTGGGATTTTGCACCCCAAACCATGAATCATCTGGGATTCGTGGCACAGCACAGTGTTTCTGTTCCCTTCCAGCCTCGACCCAGGCAACTGGATTAGAACCCCTGGCAGGGACTGGCACTGGTGTCTCTGCCAGTGATTCTGATGGAGCCAAGGCTGGGGGCTGCTTTTTTTGCCATCTTTTAATGTGATGCCAGAGAGGGAGGGCAGAATGACTCTGGGGCAAAATAACAAAGGAATGGAGATAATCCATCAGGGCAGGAATAGCAAATACAGAGTAACGAGAGGGTAAGCCAGAAACAATGGAAACAAAGGCAATCTGTAGGGTATAATCTGTGTAACTTTACTTAGAAGCTATAGACATTTTGTATCATTACCTAACTAAACCCTGACTTCCCCTCATATTCCTGGGGAAACATTTGCCCAGTGCTCCAGAAGGTTGATTAGCCCCAGCTCGCTTTGTGTTTACAAAAATATTACCCTATTTGTTCAAGGTAAGTTCCATCATCATTGGGCCAGTACTACTGCCCTCTGCTAGAACCAGAGAATGGATGCTCTTCAGGGAGATGGGAAAAGAGGGGACTTCTTGCCCACAGCTTTCACCGAGTAAGGCCTCACTCTGACCAGAAATCTACTTGAGATTGTCACTAACGTCCCCATCTTCTTGACTGCTGCTCTCTGTTGTCCCAACCTTCAGAACTCTCAATCATTCCAGTCCAAGGACTGACTCTGCCTAAGTACAGTGCAGGGTCTAGAGGAAGCTAGCCCTCCTAGCCTAGCTTGTGAAGGCTCTTTGGGCAGTCTTGTCCTTACTACTCTTGTCCCAGGTTCCTGTCATTGACAGATGCTATGTCTTTGGCTTCCTGACAGCCTAGTTACCTGCACAGCTTTGGCCCCTGCCTGGATTGTGCTTGGTGCCTCTCTGCTCAGACCAGACCGCCACAGGCGCCATTGCTTATGGTGGCTATCTGTCCTGTTCCGGTTAGTGCTTGTGTGTGCCCTTGGTATGACATGTGGCTTCTTTGGATACATTTCTATGACATATTACTTCCCTTGGAGAGTCACTGAGAGAAAGAAGAGAACAGCATGCAACATGTGTATGAAAAGTATCTTGGGTGAGCCAGCTGTGCTGGAGTTTCTCTAATGAGAGGTTTGGTTCTAATCTTTCCACTTGAGCTGAATATTCATATCAGACCAAGTTCCCTTAGCTTGGCTTTTAAAGTCACCAGGATATGCCTATCAGAGGAATGGGGCTTCTTATCTGATAAGCAATTTGAAACATGGCCACAGAATCATCCCTTATGTGTCCTGCCTTTGCCAGAGCCTCCTCAGACCTCTCCTCTTTGTTTCCTTTCAAAACGCCTGAAGCCTCCTTTACGGGTGATGGCCCACATTCCTCCCTTTCTCAGATCCTGACTCCTATGTCCTCCAGAAAAAGTGCCTGAATTACTCACACCCGGTTCTCTGCAGGCTCATAGGCACTGGGGTGCAGAGTCCAGGGATCAGGGTTTAGGGTGTCCTGTGGATAGTAATTATGCATGCCTCATGGTATTGTTCTGCACAGTGAAGGAGGTCAGATGTGTGGCCAGCACCTAATGCCAGCAAATATTCAATATGGGCGCTTTTCCCTTGGGATTTCTGTAGCTGTTTTGGAACTTAGTGGCTGCTTCAAGGGGTCATTTTTTTTTTACCCATTACGAGTAAAGGGCAGGCCTTGGTCCCCCTCATCCTTTTGATTTTTCCCCTAAACACTTAGGTCAAAGTTGTATTCTAATGGGAAATCTAGAAAATTTACATTGACTAAAAGAGTATCTGAACACTCCAAGAGCAAGGATTACCACAGCGTCAGTTAGGAGTTAAAAAGAGAGCAGTAAGGATTTGATAATTGTCCAGTAGCATATCCCCTGTGGTCTGCAGTGCCCTTCTCTGGCAGATCACATTGCTTCCCACTTTATAGACGGGGAGCAGCCATGTCGAAGCAATTACTTTGCTGAAATCACACAACCGCTAAGAGAAAAGCCAAGGTTATCCCACATAGGATGGGTTAGCTCCTACAATGACTGGCACACACATAGAGATTCCCACATCTCCATGCTCAGCATGCATTTGAAACGGTGTCCAGCTACCTCCCCTGTTGGCAGATGGAGAGGATATCATTGACTGTGTTGTCTGTGGTGTGAGATCACCAGGTAAGATGTATCTAGGCCAAGTCCTGGGGGAAAGACACTGATAGCTTCTGTTTGGAGTACTGGTATGGAGTTTCCAAGCAGCAGGGCAGAGGTTACCATGATATGAGGAAAAGAAAGTAGCAAGGCTCCCCTGGGGTAACACGGCCTCCCAGGGCCTGTTCTTCTATTGAGGTCTACTGAATGGTTGCTGAAGGCCAAAGGTGTTTGCCTCAATGGTTAAAAAGCCAACTGAATTGCCAGCTTGCTTTTCACTTTGTGGATGGAGGTGGTTTGTGAAATTGTGAAAGTGATAAATTCTGTGTTGATGGTTGAAGGGCTAGTGATGTCTACAAGCATTGCCGGGGCAGGAGATCAGATCCCTGCACTCTGGAATGTTAGGCTTCATCATCTTCTGAAAGAACCAAAAGCTAGGGACTGGAGAGATGGTCCAATGGTTAAGAGCACCGACTGTGCTCAAGAGGAGCCAGGTTCAATTCCCGGTACCCACATGGTGGCTCACAAACACCTGAAATCCTAGTTCTAAGGGAATCTGATCCCTTCTGGTCTTCATGAGTACAAAGCAGAGGTGTGGTGACAGACATGCATGCAGGCCAAACATCTGTAGAGATAAAAAAAAAATTAACAAAACACATGAACGAAGTAACTGTAACCTCTCTGAATTTCTCATAGCCCACCCATCCAATTGCAGATTGCCTGTAAATAGATGCTCTTCTAACTCTAGTGAGTCATGGTTGTGCACAGGGCATACCCACAAAATCTACAAACACACACCAGTAACACCTACAGTACTTCTGTATGATATCATGGTATATATTTCTTGTGGAATCCCTAAATTAATGCTATGAATTCCTAGGAGGGAGAAATAAATTGGGTGGGTGAAGAAAGGCATGCTCGTTCATCTAATAAATATCCTCTAAGGACCTACTATGTGCTATGCTGTGTTTGAGGATCTGGGTATAGTGTTGAAGGAGACTTGTCCTCATGAATCTTTAGGTCCAATGAGAGGAAGGGTAATGTCAACGGAATAGACAATACGGTGACTTAATTATGAGGGGGAGATGAGAGGATACAGAGCTTTTATATGGTGAGAGCTGGAGCGGGGAGAGAGCTTGAGGTCACTCTGCTTACGTCAGGTTGCAAACAATTGGTGGCAGGGTGATAGCATGCCATTAAAATGTATTGTATAACACTCATGTGTCAGGGAGTAGACTAAGGAGCTGGGAATCCCACAAAGCCTATCCTGGGGTACTTATAGTCTAAGGAAGTACTCGGATGATGCACAGAAGATACTTTACAACGAAATTGGTAAGTAAAATTAACCAGAACTCCATAGGAAGAAAGAAAAACTATTCATGTGGAGGAGTATGTCTTTCCAGAATATCAAACAGAACTGAAGTCAGACAGTCTGGTCAGTGAAATAGGCCAAGGCACAGTGAGGCCTGCAGGGGATACTAGCTGAAGTAGAGGGACGTTCAAAGATGTGACTACTTTTGGGGTTGAATGACACTTTCACAGGGGGGGCACCTAAGACCATGGGAAAACACATATTTATGTAATGAATCATAATAGTAGCAAAATTACAGCTACAAAGTAGTAATGAAAATAATTTTATGGTGGTGGGCTGTCATCACAATATGAAGAACTGTGTTAAAGGGTTGCAGTATTAGAAGGTTGAGAACCACTGCTCTACCAGCAGCAATCTGTCTGTGACCCTAGGGAGCAGTTGAAGTAGAAGACGCATGATTTGAGCCAGATGCCTAGAAGAGACAGTGATGTTGATAATAGTCCAGGGAAGACAGCACAGGGTAGACAGATTGTGGAAACCAGAGACTTGAGAAGCTGTTTCTTAAGAGTCGGAAGAACAAGCAAAGACTTTGAGGGGAATGAGTGGGGTAGTTAGGGATCCTCGTGCAGGGGGTGGGACAGTGTTGAAGGGTTTGGTGACAGAAGGCATTGATGCCTGCTTACACCATCGTTTCAGTGCCTCGGCGATGAGCAACCAGATTGCAGTGGGAGGAAGTGGTGAGGATGAGGCAGCAGCCAGCACGTACTGTCTGTTTGAGAAATATGTCAGAAAATACAAGGTAAAAATAGACCGGTGGTTGGTGGGACATTAGGGTCAAGTGGCAATTTCATTTAAGAAGGGAGACCTGAACCTGAACGTACTTAAGGTTGGGGACAGGGCAGCGACAGAAGTTGACAGAAGTTAGGAAACGGTGAACAGGAGTGGATTTACAAATCGACTTGTAAATGCTTAGTACTGTTGGTGAATCTAGGCAGTCAAGGCATTGTGCTGCTTACTGGGGATACAGCATGAATAAAGCATGAGGTCTTCGTAGAGTTTGCCTCTAGAGAACGAGCAGACAGCACAGGAGTCAAGCAACAGTTGGATTTTTAAGAGCAGCTTGTAGCAAGTGCTACAAAGTTCAGAAGAGGCCTGGGAAGCAGAAGGTAGCCAGATCAGAAAGTGCACATACTACTGGGAGACCAGAGAATGGGGTGCTCTCTGTTGGGAGGAAGAAAAGAGGACTTAGAAAATTATTTAAGAAGAAAAAAATAAAAAAATTAGCATTTCGAGTTCAGATTTCTCCCTCCCTCCCTCCCTTCCTTCCTCCCTTCCTTCCTTCCTTCCTTCCTTCCCTCCTACCTTCCTTCCTTCCTTTTTGAAATAGTCAATCATGGGCTAAGACTAGAGATATGAGGTAATATGTGACCTTAGATGGGACCTGATCTGCTGCATTCAGATCCACAGTCAATCTGTGATTAAGAAGATGCCGTTATATAGATGAGTTAACTAGAAGGACAGAGAGGACCCAGAGCGGGAAAGTGTGTGTGTGTGTGTGTGTGTGTGTGTGTGTGTGTGTGTGTGTGTGTGTGTGTGTCTATGTCTCTATGTATCTTTCTATGTGTGTATGTCTGTGTGTGTCTCTGTGTATGAGTCTGGGTATGTCTATGTATATCTCTGTGTGTGTCTCTCTGTATATGTCTCTGTGTCTGTGTGTCTGTGTGTGTTTATGTCTCGTGTGTGTGTGTGTGTGTGTGACTGTGTGTGTGTGTATGTCTGTGTATGTCGGTGTGTGTGTGTGTGTGTGTGTGTGTGTGTGTGTGTGTATGTCTGTTCACCTGGAGACATTGTCACTGAACTAATTTGGGCCAGCTCAGGGAGGACTTTTGTGTCATCAAGAGTCCAGTCTCTTCTCCCTGCTCTGTACAAAGCAGGAGCGATGGGGTGGAATTGGCACCCGCACATGGAGTGGTTGAAGACTGATGCATCAGGTGACCCATATGTGCATCTCTTACTGTATGCTCTGACTTGAGCACTTGGATCTTCAAGGATTTGAACAGAGTGAAGGAAAAGGGCTCCAATGGTAAGGCATAAAGTGGTGCTCTAAGGAAATGAGGCTGGGGCATGGCTAGGTTGAAACGAGAGACATCAGGGTGAGTGAGATCAACAAGGAGAGAAAAGGCCTGTCCTCCTTACCCTCTTTTCATGCATATTTGTTTCCTAGCAAAATGAGGGTGTAGATTTTAGAGACCTCTTAATTTAAGGGATAAGGAAACTCAATCCTAAAGAGATGGTTTAATTTGGCAAAACCATAGTTAGTTATTAGCTGAGGGAGAGGTGATGTCAGAAAACTCCAAGTTGAGGCCTTATTTCATTATCTTCCTGTTTGCAGCCTCATTCTACCATCTCCACTCCTTCCAGACCTTTCCGGGCTGAGGTGGGAATCCAGGGACTATGCATGCTAGACAAATAGTCTACACACTAAGATATATCTATGGGGTTTTTTCTTTTTTCTGAGATGGAGTCTTCCTATAGCCCAGGCAGACCTTGAACTCAGATCTGCTTCTGTCTCACATTCTCAAGTGATAGAATGGGTGGCATGTACCACCACAGCCAACTCCAGCTTCTCTCCCATTCATCTAGGAGTCGTCACTGTATCCGGAAGAATGGGCAGACTTAAGAGGTCATGGGTTTGATTCTAGTTTAGATCCAAGCTTTTAAGGATCCAGGCAAACTTAAGAACCCCCAATGTCAGAACTGTACTTGGTCCTTCCTGGTAGTAATTGTGTAGCAGAGTGAGTTAGAAGTGGGGTCTCCTGCCTCTCTGCTGCTTCAGCGGAATTGTGTCCCCCAGAACCCAGCCCAGGCGATGGCAGTGGAGTATCTTCCCCAGAAACCCAGGAGAAAGGATTGGCATGGGATTTCTCATCCACATTCATGTGAAATGAAATCTGTTGGATGGGATAATGACCTCCATATTTTATAAACTATTTTGAGCACACCTCAAAATAAAGTACAGGGCCAGGGCTGGAGGAAGGATGTGAGTCTTGGAGACAAAGTGGCATGGCTTACTCATCAATGTTTTCATTTTAATGATCCGAACCCTGTACAAGTCCCTTGGTGACCCTGTAATGGAAACCACATTTTTTTTCCCTTGCTGGAAGTTTCGAGATGAGCAAAGCCAAATGCTCTGAGACATAATTAAGGTTACAAACTCTTATCCCCAGTAATATACAAATCTTTCACCCAGGGGGCTCCAGCTAGAGACGGTGTGGTTGGAAAGCAATTGAAATTACAGAGATATTTCTTCCACCAGTCTCTGCACCACCACAACTTTTCTGGACCTTCCTTTGCTGACTCTCACCCTCCCTCTCCCCTCCCCTTCCCCTTCTCCCCTCATTGCTGCCTAGTGAACATAAATAAACCAGAGGCCTGGTGTTGACTCCTCTACCACAGGGAGAGAATCCCAGATGGCTGCTGCTGTGCCTGCAAGAGTCTTGACCAGGCCCAGAACAGTCTATGCACACAGAAATGAGAAGCAAGGTGGCTCCTTCTAGGTTTGGACCTCAGGGGCAAGTGTCCTCTCTGCTTCTTTGCCTTGGAAAGCGTTCTGGACTTGGAAAGGTCAAAGTTAGGACAGTAGGCATAGGCATGATAGTTTTGTGAGCGTGCTCCCATCCCTGTTTAAGTTTGTCTTGCACACCTGAGATATGTACGAGACTGAGCGCATGAAGGCACTAATTTTCTTGGGAAAATTGCAGTTCAATGCTGACCTTATAGGGAAATCCCAAAGCAAAGACAAACAGAAGGCTCAGGTACTTCTCCCTTGGTTTCATACTCTGCTTCTGTGGCCCAGGGTGAGCTCCCTTGGGCTCTCTGCTTGACTCTGTAGAGATTTTCTCACAACTGCATCTCTCTTCCTGACCTTCCTACCTTACACCAATGGGTAAATAGTTGTAATAATAATAAATGTCAGAGAGACATATTAATTAGAGCCCCCACACCTTTTCTGTGTGATCATGTAGAAGCTAGAGGACACTCTTTGCTTTTGAGTCTTGTCAGTTGACCCAGACCTTGTTGAGTAGGCTGTTATCTGGCCTATGAGCCCCAAGTCTCTGCCTCTCTAGTGCTGGGATTACGAGTTCATGCCACTGTGCCTAGTTTTTGGTATCAGACTCAAGCTCTCATGCTTACAAAGCAAACACTTTGCCAACTGAACCATGTCCGTGGTGTATTCACTCAGAACCAAAACACCATATATTTGTGGTACGCGCCACCCAACAAATGATGGAGACTCTATTTTCTTCGTGGATATCGTTTAGGATGCTGTTGGCTACATACAGCTGAGTTCAGACTCAAACGGCTGTAAACAATAAGTGGATGTCTTCTCCTCCCTCCACTGTCTCTTAAGAATGCCAGAACCTGAGTAGTTGAACAGTTCCCCATCATCAGCCTTTCCTGTGTTGTCTGTGTGTGTTCATCAGATTTATCACACCCATGAGATGCTGCAGGTGTCAGCTTTAGAAAGTTCTATACATCACCCCCTTCCTCCTCTCTCCCATTAACATTGACATTTCTTATTGTATCTTTTGTATCCCTTATTGTTACTTCTGCATTTTTCATAGTTTTATGTTTATGATACATTGTAGACAATTTTCTCCAGTTGATCTTCTGGCTTATTAACTACCTACTTAGCTACATCTAATCTGCAATTAAATGTGTGCGTTGACTTATTAATATCAATTATTGTACGTTTTGGTGCTAGAATACTTAACTGTGTTCCAAATTACCCTCCAGTTTCATGAAGACCTTTTAGACTTGTCTTTAATTGTTTTTTGAACATAGTGTGCTTGTTTTATAGTTTCTGTTTGATAATTCTAGGCTGTAAAGTTTTGTATATCTATTTCCCCTTGTTTTTCCATATTAATTTTGGTAAAATTGACAGATAAAAGTTGAATATATTTACCTCGTATGGAATAATGCTTTTATATAGAGACGTGCTGGGAAGTAACTATTGTACATGTGGGTCCTATCTGTAGTCTGTTGTTTTTGATAGTCTTTGCTCATAGTGTGTTTTTCCTTTTGTGTTTGGTTACTTTTTTATTACATCATGTTCACTATGTTTGAGAAAGCTTTTGTGGGGAGAAAATTCCATAATTATCACTGTTTCTTACAGATTGGCAGATGTTCCCAGACAAAGGTTGCTTTGTGTTCTGGACTCACTTCTTTGAGCCCCCCCTAGCTGTTAACTGAGTAATGGTTGCTATCCTGTTGGATCCTGGGTTGCTAATGCTTTTAGGAAGTTGATTTCAAGACCCCAATTCCTCGAAACCTACAATGACAACGTTTTTCCTGGAACAATGTTTCCTCTCTTTTGTCAGGCGCCTGTTGACACCACTGGTCTAGTTCCACCCAAACCCCAACTGAGTGCTTGAGGTGCCTTAGAGCCAGATTGCAGGCAACTTGAGTTTCAGATTTTCCTGAGAGCGTCTTAATTCCAGGATACTTTTACTTTGAAGATAATGTTATTCCCTGGGAAGAAGCTTAGCTTGGAATGGTTATTTTTGTGAGAATGCCTTCTCCTTGTGCAGGGTCTGAATTTTGTATTCTTCCCTTCATCTTTTCTCATGGCTTAATTTTGCTTCTGTTTCTTGTTTATTGGCAAATGCTCTTCATGTAGAAGTCATTTTGTGTCCTGGGTCTCCTTGGATTTCCAGCTTCTCTTGGGTTTTGACCTAATGATTTTTTTGTTGCCTTAGTGGGTTTTTTTAAAAATGCTTTCAAGAAGATTAAAACCAAACATAAACAGTTTGGTTTGGTCCTGATCTGGTCTCCTGCTGTTGCAAGAAAGGAAGAGCCTAGAACTGAATTCCTGGCATTTCTCTACCCTACCATGCTTAGAGTGCCAGGCTGGCTGTCATAATCCACATGTTGCATATGGAATCAACATCACAAAGATCCTGCTTCTTTGCACTTAGAGCCCTTTATGTCCTTTAGACTTTTCCCCCATGATTCCAAGGCCATTATCTCACCAGCAATTCCTAAATAAATCACTAGCAGGGGATACAGTTTCTGAGTTTATTGTAATCACCACAGGTGAGACTGGAAGTTGTCTTCCTAAAGCACATGATACTTGATTTCTGAACCAAATATAAGGTCTGTGAGTAAGAATGAAGGGTGTAAATAGTCACTGCATGGGGCCAATTATGTCTAGCACACTGGGCTCACCTTGAATTGACAGTTAAGAAATGTAGTCACTGGGTTGGAGAGATGACTCAGTGGTTAAGAGCATTTGCTATTCTTTCAGAGGACCCAGGTTTTATTCCCAGCAACCACATCATGGTTCACAACTGTCTATAACTCCAGTCTCAGGGGATCTAATACTCCCTTCTGGTCTCCACAGGCACCAGGCACACCTGTGGTGCTCATACCTACACACAGACAAAAAATTCTTACACATAAAAAAATAAATTTTAGAAAAAAAACAAACAAATGTACAAATATGTACAAACATACACAGAGGGTGCTGGTAGACAGAGAGACAAATATAATTATGGTTCTTGTTCTACCTGGGGACCTACTTGTGTCCAGTGATGCAAGAGAATGTAGAGCTGGGTGTAGTGACACATGCTGTACTCAGGAGGCTGAGGCAGGAAGGTCATGAGATCAAGGATAGTTTATCTCAAACAACCCCAAACCAAACCAAACTAAACCACACCAAACCAGCTAGCCAACCAACCAACCAACCCACCAACCAACCAACCCACTAACCAACCAACCCACCAACCAACCAACCCACCAACCAATCAACCCACCAGCCAACCAACCCACCCACCCACCCACCAACCAACCAACCAACCAACCCACCAACCAACCTACCCACCCACCAACCAACCAACCAACCAACCCACCCACCAACCAACCAACCAACCCACCAACCAACCAATCAACCAACTAACCAATCAACCAACCCACTAACCAACCAATCAACAAACCAACCAATCAACCAACCAACCAACCAACCAACCAACCAACCAACCAAAAAGCCCAGATTATCCTTGGCTAGTGAGATGGTTCAGCAGGTAAAGGAGCTTGCACTAAACCTGATGATGTGCATTCAATCCTTGAGACTCACAGGATGGAAGGAGAGAATCAACGCTTGCACACTGTTCTCTGAGCTCTGTGTGCACACCCAAACATGTGCACACACACACACACACACACACACACACACAACTGTATAATAAATACATGGAATTTAGAAATTTAGAAAGTGAGGATTGGTCCTTTGGCCCTAATCACAATCAGCAAGATGGGAGGTAGAGTAGGGAAGGGAGGTACTCAGACTTAACAAAGGATTCAGAAATACAAGATAAGGGTTGGAAAACATACTTTGTGACTTAAAAACTCCAAGTTCGAGATGACCCATGATCAAAGTATAATAAACTTCCTTAATTCAAAAACTTTCAAAATTAAAATTACATCAGAAATGATTACTTTATTGAAAATTCATTTTAAAACACGATCATAATACAAATTACTTCATTTATACATGCATAGAATATAAAACTTAATGCTTTTTTTTTCTTGGAGCTGGGGACCGAACCCAGGGCCTTGTGCTCACTAGGCAAGCGCTCTACCGCTGAGCTAAATCCCCAACCCAAACTTAATGCTTTTTATCACCATAACAATACTTTCTAGTCACCATGGAGAGCATCACATGAGCTGAGTTCATGGTAGATTTTTAGCAGAAGTGGACTGCAGCTTGCAAGAGGAGGAGCACATTAGGTTTTAGGCTCCTCCTCGGGAACATGAACATCTCCTTCCCTGCAGGGTTAGAAGGCTGCCCTCGCTCTAAT
Organism: Rattus norvegicus; assembly: GCF_021556685.1. NCBI lineage: Eukaryota > Metazoa > Chordata > Mammalia > Rodentia > Muridae > Rattus > Rattus norvegicus. Next base: position 80,041,185 of record NC_141544.1, read on the forward strand.
ATGTCACTTGTTTCTAGGAGTAGGAGACATAGAAGGTAGGGTGTCCCATACCAAGACAGTCTTTGTTGAGTGCTGGCTTGCTCATGTGCCTTTTAGGAACTAGATGGGCTTTATATCATTCCTTTGAGACAAGCGTCCTCGGGAGAAGAAATATCTCTCCCCCTTGACCCTGCCCTCTATAGTGTCCATGTGAAGAGAGGACAATGTCTATAGTCTTACCTCCCTCTTTTCTATATTCTGTATCTATCTACAGTTTTACTTCATTGTAGAAGTTCTCCTTACCAGTCCAGTTTTTGCCATAGATTGCTAACTTATAGTAATCCCTCAAAGATGTCTGAAGCAGGACCAAGGTAGACATGTTATACTCATGTTTTTATGGGGGGGGGTGTGGTCACAGGCAGTTGACTTCATCTCAGTTTGGGGGAGAGTGAATTGAAAGCGGTCCTCATGTAGCTTCTGTTCCCTTTGAGCATAACGTTCCCATCAAGTCTGGAAGATGCCATTTTGCTTTAGCCCTCCTGAACCTCTGGTTTCCACAGTCTTTTCTCTTCCAAGTTGAGTACTGTGAAGATGGCACGTTCCAAGTGTCTTACTCATGGCTGAGCACTCCCATGGTCTCTTCCTCTTGAGTTTCTGCACCAGCCAACACCCACTGCACAAAGGAACTTCTCTGATGAGGGCTGAAGATGCACTAAGATACAGGTAGGAAGGAATTTAGAGGGCAGTTTGGTACTGTGTCCAAAATAATACTGCTACGTGTACCATAGGATATGTGAGCTTCCCAGTCATGAATTCCTGACCATGTTTACAGTGCTGTGCGTGTGTTTACTCCTGTGAAGTGAGCCTTGGGTCTAATCAGAAAGCAGGTGGTTACCCCCATGTCGTCTGTGCCACCATGGTAGTTATTATTGTAACTCACAGGATTGTAGATGTGACGACGTCCCCTGACTGGCAGCCTTTATAGCACCTGCCAGTACTATGATGGCTGCCCAGTAGGGATGGAGCCTCCTGGTCAGCACTGGATTTATATTTTCAGGTCTTAAGAAAGAATCTGTGGTATCTTCAGCAATGGGGTTTTATCATTGAGTTCTGGGGAGCGGCCAAGGGCAATGGCCTTAGCTTGTATTGTTTTGGGGGGTCTCTGAGAGGACTCTGACCAACAACTAGAGAAGCATCCCCTAATGTCCCTCGGCTTTTTATTTGGAAACTTATGGTTTCTGGGATAACTCTAATTAAACTTCTATATCTCTATGCATCCATACCAACATACCTTATAAAATAGTAGACTTCCCTATGGCTTTATCCTTTTAAAAACCAACGACAAACCTACAATAATCCAATGAAATATTGGCCGTGTTTGCGCTGCATGTTTACCTCTGTGGAGTGAGCCTTAAATCTAATCAGAAAGCAGATGGTTACCACCATAACACCGGTGCCACTGTTGGGGTTCACAGGATTTACAGGGGGTAAGACAGATGATGATGTCCCCACCGCCCTGGCTGGTAGCCCAGTGGTTATTTTGTAGAGTGAGTTTCTTTTTTGACAGCATGTTAACTGGCTGAGCATGAGGAGTGTTTGAGTCAGTGTGGC